>NC_058091.1:133427413-133731379 GCF_020171115.1 Neogale vison | reverse complement strand
ACTGGATGCTCACTATGTCTGGCTGCCCAAAATATAAAAGACCCCAAGAGAGATTATACAGTTCAGTCAGAGTAATATGAGATTCACATTCATAATTATAATGTAGAGAAGAGTTACGACAAAGGTTTACAAAGTGTATAGTTGAAAAAAAAAATCAAGGAAGGCTTCCTAAATGACAAGTCATTGGATACGGACATATTAAAACCATTATTTAAACGTGAGAGATGGAGGAGAATGGCCCATGTAGAGAGAATGACCTGAACAAGATAAGTGCCAAAGGCAGGAACACGAGGCACACTGTTTTTTTTCCTGGGAAAGCATCCGCGGGGACTGACAGTGAGGTGGTATTGTGATAATGAGGTGATATTTACCAGGAATATGCTGATACCCAACATGCCATGTTGAGATGTTTATAGAGAGTAATTCAATAAGCTCTCGGAACTCCTTAAAGCATTTGGGATTGAGAAGTTATTCTTAGAGGCATGCCTTCATTAAAAAAATATGTCAAGAGTGTTCGAATGGTCTGAAGAGAGAGACCTGGGCTGGAGAGTGCACTTGGGCGGGTTCAACAATCTGTTAGAGTGTACGACGGGCTGGAGTTAGAGCGGTAGTGATGGGAACCGGGAGGGTGATAACTCACTAGAAACCATCCCAGACAGAATGTACAGAATGTGCTGATTAGATAGGGGGGCAGGAAGCCATTGGCTAACTGGAGAGAAAAGTAGTGGCAGTCACCGAGATTCTGAGAAGTGGGTCTGTGGGGAGTAGGGAGGTAGAAGGCGGAGCATGTCACTGGGAGCCTCAGGAAGAGATATCCAAGAGATAGGGAGAAGTGTGTGAGAGGACCTGGGGAACACGAAGCAGGGTAATGACTCATCAGCACCCAAGCAGTGATGAGCTGTAGACATAAATTAGAATCACCAAGGGAAAGAGAACATTAAGAGCCAAAAAAGCAAGACTCCAGGGAGATGCTTACTGAAAATTCCAAGTTCCCTAATTCTGAATTTCTCTGAGAAGAGTGACTATAAAATCAACCATTAACCAACTCTCAACTCAATAGTCAATAACCAGGAGTAAGACCAGAACAAAATTATCTCTCTAAATATGAGTTTTTCACAGAGGGATTCTAAAAGCAATGCCCTTTAACCCATTTGGCAACATGACAGCCTTGACATAATGTTGGAATCAGAGCTGAAAAAGTTAAAAATAGAACTACCCTCTGACCCAGCAATTGCACTGCTAGGTCTTTACCCAAAGAATACAAAAATACTATTTCATGGGGGTACATGCACCCTGATATTTATAGCAGCATAATCTACAAGAGCCAAATCATGCAAATAGCCCAAGTGTCCACTGACTGATGCATGGACAGAGAAGATGTAGTATCTATATATGATGGAATATTAGTCAGCCATAAAAAGAATAAAATCTTGCCATTTGCAATGGCATGGATGGAGTTAGAGAGTATTATGTTAGGAGAATAAATCAGAGGAAGACAAATACCATATGATTTCTCTCATAGGTAGAATTTAAGGAACAAAACAAATGAGCAAAGGGGAAATAGAGAGAGAGAGAGGCAAAACCAAGAAACAGACTCTTAACTCTAGAGAACAAACAGATGGTTAGCAGAGGGAATTTGGGGGGGGTGGATGAAACAGGGGAAGGGGATTAAGGAGGGTACTTGTGATGAGAACCGGGTGGTGTACGGAAGTGTTGAATCACTATATTGTACACCTGAAACTAATGTAACACTGTAGGCTAACCCACTAGAATTTAAATAAAACTTAAAAAGACAATGTACCTCCTCAAACATGTAATTTGTAACTGTAATTAAAAATGAATCAATAAATAAAACTAGATAGTCCTCAAGAAAAAAAATTTCCATGACAAAGTATTGTTCAAAGACTACGGGCTTTAGCCTTTGATAATGATCTCTTTGTGGCTCTTACTCTATTGCCTTTCTAAGTAAAAATGACTTTTATTATTTACTTATTTTATTTATTTGAGAGAGAGAGAGAGAGCATGGTGGGAGAAGCAGGGGGAAGGACAGAGGGAGCGGGAGAAGCAGAGACTCCCCACTGAGCAGGGAGCCTGACATTTTACTCCATCCTAGCATCCGGGGTCATGACCTGAGCTGAAGGCAGACACTAACCGACTGAGCCACCCAGGTGCCCCTAAAAATGACTTCCAGAGAAGAACGATTCTATACATTCACTCCAGCGGGGAGAGAGAACACTAGATTAGCCCTAGAACAATCTGAATTCCTGTTCTGAGTTTCCTGATTACTGGCCAGTCAATAAACCCAAGACACACTGAGAGAAAGATATGCATCCTACAAGGAGTGTAGGTTGCAAAATCAGTATATAAAGGGGAAACAACATACAGTCAAAATTCCTCTGGAGAAATCCCTTGGGAATGTGCCACATTAAGATGACGGGGAGTCTCCGCGATTCCAACATGACCGATTTTCCCTTCAATCTCAGTGCAGATGGCGGTTTCTTCTAACAAGCACCAGATGAGGAAGTTGGCTGGATCTGAGGAGCTCTCTTATGAGATACACACGGTATCTTTAACACTCGGGAGTCATGGGAACCAAGACCCACCATGGGAATAAGCAGAATCCAGCTTAAGCTCACTCTAAACCCCAGACAAACTGGGTGGAACGGAGGGCGGGGTGGAATGGGCAAAATCATTTAAATTTACACATGCATACATGCGTATAGGTGTGAGTTTGTGCAAGTTAAATGAATAGAAGTTGAGACTCCATTGTATTGAGCGCTGCTCAGGTACCAGGGGTTGCACTAGGTATTAAAAAACAAAACAAAACAAAAACAAAATCAGCAGGTGCAGGTTCTACCTTTGAAGCTCAGTCTAGAAGACCACTGGGAACACAGACACGGCATTCCAAGGCTATTAACAGTACAGTATGGTACAGGAGGAGCGAGTCCATGGGAGTGAGAATCACAAAAGCCTTTTTAGAGTGACTGTAAGCTGAATCTTAAAAGAAAAGCGCATGTCAGTCAAATGAGGGAGAGGGAGGAAAAGTCCAGAGGATCCTGGAAATATACATCCTGGAAATACGGTTTCTGTGCATCCCATTTGCACGAAAAAGCCTGAGTTCCAGGAAAATGGGCTAACTATTCAGATGACATAAGTAACAAGAGAGAACACTCTTACAGTCTGGAAGGTCCAGCCATCTAACCATCCCACAGACTTCACAAGACCTACAATGAGCTTAAGTTCCATCTTCGGACAACTTGGAGGTTTTGCAATAGAGTAGGAATGGCACATTTGGGACTCACAAGTCATCTCAAAGAGCTGGACTACACCCCTTGGGATGGGGTACATAGCAAGAGAAGGTGCCAGAAAGGCTAAGAGTGCCCTGTGCCCAGTGAAGGGCTGGGATGTTATATTGGAGGTAATGGGGATCTGCTGAAGGTCATCAAGGTAGAGAGATGATTGCATGATCAATTTTTGTAAAGGTCATCCTGTCACCATGGAGAATAGGTTGGAGCAGGTGGAAAATGGAGTCAGGGAAAATACAATTGACCCCTGAACAATGCAGGAGTTAAGGGTGCCCACCCCTTGTGCAGGAGAAAATCCACATATAACTTTAGACTCTCCCACAATTTAACTCCTTATAGCCTGGTGACTGGAAGCCTTACCAATGGCAACCAGTCAATACACATCTTGCATCTGAGATGCATCATACCTTCTATCCCAACACTAAAGTCACCCAGACAAAAGAAAATGTCATTAAGAAAATCATAAGGAAGAGAAAAGACTTTTACAGCACTGGATTATAAAAAGTCCATGCGTCAGTGGGCCCACACGGTTCAAACCTGTGTCGTTCATGGGTCAGCTGTAGTTAGAAAGAAACGAGATTGTTGTAGGAGAGAGACGAGACACAGATGGCAGCCCCAGAGGCGGAGAGGAGGCAGGCAGCCAGATTCCGTTTACTGACTATTTAGTCTGTATCCAGCGCCATGCCAAGAACTTGTACTCATCATCTCGCTTTTTCTGCCAGTAACCCTAGGAAGGTGGTGCCAGGTCGTGTCATCCCCGTGGCTGTCACACGAGGGCTTGGCCCATCTCATGCCAACTCCAGCCCTCACCGTGATTCATGTGGCTGCTTTTCTGGCTCACAAACACCCAGATCCCCTGCTCCCCCCAGGACCTTTGCAAGCCCGGGCCGCTCTGCCTGGCACCTTTTCCCCAAGGGCATGGCTGGCTCGTTCTCATTTAGGAGAAGCAGCTCATGGACTCCTTTCCCCAGGAAGGCTTCCCCGCCCTGCCCCATTTTAAGCAGGTCCCTTTCTGGATCAGCTTGTCTTTCCTTCATAGCACTCGCTATAAATCTGTAATGATCTTATCTGTCTGCTTATTCTTGTCTATGTTCCACGAATAGAACATATACTCCACGAGGCTAGGGGTCTTCTCTGTCTCACTCGCTACAATATCCTAATACCCAGCATAGTATCTAGGTGACCAACAAATATTTATTAAGTGAATATAAATTTTATAGATGAAGAAATAATAACAATAAGAAAAAATTAATACTTAAAATAGGTGCTGGGCACTAGTCCAGTTCATTTAAGCCTCATATACTTTCCCCATTTTATAGATGGGGAAACTGAGGCCTCCAAATTTAGTAACGGGCAAAGCAGGGATTCAGATCCGGGCCATTTGGCTACAGGTTGCATGCTTTCAATACTTTGCTCTACTACTCAAAGCTGACCCCTTTTTATAAATGTCAGGCCACATGGCTGGAGGTGGGGAAGTTAGGATTCCAACCTGGGTCCCTGTATGTCTTGGAACCCAAGCTCCAGGGAAAACTAGATCCACAGGGATGGGACAGTGAGAACTGCCCAGAGAAGGGGCATCCAGCCCATGGGGTGGAGCTAAGAGAGGACAGTGTGGGATTCAAGGGCACAGCAAGGTAAGAGGGTGTGGGTTGAGGTCTAAGTGGGCAGGATTTGAGGTTCTCATTGTACCCACTCCCCCTTTTGCTGTGCCTTCTACTTGCTCCCAAGACGCCTTACTCAACCTTTCTGATTCCATCTTCTTGTTGGTAAAATATGGGCTTAAGGGCTGACCAGACAAGATTCTTGAGAAGATTAAACTAAGATAAGGCGATGTTCAGTAAATAGTCCCCTCATTTTTCCTGTGCATCCCACTCGCACAAAAAAGCCGGGAAAATGGGCTAACTATCCAGATGACATAAGTAACGAGAGAGAACACTCTTACGGTCAGGCGGGTCCAGCCATCTAACCATCCCACAGACTTCACAAGACCTACAATGAGCTAAGTTCCATCTTTGGACCACTTGCAGGTTTTGCAATAATTAAGGGAAGAATTCATCGAAGTAGGTACAATTTAATCTAAATACATAACAAGTCTACTTCTCCTTTTTATTCTTACTTCTTGCTAGGTATAGGAAATATTTGTCTTTGGACAAGTCACATATTTTAGTCTTCACGTTTCTCATCTGCAAAATGGGAATGGTAGTCCTTTTATAGGGGTCTTGTAAGGATTAAAAATCATGCGTAAGTACTTTTGCAAAATAAGTACTCTCTCAACATAACAAAGGAACATTATTAAAAATGTTTTTATGGGAGGTGCCTGGCTGGCTCAAGTCAGTTGAGCATGTGACCCTTTTATTATTTTTTAAACATTTTATTTATTTATTTTTTGGGGGGGAGCACAAGCAGGGTGGGGAGGGGCAGAGAGAGAAGCAGACCCCCTGCTGAGCAAGGGTTGGGGGGCATGCAGGACTCGATCCCAGGAGCCCGAGGTCATAACCTGAGCTGAAGGCAGAAAGTTAAACGACTGAGCCATCCAGGCACCTCGAGCATGTGATTCTTGATCTTGGGGTTGTGGGTTCAAGCCCCACTGTTTGAGCCCCAAAATAAAATCTTAAAAAAATATGCTTTTATGAGGCAGAAGGGATATGCTTGTTGAGCTCACGCCACTCCCACAAAAGTAACTTAATTCATATTCTCCTAATTACAATTGCTCAAGGGCTTAAAGTTTTGTATCTTGGCTAAGTCTTGTCCTTCCGGTACCAGGTGGAGATGCTCTAAACACTTTGCCCTTAGGACAAGGAGCCATTTTGCTGTGGTCTGACCAGTGTCACCCTAAGGAAGACCTTTCCACCCTAGCCTGCCCCTTGGGAAAGAGACCCAAGAAAGGCTGTCAACATTCTTCACCGCCCCCTACCCCCGCACCTCCGCCCCAATTTGGTTAGGCACAGGGATTTGAACCAAGCAGGACCAATCTGAGGACTCCCTTACACTGTTTCTGGGACTCTCAGTAAAAAGTTCTTCTTGTCCCCTAGGGCAGCCAGCTGTCAGAACTGTGTACCTGGAGATTCTTCAGGCCATCTGTGACGCCCTGTGGGGAGGACCTGTCTGAATGGCGCCAACACAGAGAGAGACAAAGAGACAAGGTCACCAGCTCGTACCAGTTTACTGGGACTTTCCTGATGGTAGCACTGAGAGTCCCATACCTAGGACCTCCATTTAGCTCTGGGCAAACACGAAAAGTTTTTTACCCCCAGAGACCATCTGGCAAGGAGTCCTGAATATATGTTTCCACTCTCAATCCAGCTTTATTTGAAGCCCTTTGAGCATCTCCATTCTGTGACCCAGTGGGTTCTGGTTTCTATTTCAGCAACTCTGAGTTGTGTTTCTGCCATTTACCACTTCAGGAGTCAGAGCACACTCCCAAAGAATGCGCACATATAAATACAACTCGAAGTTAAAGAAGCAAAATAAATCGAAGTAGGAAACACGCTATTTTTAGATTTGAAAAATGCGGAAATGTGATCATGTGGTCACTTCTGAGGTTGAGATAATTTATTTGAAGAAGGGGCTCTGAGAAAAAAAAATGTATACAAAATGGAAAAAAGGAAGAGAGGCAAATGAAAACATTCTTATGGAAGAAAAACCTCATGGCATGAGAAAGGTCAGAGTCATGCAAGAGCAAAAATTCAAAAGAACAAACTTACACAGTCGGTGGGGGAGTAAAAAAAAAAAAGTAGCTGGGGGAAAAAAAAGTAACAGCTTTGCCTTTCCATTGGAGATGGACCACTCCTGAAGCAGGAACAGAATACAATTCAGGGTGCCTGGGTGGCTCAGTGGGTTGGGCCTTTGCCTTCGGCTCTGGTGTGGTCTCGGGGTCCTGGCATGGAGCCCCTCATCGGGCTCTCTGTTCGGTGGGGAGCCTGCTTCCCTCTCTCTCTTTGCCTACCTCTGCCTACTTGTGATCTCTATCAGATAAATAAATAAAATCTTTAAAAAAAAAAAGAAGAAGAAGAAGAAGAAGAAAATTCAGCCACAGGAATGGACTTGCAAAAAACAGGCACAGCAGCTGTTTCTGCAGATCTTAATCAATTTCACTAGATTTAAAGCAAAAATCTAAATGACCTCTGGCTTTCCACCCTGGGGCAGGTAGGCCAAAGACAGTGCTATAAGAATGACCAGAACCTGGTGTTTTGCAGTGTCTGTCAGAGAAGTGTTGAAATCTGTGGTCCTGGAGGGTTTCCTTTGGGAATGTGGCCAGAAGGGAGAAGTCTAGACAGTCTCTCTGTAAAGGAGCCGCACAGAGTGGAACGAAAGCCCCTCTGCCGGGCCTCCCCTGAAGGATTCGAGACTGGGACCTCTTTCCCCAAGGGACTCTTTCAGGCCCGTTTCGATACCATTTCTAATTCTAATGCAGAATGGAAACGCCGAAGCGTTGAAAACCAAGAGAGAAATCATTTTCTCACTAGAAAGAGAACATGGGGGAAAAAAAAAAGCCATGAAGCTATGTAATTTGGGGCTACCTCTGTGAACATACTTTCCATTGAATCTCACCAACTTCAAACGATTTTCACTTAGTTTTCTGATGTCACCTCATTAGAGGGAATTAGTCATTTTCTTGGTCCTATTACTTTGATGGGTGATTTGGGGAAACTGGGGCACCCTTGCACCGTCTTTCTAACGCCAAAGAACTTTCTTTCTAAAGCCAAGAACTTTAATTTAGGATGGTAGGGGGAAGAAAGGAAGGAACTTCTGAGCGAGGAAAGGAACGACACTATCTGTACTTGCACGTTTTGCAAAATTGATGGTAAGTACTTGCTTAAGGATGATTCCTCTTTGCACGTGACATTGAAAACAGAAAGAGCCGCTATCATTGCAAGTTGTCTGATAACAAAGAACCAGATCCACACACTAAAGCTTAAGTCACAAGGAATGCTCGCTCTTAAAACCTGGGAGTTAATTGACTGTGTGACTGGATTTTACATTGCCTTTGAAGATGGAGACATCAAACATCGGCCAGAGTATTTGGTGATTTGGATTTTTTTTTTAAATAACTTGTAATTCAGGAAGACCCCACCTACAAGCAGGATATCCTTCTGCTTTCTCCCTGAACCAGGATGCCATCCAGCATCTAAGAAAGGAAGGAGGCAAAGCCTCCAGGAGACGTCATGTTATCCTGAAACACGTCCCTTGCAGAATCAGACCTGAAGGATTACTGATCCCGGGCTGCGCTCGACTTTCTCCATGAAGGATGCTCGGGGTGGAGCTCTTGCCTCCGAAGGAAATGCAGTGCATTCGCCAAGGCTAATGGGCAACCAAGAATCCAGACTCACCAGCACTTCCACCTTCCTACAAATTCCTCACAGTCACGTGCCGGGTGTTTATGGGGTGCTGGGCATTGTGTTTTCTGCGAGGAAAGGCACAGGTAGAACCAAAGGGGGTCTTCTTATCTGGGCCCTCATTTGGTAGTTGGGGAGATTTGAGGTTCCAAGAGGTTATGTGATTTACATGGAGTGATACAGTCACTCCAAGAGGGCGGAAGCTAGAGAGCGTACCACACCACAAATCTATAGCAAAAATGGTTTCCTCTCCTGGGCTTATCTGCATAACCACCTTGGTCTCCCATCTTGTCTATTTGACTATGGCTGGAAAGGAGAAGGAGAAGGGGACCAAAGAGAAGAAGAAAAAAAGTGGGGGGGGGAGTGAAAGATTCTTAGTTCCCTTGGTTTTCTTCTATTGATTTGACATTGAAAAGACTGATTGTACACCTGCCACAGTAACCATGGACATTTAACACCAGCCCAAATGCACGTTTTTCTTCTTTAAAAAGTTATGATTCCGGCTTTTGTTAAGCGAATGAAATGCCCTCATCTCAAACCATATGTAGGGAACGCCATATGTAGTACCAACTTTTCATAAATCAAAAGGGAATAGTGAGAAGACATATTTATTTGTGAAAATCAGCCTCGACATATCTAATGCTCCCAAATTATATGCCAATGATTGAACAGCAGACAAGAGATGAAAAGATGGGGGCCAGACTGAGAGGGAGGTCAGGAGAGCCCGAGCTCCCAGTACAAGAGCAAACCTTATTCACCAGGCCAGTCGCCCTGGGATTCAGAGACCAAACACGGTATTTTCCAGAGAATGCTGGCATGTTTATCGCCCAGCAGGCCCTGCCCTGCAGCCTGAGAGCACCTACCAGTGTTTCCAAGTTGGCAGTCCCCCAAAACCAGAACAATGATTGCTTTTCTCTTGCTATAATAATGCTGTTGAGTTCATCAGAGATCCATTTTGTATTTTTCATTGAGTCCAAAGCATGCGATTTCCTTCAGAAGAAATCCAATCATGGTTTATGTAGTTTTTAAAAATAATTGACCTGGTCCATTAGTAAAGGTAGAAATGTTTTGATGAGAGAAGAAGGAGCTACTCCTAGAATCTCATTATTGATCTGAAGTAAAATGTTAAAAAACAAAACAAAACAAAAAAACTCTACACATGTGATATAGTCTATGCGTGAGTCCAAATACTGCTCAACTCACTGGGTCTAAAAGAGGCAACTATGGTGTAAAGCCTTATGCTGGGTCATTCATTCAGTCATTTCATCACACAATCATTTATCAAATTTATTGACCATTTACTGTGTGTTCTAAGCATTTTCAATGCTGCAGTTAACAAGATAGAAAATGACCCCAGCATCATGGAGCTAATGATACAGAGAAAGCCAAGAACAAACCCATGCAAATAAGTAAATATGATCATTCCAAATTAAAAAAATATATATATATATATATTATTCCAAATTCCTTTGAAAGAAAAACAGGATGGGGAGGTCAACTCAGCCTCTGGGAGCTGTGACATCCGGCTGACCAGGAGCCTGTGCAGGTCTGGGGGTAGGAAGGAGAATGGCTGAGGCAAAGGACTCCAGGTTAAGAATGAGTCTGACAAATCTGGAGGAAAGCAAGAACACCACGGCGGTCCGAGAACAGGAATGCCTATCGCAGTAAAAGTTTACTAAAATGAACACAAAAGCACATGACATAGCCCGGAAAGGTCTTACTGGACCATGCTAGGCCATGGTTCTGCACATGGGAAAGATTAGAGGGAGAGCTATGGATTTCACTTTTCATCTTCTACGTGTACAAAAAAGGAGCCGGCTCTTGAGAAGCCTTTCCAAGTACAACACGCTGCCGGCACGAGAAACATGGAAACACACATACCTGGGATCCGATTCAGCGTCACCCAGAAATGCTCATCGGGGCTGAAAGTGTCTTTGGACCAGTGGAGCAAGTCAACAGCCCGCGGGTCACGGAGGACAAAGTCGGTGAATTCTCTTGACAGAGCGACATAGGCAGAGCCAAAGTAAATGGTGAGGTTATGGGGAGGAGGGGGCTTGAGCGCCGTGGTTCTGATCACATAGGAAAGTTCTTTGCCCAGGTGCTCCCGGTGGACGAACTTAGTCCGTCCAATGGCGTGAGCTGGGGGCAGCACCCCCGGGGTGATGTTTTTCCCTTTAAAGCCTTTCAGATACCGAACGATCTCCTTGTTGGTCTTCAGGGGGAAGTCTTGCCCACACGTGTTAATGGCATACTTCCAGGGCACCTTGGATGCCGCGAGGTCTTTGAGGCAGTTCAGGTCAGCCTGGAGCCTGGAGATCCCCCCATAGACAACCGGCTCCATCTTGGAGGCCAGGAAAGCATTTGGGAAGCAGCTCAGTAATTGCTCTACTGAATCTTTGAATTCAATGGTGGCCTTTTCATCCACATGAACGCAGTAGACATTTTGGGGCATGTAAATAGCTCTGAAGAGCCTTGCAAAGGTATTGAAATGGTGATGGATGACCATAATATATGCCAAAGGAAATTCAGCTTCTTCCTTAGATAAAGGGGCCGTGATGTAGTGGCTTTGGATCAGGTAGTCCTTGCAAGAAGACATCTCGTACATTATCAGTTTGTTTCTCCACAGGAAAGGCGTTTTGCCTTTGATGAAGGATGTGCAAACCTGAGTCAGAATCAAAGTGTCTGAATTATTCGGTCTCTGGAAGCTTTGCTCTCCCCCAAAACTGAACACGTAGAACACAATAAAAATGATCACGCAAGAAACAGAAACTATAAAGAGGTAACGCATCGGAGGCATGCCTCACAGGGGGAGCAAGATTGCAAAGACGGACAGAATCTGGAAGTCCTTACCCAAACTTACTTTTTCCTCTGAGTTCTTAGTTTGGTACATACTCCAGTCATTCCCAGCCCAAAGGAGACGCTGGGAATTGAGTCCGTTTCATGCCGGGAGTCCAGCTGGCTGGCTCCGTCCCCGTGCTGATATTAGCAACTGGTCCCGCCTCGTTCTCTGCTTCTCAAACCGCCTTTGTCTAAAGCCCAGCAGCAGGTTCCCGAAGCCCAGCCTTTTCCCCTCCTCTGCCTCCCTGCCTGCATCTGCTCGCCCCAAAAACTCCGGCAACTCCTTTCCCCCTCAGATTTAGCTTCTCAAATATCTTTTCTTTCCGTTCCCACGTGTTTCTCCCTCCCGCCCCCTTGTTATTGCCATTCAGGGAATTAGCGCCCTGAAAGCCAAAGTTGAAATAATGCATTCTGGCAGGCGTGCTGTTTCCTGCTAGTCATTGCTGGGCTGCGGCGCGATCCCCTCTGGCTGCCCCTGGCTATCACCTGGCTCCTCTGCTCTTCCAGTATAATCCACAGCATGTAATGCAGCCTCCATGCTCAAATACTTTCATGAAAAACATGCTCTAATGACAAAAGGGACTGAAGAGATAAGATCTAAAAGAACAAAACAACAGCATCCATCCAGGCTCCTTTGTAATGCTTTCCGCCCCGCCCTAGCCTTTACAAAAACAAGAGATTACAGGGCACCCAGTCCTAGGGGACCTGACAACGCAGGCTCCCTGTGACTTTGAGATCAGGCGTGAGCTCCTCTCTTCACTTTATGGCATCTATGAAGGTGCTTGTCACAGAATGCTAGGGTCACATGAGCTAGTCCCAAGCTACATCCCCTGATTTATGTAAGGATTTAAAGTTTCCCTGGAAAAAACTTGAGTTCTGGCCACAAGTGATGTTCAGATTGAGGGAAGGGGGAGCACACAGGTCTTAAACACCAAGAGAACATCATCAATACTTAGAGAACTTCTAGGAAAGGAACCATGTTTCCCCCCCACCTGTAAAGGGTATCAAGCCCTTTGACTTCGGAGCTTCTCATCTTCAACCCCTCACTTTTCTGCCAGCTGCTTTTTTTTAAAAAAATATAGATTAATGTATTTTATTTAAGATGACTTTTTTTTAAAAAGATTTTATTTATCTATTTGACAGACAGAGATCACAAGTAGACAGAGAGGCAGGCAGAGAGAGAGGAGGAAGCAGGCTCCCCGCCAAGCAGAGAGCCTGATGCGGGGCTCCATCCCAGGACCTTCAGAACATGACCTGAGCCGAAAGCAGAGGCTTTAACCCACTGAGCCACCCAGGCACCCCTATTTACAATGACTTCTAAACTGTCAGGTCAACAGTTTTTCCCATTTTTCCTCATGCTCTGAATGTCAACCTCACACCCTCCGCCCTATGGAATCAACTCAAAGCACAGACTGAGCTCCCACTCACCCCATGAAGAAATAATGTCCTTCAACGGGTTTTCTCTCCCTCCTTTTGAAAAGTCTCTACCCTGCTATTAATGGAATTAAGATGACAATATGCTGATTTCCTGCTTTGGCAAGGATAGGAAAATCAATGTGAGCCTTCCACTGTCCAAGGCACTGTGCTCCAAGTGATGGACCTTTTGAGCACAGTATATTGTTTAAGCAAACTTTATGCCCAACATGGGGCTCGAACTAGCAGATCCCCCCAGCCCCCCAGATCCGCTGTCCCACGCTCCACTGACCTAGCCAGCCAGGCCCTCTGTAGCTTTTCTTTCTGCTAGTTTTCATTGTTCCTACTTTTCGCCCTTCCAACTCGTACCTTCTCTTCCTCTCCCCTTCACTAAATCCTCTTCATTCTTTAAGACCTGCCACAAGTACACTCCATGTGGAGCCCATCTTCAGATTTTTAAGCAAAGTAGAAGAAAAAAAAATGTAGCCATTATGTGGGTAAAAACAGATAAATCTAATTCTTAGCGTCTTCCACAGGATAAAGCAAAGAAAACGACAGCCAAGTGCATATCATGGAAAGTCAACCCCAAGCTTCTCTTTTTCCAAATATTACCTTTAAGTATTAGGTTATTGTGTATTTTATTTCAAAACAGAGTCATTCCAGAATCTAGTTTGGCAAAGCCTTTTGGCTTAGAATGAATATTAACATATTTGTAGCCGGGAAGTGTTCAGGGTTAACCTAATTAGGCCACCAGAAGCTGTTTACATTATTGTTTCCAACCCGCCATTAACACAGGGGTTCAGATCCACACAGGCTTGGGGACAGACATTAAAATGCCCTTATATTAAGACATACACACCAGCCAATCTAGGAGCTATCCTAATGTTTCTGTATTCAATCTATTACTCCCAATGGCATTGTTTGTGTGTTGAAAATACAGCTGTTTTCCCACTGTCCTTTCGGCTGTCCTTGAGCTAGCTAACTTTCCCCATCCCCAGGTTCTGGTATTCAACAAACCAAAACAAACAAACAAACAAACAAACTCAAGGAGAACTTTTTAAGAAACTGCGTGTGGAAGCAGAGAAAGGCTGTACTTGCTACCTGTCCTTCCTACGGGCCACAAAACCCGCTAACCCAGAACGGACCCCACGTGTTTTTCTGCTGCCGAGGCTCAACTGCTCAGCCTTCCCTTCCCTCTCCGCCTCTGACAGCAGGCAAGGACCGGGCTGGCACCTGTAGGCCTGGCAACTGAGGCTGGTGCTCGCTCACTTTGGAAGCAATTATTCCCCAACTAGCCAATTAATCAGGCGAGACGGGTTTCCCCTCCCCTGCGGCCGCCTTCAACACTTGCCCTTCATTCCCTCCAGTTTTAATTTTTTGTCCATTGGTAAAGCATTCTTCCAGCTCTGGGGCTATCTTAGAACACAGCTCCCACATGAAGAGCGTATCCTCTCTTGGAAATGACAGAAGACTCAGAATCTCCATGAAATTAAGAAAGCATCCTGGGGACGAAAGAAGATGCCCCGACACCTCAGCACCATTAGGCTTTCCGCGTGAAAAGACAAGATGGCGGAGGACCCAGAGAGGACAGCGCTGAAGGGGGCTGCAGCACGACAGAAATCGTGGCGCACCAGACTGTCGTAAAAGACTGTGCAGAAAGACTGGGCCTCCATCTTGCCGCAAAGGAGGTTGACCAAGGACATCGTTAGGTGGGGGAGCGCTCCCAGGCAACCCGTGCCAGCTGAGGGAGGAACAAGAGCAAAATAAGTCACAGTGAGGAAGGATACGTCAGTATATTGCATCCACTGATAATAATAATAAAAATAAATTCATTATTTATGTACTCATTAACCATGTTTTAGAAGCAACCCTGAGGCTTTAATGAGGCTTTTGTCATGTAAATACTCACAACATCAGCTGCTGCACCTTTTGAGTTTTTCCTTATAAGAATATAGGTAAGAGAAGGATTTAAAGTTCCGGGTCACTAAGGAATTCATGGGCTGAGAATTAGCAGGAAGTCTAGACTTACTTTTCCACTTAGTCAACCTTGTAATGTAGAAATATGTATGTTACCATATTTATACTATTTTTTTACCTGTTTGTATGGGTTGAATGAATGAATGAATGAATGAGGGGAGTCTACATCCCCCATGTTCCAGTTAAGCATAGGTAATTGCACTCTTAATTGGAATTGAGAACAGAGCAACTGGTATCTTTTATTTTGACAATCAAACTCATCAGACTGATTTTATTTTTTTTCTAATTAATTAACATCTATTATATTAATGGTTTCAGAGGTCCAGGCCTGTGATTGATTCATCAGTCTTCTAGAACACCCAGTGCTCATTACATCACATGCCCTCCTTAATGCCCATCACCCAGATACCCCATCCCACTGCCCCCTTCCCCTCTAACAACCCTCAGTTTCTTTCCTATGATTAAGAGTCTGGCCAGAATGATTGATCAGTTAGATTAAATGACATTAAAAAACCCACAACTTTCAATCAAGTTTCTGTGAGAAACCATGCAAAATGTGTTTTCACTTGTGTGTCAAAATGGTTGTCCAGCGGTGCCTGGGTGGCTCAGTTGGCCCAGCGTCAAACCTTGGTTCAGGTCATGATCCCAGGACACTGGGATCCAGCCCAGAGCCTGGTTCCCTTCTCAGCAGGGAGTCTGCTTCTCCCTCCCTCTCTGACCCTCCCTTCTGCTCATGCTCTCACTCACTCTCTTTCTCTCTCTGTCAAATGAATAAAGGATCTTTAAAAAAAAGGGGGGGGTGTCTATTAACCCTCACAATATTACTAACAGGGCATGGTGCAAAATCAGGACACTGGATCCTAGTCCCTTTTCTAACTTCAACCATGTATGTGGTCTTTGGCTCCCTACTTGCTTCATCTTTAAAAAAGATGTTCTCTGTAGTCTCTTTTAGCTAAAATGAGTGATAATTCAGTATTTGTATGGTGAATCCGCTAAGCAGCAGTGACGGAATCCAGGAAGTGTGAGGAATGGCCCCTGTCCTTTAGGAAATTCCATCTTCACTAGGATTCGAAATACATACAGCTGAAAATACACGACCAGCAAAAAACAGAAGACTGTGGATCGGTTCCAAACAAGAGGATATCCAATAAATGCGATGGGAGCTTAGAGGGGAAAAGTTCCCTAGGAACTGGAATGGTGAGAAAGGGCTTCCAGTGGTTGGATTCTGCCCCTCAGAACATGGAGAAGGGGCTCCAACTGGAGAGACTTCAAGAGCAAGCAAGAACAGAAGAACAAGAAAGCCCAATGTGGAGAAATTTCCCTGGCAGAGTTGTGAATCTGGAGTTTCTCCGGCATAGCAGCAGATTAAAAACCCTCCTATCAGCGGAACCATGACCTCAGAGTACCAGTCAAGGTTAGAAGGTGAGCTGTAGGAGAGCCAGGGACATTTTTCCTCTGTTCCTACCATCATCCAGCAACTCAAACAGCCTTCCCTTGTGTTCTGGAAGGTGGGCCATCTGGCACACGCTGCATTCAATGCTCGTTGAATGGGTCCAGGATCATCTGGTATTTGAAAAGTACAGTTTTCAGCAATGAAAAAAGGAGTGTTAAAATCTATAGTTTCCCTTTGTTCTAATTTGTGTATTAGAATAGCAGAGGCTAGGAGAACCCTCCATGATTTGTGACTTTCCTGGTCCAGTATTCCTTTTTTTTTGCTCTTCTGTTTCAGCACACACCTGCAGAGACCTAACCATGAACATACTATATCAGGCTTGAACTCTCTTGCACTTCCTCACACACCTTTTCTTTGTTTAATTGCATGTACTTATGCAAACTTCATTATGGTTTCATAATTGTTCTGGGACTGGTTTTTCCATTCTCAATTAACTGCTGTCCTTTGGTTGGGAAAGAAATTGAGGGGACACAGGCTTGAGCAGGCATACAACATTTGAAATGTTAAATAATAGCAGAAAGGGCCCCACAAGGACAGGGTCTGATCAAGTTTATCAAAGTGACATTGAGAGCCTAAGTCCCATGGCAGAAAAATTTGAGTGAATGAGGTGAGATGTTATCATTTCTTGGGCTCACTGATGGCTGTTCTTTGGAAGGTCATTTTTGTGTGGTTTTCTTTGTTATTGAAGCAGGCCAAATGACTCAGGGATTTATTCTTAATTATAACACCTAGGGAATTATGTTTTCCCCTTGAGCTAAGGGTAATTCACAGGGAAGTAGAGAATGGTGACAATCCAATTCACTTCAGACAGCCAACTACATAATTCTGTTCTGGTGGCCAGATAATTTGTAAATGGAGGTTTTTGGTTTTCTCTTTCATGATAATGATCACGATGTTAAAGAAAGAAGACATTTCCAAAACACATCTTCAACTGAAACAACTCTGATAACTGAAGAGTCCTCTGATGGGGCTCTCTGGGGAAAAATGCACCTTCTCCTGAGACCCAATCATTTTGCTTTCTATACCATTCATCTAATTAGCAACAGAAGAAGTTGTTGTCTAGATCATGGAAGCCAAAGCATTATTTCAAACTCTTCTCTCAGCGGAGGGAAGAAGTTTAATATGTAGAATTTTAAGACCTAGAGAGCAAGTCCAGAGGACAGTCATGCTATACCATATCGTGGTGGTGTACGCTGAACGGCTCTGCATCTGATTTTGATGGAGCAAAGGTATCATGGAAATGCTTCCTGGGTGTTAAGGGAGGCTATGGAAATACTTGCAAAAGATAGCATATACATATTCAAATAGGCAAATGCCCAAGCATGCGCAGATAGGTTGCAATGTTCTGGTAGCATAAATACACCAATTGGAAATAGCAAGAGCCTGAAATTTGGAGGCTTAGAAAATGAAATTACCCAAATAAATCACAGCAAATAAACATTCCAAGAGGAAACTTATCACTGAATTTACGTGTGGAAGTGAATTTCTAACCCTGGAAGAACCAAAACCTTTGTTTCTAAAAGTATTCAGCCAGACTAGGTGTGTCTGGGGCTTGGGGAGAAGGATGGTCCTGATCAAGAGTATGCAAACTTCTGTGAAGTATCCAGTCCCCTGGCAGGGCTGTGAAAATACAGGTTGTAGGGCCCCCATCCCAAGTGGTCAATAAGTTTCAGGTGAAACTTAATAATCTGCATTTCTTTTCTTTTCTTTTTTAAAGATTGATTTATTAATTTGAGAGAGGTGGGGAAGGGTAGAGGGAAGAGAGAAAACTCAAGCAGACCCTGCACTGAGTGTGGAGCCTGATGCAGGGCTTGATCTCATAACCCTGAGATCACAACCTGACCTGAAACGGAGAGTTGGATGCTGAACTGACTGAGTCACCCAGGAGCCCCAACAATCTGTGTTTCTTTTTCTTTCTTTTTTTTAAAAATATTTATTTATTTATTTATTTGACACAGAGAGAGAGATCACAGGTAGGCAGAGAGTCAGGCAGAGAGAGAGGAGGAAGCAGGTTCCCTGATGACCAGAGAGCCTAATGCAGGGCTCAATCCCAGGACCCTGAGATTGTGACCTGAGCCGAAGACAGAGGCTTAACCCTCTGAGCCACCCAGACGCCCACAATCTGGGTTTCTAAAAAGCTCTTGGGACCAACTGTCTGAGAACCAATAGAACAGATAACAAAATTGTTTGATTTTGTTTTTCCCCAATGACTCTACCTGACCTATTTTTCTGTGACTAACCATTTTACCATAAAAAAAAAACCAAAACAATGATTGCACAATTTGAAAATACTTAATAAACATGAACTCAAATGGTGGATAATCCGATCCCTGTAAAATTTACTATGGAAACCTATCAGCAACCTCAGGAAGAATGGAAGAAAATGGACATACAGAAAAGTGTTAATATAGGTATTTAACTGAGAAAAGTCCAGGGGCACCTGGGCGGCTCAGTCAGTTAAGTGGCTGACTCTTGATTTCAGCTCAGCTCACAGTCTCCGAGTCACGAGATAGGGCCCTGCCTCAGGCTCCTTCTGTCCCTGCTCAACAGGGAGTCTGCTTGAGATTCTCTCTCTTTCTTTGTCCCCACCCTACCTCCCTCTCTAAAAAAGGGGGGAGGGGAGAGAAGGCCTAGTTGCCAGGGTTTTGCCACAAATGCCTTCTCTAACTTACTGTATACAGCAAGCACACCTGTGCATAATCCCAGTCTCCTGAAAAATATGGAACAGGATTATTTAATGACAAACACTGATGTTTTGGGTATCTGATATGCCATAAATTGACTTAGAGGCAGGGTATAGGAGAGAGTTTTAAAAAAAGACAGTCAAAAGTAGCCGGCTGAGACGACACCAGGTAGCAGGAGATCAGCTAGATAGCTTATCTAACCATTGCGAACACCTACAAATCCAATGGGAAATTGAAGAGAAGAGGAGCAACAATTCTAGAAACAGAAAATCGATCACTTTCTGAAACGTAGAACCTGCGGAGAAGTGAATCCAAAGTGACGGGAAGATAGACCGCGGCGGGAGAGGCCGGCTCCCAGCAAGCGGCCAAGCAATGGAGCACAAAATCAGGACTTTTAAAAGTCTGCTCCATGGAGGGACATCGCTCCAGAGGCTAAACGGGAGGTGGGGGGAGCCCACGCAGGGTCAATGTAACCCCAGGTTCCACGGGGTCACAGAAGGACTGGGGGTGTCTGAGTGTCTCAGAGCTCGCAGGTATTAGAGCGCGGAAGCTGGCTACAGCAACAAAGCCGAGGAGTGAGCTCTCTGCTTGGGGTTACCTTGAACCGGTCGCAGTCTGCGTGAGCTCGGAGCGCAGCCAGAGGCCACAGAGATGGAAGCGACCAGGCACTTTTCTCCAAGTGCAAGTGATTGAGCACTTTCCTCCAAACGCTACCAGAGGCCAGAGAGAATGGGGCGGTTAGGTGTTTTTCTCTGAGGGCGCACTGAGGAGCTGGACCCCGAGCTCTCGGCTCCTCCAGGCTGGAGACTGGGCGGCCGCCATCTTCATTCCCGCCCTCCGGAGCTCTAGGGAAAGTGCTCAGGGAACAAAAGCTCCCAAAAGCAAACCCGAGCAGATGACTTAGCCCGGTCCCTGGTAAGGGCGGTGCAATTCCACCTGGGGCAAAGACACTTGAGAATCACTACAACAGGCCCCTCCCCCAGAAGATCAGCAAGAAACCCAGCCAAGACCAACTTCACTCACCAAGGAGAACAGCGGAATTCCAGAGGAGGAGAAAGGAAATCTTATCTGGACAAAATGACAAGGCAGAAAAACTCATCTCACACACACAAAAAAAAAGAACAAGAGGCAGTACCTCTGGGGACCTAATCAATATGGACATTGGTAATATGACAGATCTAGAGTTCTGAATGACGATTCTCAAGGTTCTAGCCGGGCTCGAAAAAGGCATAGAAGATATTAGACAAACCCTCTCTGGAGAAATAAAAGCCCTTTCTGGAGAAATAAAAGAACTAAAATCTAACCAAATTGAAATAAAAAAGCTATTAATGAGGTGCAATAAAAAATGGAAGCTCTTACTGCTAGGATAAATGAGACAGAAGAAAGAATTAGTGACATAGAAGACCAAATGACAGAGAATAAAGAAGCTGAGCAAAAGAGAGACAAACACTGGACCATGAGGAGAGAATTTGAGAGATAAGTGACACAAAATTAGAATAATTGGGATTCCAGAAGAAGAAGAAAGAGAGGGGGGAGAAGAAGGTATACTGGAGAGAATTATTGTAGAAAATTTCCCTAATTTGGCAAAGGGAACAAACATCAAAATCCAGAAGATGCTAAGAACGCCCCTCAAAATCAATAAAAATGGGTCCACACCTGGTCACCTGATAGTAAAATTTACAAGTCTTAGCGACAAAGAGAAAATCCTGAAAGCAGCCCGGGAAAAGAAGTCTGCAACGTACAAGGGTAAAAATATTAGATTGGCAACAGACCTATCCACAGAGACCTGGCAGGCCAGAAAGAACTGACATGATATATTCAGAGCACTAAATGAGAAAAACATGCAGCCAAGAATACTATATCCAGCTAGGCTATCACTGAAAATAGAAGGAGAGATAAAAAGCTTCCAGGACAAACAAAAACAGAAAAAATTTGCAAACACCAAACCAGCTCTACAGGAAATATTGAAAGGGGTCCTCTAAGCAAAGAGAGACCTTAAAAATAGCAGATCAGAAAGAAACAGAGACAATATACAGTAACAGTCACCTTACAAACAATATAATGGCACTAAATTCATATCTCTCAATAGTTACCCTGAATGTTAATGGGCTAAATGCCCCAATCAAAAGACACAGGGTATCTGAATGGATAAAAAAACAAAACCCATCAATATGCTGCCTACAAGAAACTCATTTTAGACCTGAAGACACCTCCAGACTTAAAGTGAGGGGGTGGAAAACAATGTACCATGCTAATGGACATCAGAAGAAAGCTGGGGTGGCAATCCTTATATCAGGTCAATTAGATTTTAGCCAAAGACTATAATAGGAGATGAGGAAGGACACTATATCATACTCAAAGGGTCTGTCCAACAAGAAGACATAACAATTTTAAATATCTATGCCCCTAACATGGGAGCAGCCAACTATATAAACTAATTAATAACAAAATCAAAGAAATATATCAACAATAATACAATAATAGCAGGGGACTTTAACACTCCCCTCACTGAAATGGACAGATCATATAAGCAAAAGATCAACAAGGAAATAAAGGCCTTAAATGACACACTGGACCAGATAGACATCACAGATATATTCAAAATTCCATCCCAAAGCAACAGAATATACATTCTTCACTAGTGCACATGGAACATTCTCCAGAATAGACCACAGCCTGGGTCATAAATCAGGTCTCAACTGGTATCAAAAGATTGGGATCATTCCCTGCATTTTCAGACCACAATGCTCTGAAGCCAGAACTCAATCACAGGAAGAAATTTGGAAAGAACCCAAATACATGGAGACTAACCAGCATCCTTCTAAAAAGTGAATGGGTCAACCGGGAAATTAAAGAAGAATTAAAAAAATTCATGGAAACAAGTGATAATGAAAATACAATGGTTCAAAATCCGTGGGACCCAACAAAGGCAGTTCTGAGAGGAAAATGTGTAGCAGTACAGCCTTTCTCAAGAAACAAGAAAGGTCTCAAATACACAACCTAACCCTACACCTAAAGGAGCTGGAGAAAGAACAACAAAGAAAGCCTAAAACCAGCAGGAGAAGAGAAATCCTAAAGATCAGAGCAGAAATCAATGGAATAGAAACTAAAAAAAAAAAAAAAAAAAAAAAAAAAAAAAAAAAAAAAAATAGAACAAATCAATGAAACTAGGAGCTGGTTCTTTGAAAGAATTCATAAGATTGACAAACCCCTGGCCAGACTTACCAAAAAGAAAAGAGAAAGGACCCAAATAAATAAAATCATGAATGAAAGAGGAGAGATCACAACCAACACCAAAGAAATACAAACAATTATAAGATCATATTATGAGCAACTCTACGCCAACAAATTCTGGAAGAAATAGATACATTTCTAGAGACATATAAACTACCACAACTGAACCAGGAAGAAATAGAAAACCTGAACAGACCCATAACCAGTAAGGAGATTGAAACAGTCATCAAAAATCTCCAAACAAACAAAAGTCCAGGGCCAGATGGCTTCCCAGGGGAATTCTACCAAACATTTAAAGAAGAATTAATTCCTATTCTCCTGAAACTGTTCCAAAAAATAGAAATGGAAGGAGAACTTCCAAACTCAGTTTATAAGGCCAGCATCACCTTGATCCCAAAACCAGACAAGGATCCCATCAAAAAAGAGAATTACAGACCAATATCCTTGATGAACACAGATGTGAAAATTCTCACCAATATACTGGCCAATAGGATCCAATAGTACATTAAAAGGATTATTCACCACGACCAAGTGAGATTTATTCCAGGGCTGCAAGTTTGGTTCAACATCTGCAAATCAATCAATGTGATGCAATACATTAATGAAAGAAAGAACAAGAACCATATGATACTCTCAATAGATGCTGAAAAAGCATTTGACAAAGTGCAGCATCCCTTCCTGATCAAAACTCTTCAAAGTGTAGGGATAGAGGGCATATACCTCAATATTATCAAAGCCATCTATGAAAAACCCACTGCAAATATCATTCTCAATGGAGAAAAACTGAAAGCTTTTCCGCTAAGGTCAGGAACACAGCAAGGATATCCGTTATCACTGCTGCTGTTCAACATAGTACTAGAAGTCCTAGCCTCAGCAATCAGACAACAAAAAGAAATTAAAGGCATCCAAATCGGCAAAGAAGAAGTCAAACTATCACTCTTTGCAGATGATAATGATACTATATGTGGAAAACCCAAAAGGCTCCACTTCAAAACTGCTAGAACTTGTTCAGGAATTCAGTAAAGTGTCAGGATATAAAGTCAATGCACAGAAATCAGTTGCATTTCTTTACACTAACAACAAGACAGAAGAAAGAGAAATTAAGGAGTCAGTCCCATTTATAATTGCACCCCAAACCACAAGATACCTAGGAATAAACCTAACCAAAGAGGCAAAGAATCTATACTCAGAAAACTATAAAGTACTCATGAAAGAAATTGAGGAAGACACAAAGAAATGGGAAAATGTTCCATGCTCATGGATTGGAAGAACAAATATTGTGAAAATGTCTATGCTACCTAAAGCAATCTACACATTTAATGCAATTCCCATCCATTTTTTTTTCAAGAAATAGAACAAACAATCCTAAAATTTATATGGAACTAGAAAAGACCTCGAATAGCCAAAGAAATATTGAAAAAGAAAGCCAAAGTTGGTGGCATCACAATTCCAGACTTCAGGCTCTATTGCAAAGCTGACATCATCAACACAGTATGGTACTGGCACAAAAACAGACACATAGATCAATGGAACAGAATAGAGAGCCCAGAAATAAACCCTCAACTCTATGGTCAACTAATCTTTGACAAAGCAGGAAGGAATGTCCAATGGAAAAAAGACAGCTCTTCAACAAATGGTGCTGGGAAAATTGGACAACCACATGCAGAAAAATGAAATTGGACTATTTCCTTATACCACATAAAAATAGACTCAAAATGGATGAAGGACCTCAATGTGAGAAAGGAATCCATCAAAATCCTTGAGGAGAACACAGGCAGCAACCTCTTTGACCTCAATCACAGCAAATTCTTCCTAGGAACATCACCAAAGACAACAGAAGCAAGAGTAAAAGTAAACTATTAGGATTTCATCAAGATCAAAAGCTTTTGCACAGCAAAGGAAACAGTTAACAAAACCAAAAGACAACTGACAGAATGGGAGAAGATATTTACAAACAACATATCAGATAAAGGGCTAGTTTCCAAAATCTATAAAGAGCTTAGCAAACTCAACACCCAAAGAACAAATAATCCAATCAAGAAATGGGCAGAGGACATGAACAGACATTTCTGCAAAGAGGACATCCAGATGGCCAACAGACACATGAAAAATTGCTCCACATCACGCGGCATCAGTGAAATACAAATCAAAACCACAATGAGATACCACCTCACACTAGTCAGAAAGGCTAAAATTAACAAGTCAAGAAATGACAGATACTGGAGAGGATGTGGAGAGAGGGGAACCCTCCTACACTGTTGGTGGGAATGCAAGATGGTGCAACCACTCTGGAAAACGGTGTGGAGGTTCCTCAAAAAACTGAAAATAGAGCTACCCTATGACCCAGCAATTGCACTACTGGGTATATATCCTAAAGATACAAATGTGGTGCTCCGAAGGGGCACGTGCACCCAAATGTTTATAGCAGCAATGTCCACAATAGCTAAACTATGGAAAGAACCTAGATGTCCATCAATAGATGAATGGATAAAGAAGATGTGGTATATATACACAATGAAATACTATGCAGCCATCAAAAGAAATGAAATCTTGCCATTTGCGATGACATGGATGGAACTAGAGGGTATTATGCTTAGCGAAATAAGTCAATGGGAGAAAGACAACTGTCATATGATCTCCCTGATACGAGGAAGTGGAGATGCAATGTTGGGGGTTTGGGGGTGGATTAGAAAAAATGAACGAAGATGGTATTGGGAGGGAGACAAACCATAAAAGACTCAATCTCAAAAAACAGACAGAAGGTTGCTGGAGGGAGAGGGTACGGGAGAGGGTGGTGGGGATATGGACATTGGGGAGGGTATGTGCTATGATGAGTGCTGTGAAATGTGTAAACCTGGCGATTCACAGACCTGTACCCCTGGGGATAAAAATACATTATAAGTTTATTTTTAAAATTAAATAAATAAATGTTTTTCAAAAAAACAGTTGATTAAGCATCAGATTCCTGCTTATGGTACAAGGTTCAAGTCGCATTCTCAGGTCACAAAATCCTACCCCACGTCTGGTTCTACGCTTAGCGTGGAGTCTGCTTGTCCCTCTCCCCCTCGTTCTTCTCCCTGCTCTCAGGCTCTCTCTCTCTCTCTAAAATAAGTAAATAAAATCTTTTTAAAAATAAATAAAAATTAAAAAACAACCTCAAAAAAGAGGAAAAGAAGCAAAAAATACACAATTATTGGGGGCAGATGTGAGACGACCTGGACCTCATGTGTAGCTGGTCAAAGTGTGAAGGGACACAACTCTGGGAACCATGCGGAGTCTCCCAAGGGTGAACACAGGCAGGTACCTTGACCCAGTAATGCCATTCCCGGGGATTTACTCAACAGAAAGGCATCCATGTTTATCAAAGGACATATAGCTCAGTATTCACTGCTGCCATATTCACAACACGCCCAAATGCCCATCAGCTTCCCTCAACCTTGGCATTACTGGTATTTGGGGTTGAATATGCCTATTGTGAGGGCTGCCCTGTGCATTGTAGGATGTCCAGCAGCCTCTCTGGCCTCGACCCACTAAGTGCCATGCCGGCAGCATCCCTTGCTCCCAACTGTGAATTGTGACTACCAAAAGTATTTTCAGATATCTCTAAATGTTCCTGGTAGGGGTGAGGGGAGGGGAAATCATCCCTCCTCACCTCCCACACCTCCTTCTCTCTACACCATGATGGGAGTGAAAAAATGTAACTGCTTGCGATGCAAAAAGCGAATCTTACAGATACAAAACTGAGCAAAAAAAAGCCAGACAGAAAAAGAGTACACGCTGTTTATTTCCATGTATATAAAGGACAAAAACAGGTAAAAGTAATTTATGATCTTAGACATAAATTAGACATAAATTACACATAAATAAATTAGACATAAATTAGACATAAAAAAGACATTATGGTCTTAGACATCGGGGTAGTGATGGGGAGATGGGTCATGTTCTTTGTCTTGATGGTTGTTATTTGGGTATGTTCATTGGGTGAACATTCTTGATCTGTGCATTTTCCCATGTTATGCAATTCTTCACCAAAAACAAATGAACGAATGAAGAATGAATGAATGAAATGAGTCATGATCCTTCTCCTGGAAAAACTCTGCTAGGTGAGTTTTCTAGGTAAGTAAAGATCAGGCGTCCTGGAATGACTAATATTTACGGGATTTTATCCAGAGTGATCAAATACTCTGCAGACACATTCAAGAGTGCACTTACTTCTTCCTCAAACCATCAGACTGCTAAGGGAGACTCCAATCTGGTTCCTGACACCAAGCCACCTTGGGCCACAACCCAACCGGCCACCTCTCTTGCCTGCCAGTGAGTAATGTTCAGAAGAAAAGGAGTCAAGAGAAAACAGAACAGGAGGTCAAACATTCAAAAACCCTCTGTGCTCATCAGCACAGAGCTGAGTGCTTGCCCTTATGGCACTTGTCACCAGGAGCTGATGTGGTTGGAGAAGGTGCCACACGGACAAGCAGCAGGTGTGAATGACAAAGCTGATAGCTGGCATCTGAGGCGATCACCCCTGTCTGCTCAATGAGGCATTGAGACTCCAGGACCTCCCAGCCCAGGGTTACTCAGCGTGACCTGGGACTGGAATGGGAGTCACCGTGCCATCCTGCGCCCCATCAGGCAGGCCCAGGAATGGCACAGAACCCAGATGGGCTCCATGGTGAGACCATGAGAAGGAAAGGGGGTCTGGCTTCACTTCCAATGAGACACAGGCACTCCTTCTCTCCAGCATTTCTTTTTTCTGTTTCAAGTTCAATCAGTCATCGGTGTTCAGAAAGCACCTAAGACAGAAACACTATGAAATTTCTTTTCCTTTCCTTCCAGCGTCTTTTTTTTTCTACAGCTCAGAAAAACTGTCAGGACAAATCTTTTCCTCATGGCTCAGATTATGATTGATTTCCAAACTCCACCTCTCCCTTTCCTCTTCAGGTGGCCACATTTCTGTATGTTCTGAATGGTCACAAGCAGAAAGGATCTAGGGAATTCCTGGTACAGGCTGAACTAGGTTCCTGAGGTCCGGCTCTTGAACCCATTACCAGGTGCTTGGTAATCGTCTGGAGCAACAGAGGCCCCGTGCACCATTCCTCTCTCTTCTCTTTCTGCAGAAAACAATTCCCCATGCCCAAAGTACTTCTTCCTCTGTTCTGATCTGACTTGGGGACGCCAAGGGCACAGACCTTGCCTCCTGCTTCCTGGATTCCCAGCCCTTCCCCATCCACAGATACTTGCTGTCCTGGTGATTTCTGCTAAGGTTCTTTTTTGTTAAGCATTGATTCTCAGGAAGACTAGGTCTGAGGCCATCCTCATGACTGATATATTTGAAGGGGGTTTGATACACTACTGTAAGAATTCCATCAGAATCAGTGACCAGTGTGACCAAAACACACCCCTGCCCCCAACCTTGAAAAATGAAGCTGAATAACTTCCATTCGGCCTTTTTATTTTTTATTTTTAAAGATTTTATTTTTGGGGTGCCTAGGTGGCTCGGTTGACTGGATGTCTGACTCTTGATCTCAGCTCTGGTCTTGATCTTGGGGTTGTGAGTTCAAGCTTTGCATTGGACCCCATACTGGGCATGGAGCCTACTTAAAAAATAATAATAGTAATTTAAAAATAAATAAATAAAGATTTTATTTTTAAGTGATCCCTATGCCCAAGATGGAGCTTGAACTCACAGGCCTGAGATCAAGAGTCAGGTGCTCTACTCACTGAGCTAGCCAGGCATCCCTTTGTCTGGCCCTTTTAAATATTTATTTATTTATTTATTTGATAGAGAGAGATCACAAGTAGGCAGAGAGGCAGGCAGAGAGAGAGGGGGAAGCAGGCTCCCCGCTGAGCAGAGAGCCCGACTCGGGGCTCGATCCCAGGACCCTGAGATCATGACCCGAGCCGAAGGCAGAGGCTCAAACCACTGAGCCACCCAGGTGCCCCAGATCCCTCCCTCTGGTCTCCACCCTGCAGGAGGGCTGACTAATAGGGAGTGTATCAGGCAGCTCTGACTCTGGTTGGGTTTGCCAGCGGGGGCACAAGAGAAGGCTCAAGGTGTTTGCTTTGTTCAAAGGAGGCAGCTCCTTTCTTGTCAGTCACATCACAGGAGCTGCCTCCTTTGACCAAAGTTGTTCTCATAGGGACCCTTTGAGAAGGGCCAACCACTCCTTCTTTCAGATCTCAAAATGGTAATAATAGTTCCACTATTACCGGCCCTGGGTATTACCATACTCTTTAATAAAGGTTTCCCTCCACTCTACCCACACCTTCAAAAACAGTCCTCTTGGTAAATCTTTCTTGATTAGCCTTTTTAAAAATTTTATTTATTTATTTGAGAGAGAGAGCGTGAGAGAACATATGCATGCATGGGATGGGGAGGGGCAGAGGAAGAGGGAAAGAGAATCTTAAGCAGACTCTGTGCTGAGCATGGAGCCCAATGCGGGGTCAGTCTCATGACCTGAGATGATGACCTGAGCCAAAATCAAGAGTCTGAGGTTCAACCCACTGAGTCACCCAGGCGCCCCATGATTAGCCTAATTTTTTTAAAAAAAAATCTTATTTATTTGTTTGACAGAGATCACAAGTAGGCAGAGAGTCAGGCAGGGGTGGGGGGAAGTAGGCTTCCCTCTGAGTGGAAAACCGGATGCGGGGCTCCATCCCAGGACCCTGAGATCATGACCTGAGCCAAAGGAAGAGGCTTAAGCAATGGAGCCTCCCAGGTGCCCCTTGATTAGCCTAGTTTAAGCACTCTGTTTCCTGCTGAGGCTCTGACTCATTCACCAGTAATAAAAGATAACATTGAGATAATACTTATCAGGTACCAAGTATTGGGTCACTAGTTCAGGCAGGACATTGTTAATGCTCACAGCAACACTGTAAAGTAAGACCTATAATCCCCATTTTACAGATGAGCAAGTAGGATCAGAGGGGCCCAACAGATAACCCAAGTTCATGAAGTCAGGTAGAGCTGGAGTCTAACTTTGTATTTTATACATTTACATATTTACCTGTCTTCCAATACAAATACATTCATGACAATATCAAAAGTCATTCGGAACTCCTTCTCTCTTCCCGTGAGCCAAAGCTACAGCTCGTGGAAGGTGGATCCTGGGAGCAGGATTTCAGCTGAGCATGGTGAAGGGGAGGACTGGATTCACAGAGTGGAATCAAGCACGTAAGTGAATCCAGGGAAGTGAACGGGGGCTGGGTCCCTCACTGCTAGGGAAAGAAGTGGAGGGAATCAACCCTATGTTGATGGAGATATCAGTGTGCACTTGTGGTTTTAATATCTATTTGAAAAGCTAAGATATAGATGGGCATGTGTGTGAATGTGCGAGTGACTTGGACTGTGTGTTTGAGAACGCACACGTGTGTGTGTGTCATGGGTACATACAGACATTATGTGTACACATATGTATATGTATTTTTTCTAGATCTAAGCCCTGAGAAGGCATAGAAGTAATATCGCTGTTGAGTGCCCAGGCCTTGGTTTCTAAATATCATTCTCCATGAAATGGAACCAAGGTTCCTTGAAGAAAATGGCTGATTCCTAGATAGGAGGCAGGTTAAGTACAAGGAAGGCAGTGCTCAAAGAATAATGGGGGCCGTTGAAGGGATTCAAGAGCCACCGTGAAAGGGGCCCCACTGGCTGAGTCTGAGGCAATTTCAGCAGCAAAATCAGTAAAAATTGTAATGGATTGTAACCCACTGAGTAAAATGGGAATCCGTGTCCACAGGGGTATAAATAAACAAACACCTGGGAAGAAGAGAAGGCTCAGCCTTATAGATGATTGTCAACTAATAAACATAAAAGGAGGGTGTTAGAAAAAAAATCACAATTTGGCAACCACATGGTAATAACTGAGCCAGGCAAGAACCATCGGTGGACAGTAGAACCCGGGAGTGAACATTTGATGGAGAACAGTATATCTAAAAAGCCTCAAACTGTCTCCACACAAAATACTCATTAATGACTTAGTAATAAATATAAAATTGTACTGATTAGCTTTACAGTGGAGCAATTGGCAGGTACTACCTGACCCCAGGGACAAAAGTCACCGCTACTAGAAGAAATACACGGTGCAGGGTTTCCCGGGCTCGGCATCTTATCTCTGGTATCTTTGCCCAGAACGCAGAACTTGAATCTAATCACAAGGAAACACCCACACGGTACTCTTCAAAAAAGATAAGAGCTGGGAGAACACAGACAGATGAGAAATGGTTCCAAACCAAGGGGATGAAAGATGGATGGTAGCTGAGTGCAGCTTGAGATGGTTAAGCAGATCCTAATTTACGAAGGAAGTTTTTAGTACAACGAGTAAGACTGGAATAGGGTCTGTGGGCAGTAATGTGTCCTTAGATGGTGGTGCTAGTCATATAGGAAAGTATCTCTGTGGTTAGGAAGCCTGTTTGAACCAGCAAGGAGGAATTGACAAATGACGTAGGAAAAATTTATAAAAGAGAGAGGAAGACTAAGATAAGGTGAAGGCAAATGTGGTCACGTGTTATGGGTTGGGGGATGTGGGCATGAAGGGTAGAACTCTATGCTATTCCTCTAAGTATAACAATTTTGAAATGAGTTTTAAAATAAAAGGTTAAAAACTCACCGAGAGGGGCACCTGGGTGGCTCAGTGGCTTAAAGCCGCTGCCTTCGGCTCAGGGCATGATCCCAAGATCCTGGGATTGAGCCCCGCATTGGGATCTCTGCTCTGCAGAGAGCCTGCTTCCTCTTCTCTCTCTGCCTGCCTCTCTGCCTACTTTTGATCTCTCTCTGTCAAATTAATGAATAAAATCTTTAAAAAAAACCCAAAACTCACTGAGATCTTTAAACATTTTTAGATCAGAGTCATGTTTTCTTCTTTTTTAAAAAATTTTAACGTTTTAAATTTTAATTCCAGTGTAGTTTGTGTCCAGCATTGTATTAGCTTCAAGGACACAATGTAGCGATTCAACAATTCCATCTGTTACTCAGGGCTCATCAGGACCAGTGCCCACTTAATCCCCTTCACCCATTCCACCATCCCCCGCCCCCCTAGGAACCATCAGTTTGCTCTCTAGAGTTAAGAGGAGTTAAGAGTCTGTTTTTGGGTTTCTCTCTCTCTCTCTCTTTTTTTCCCCCAGAGTCATGTTTCCATTATAGGCACTGCTTAAGCTGTGGGAACTTCTGCAGGGCAGCCTGGAGGATTAGACTGACAATGAAGCAGAGATCACACAAACCTAGAGTTTTAGGGTTTTTCTTATAGACTTTATTTATTTATTTGACAGTGAGAGAGGGAACACAAACAGGGGGAGCGGGAGTGGGAGAAGCAGGCTTCCGGCTGAGCAGGGAACCCCATGCAGGGCTCCATTCCAGGACCCTGGGATCAAGTCTGGAGCCAAAGGCAGATGCTTCCCTGACTGAGCCACCCAGGCATCCCCAAACCTAGAAATTAAGTCATTTTACCTTCTGGAGTCTCAGTTTCTGCACCTGCAAATTGAAGGTGATAATATCTACCCCCCTCAGAGGATTACCTTTTCTTAAAAAAAGATTTAGTTATTTAAGAGAGAGAGAAAAACTGAGGGTTGCTGGGGGTTGAGGGGTAGGGTTAGGGTGGCTGGGTCATGGACATTGGGGAGGGTATGTGCTATGGTGAGTGCTGTGAATTGTGTAAGACTGATGATTCACAGACCTGTACCCCTGAAGCAAATAATACATTATGTGTTAATAAAGAGAAAGAGAAACACGCAAGAGTGGGGGAAGGGGCAAAGAATCCCAAGCAGACTCCGCTGAGTGCGGGACCCTGACGTGAGGTTCCATTCCAGGACTCTGTGATCATGACCTGAGCCAAAACCAAGAGTTAGATGCTTAACTGACTGCACCACCTGGGTGCCCTTCAGTCAGAGGATTTCTGTGAGGCTTGAATGACTCAATCCATGAAGCATCAGTGTTAAGTGGAGAAAGCATTTGTTCTGGAGAATTCCTCCTTTGAGAAAAGGTACATTATCGACATCCACAAAACTGCCAATGTTGGGGCTGTCTAGAACGTGGAAATATCCCCATTTTATAGAACGAACATAGGACAATGATGCTGCCTCAAGATCTGTGCCTTGTTACCAGATTCAGTTCTTCCTGGCATTTTACAGCAAATGGAAAGCTGGCTCCCTGAGATTCTGAAATCTAGGGTCTCACGTGGGATGGTATATTAAGGGAATACTTTCCCACTGTTTTTTACCCTGTGACATCTACTGAAAACAATCATTCGTCTGGTACTTGCAAAAAATATGAGCAACAACCAATATATACAGACAAAGCTCTTTAAGCCAGAGGCGTATGGTCCAGAACACCGACTAATCTTCCGCCTGCCGGCCGGTCGGTCAGTCAGTCGGTCAGCACACACAGACGCCGCTGGGAAAGCTCAGCAGTGAGCACTGAGCACAACAAGGAAGAGGCTGCTCTTAGGGGAGAAAGTTCAGGAACAAGCTAAAAGCACTGCACCCACATTGGAAAAAGTCCGAGCTGCTTCTAGCTGTACTACACATTCGGCTGTGCTGGGCCCTGTGACCTTCAGGCCAAGTCAAGGTCTCCACTCTTAGGACCCACATTTTATGCATGGTGACCTATCATTGTCCGTCAATTCCTGCCCAGTCCTGCCGTGTCCTTGATTTCATTTCCCCTCCTGTCCTAAACTTCCCTTTTATGGCTTCAGAGCAGAAAACAAGGAGAGCCTTAAATCCCATCCCTTGCCTCGCTTTTTTGCCTGATTCATGGGACTGAAGACACTGGAGTCTCACAGAGCAGGGCTGGGCTCCAGGAGGTTGCCAGAGCGGCTAAGAACAGCTGTGCACGGCTCGGCACTCGAGTGGAAAATTCTACCAGGTTGACTTTACCTTCTGTAAAAATTGTTACCATTTTTCACCAAGGCTCGAAGGAGGTTAGTCAGGATTGAGGAGATTATAGGAATTTGAGGCTCACTTCATTCCTAATAAGGAGAAAACTACAGAGACACATTTATGAATCCTCTGAGGTGAAAAAAAAAAAAGAAAGAAAGAAAAAAAGAAAGAAAGGGTAGCGAAACCCTGTGAGACACTGCCCTGAATTTCTCAAGCTCAGTAACCCAAGATTTAGCATTTGGAGCAGCACACTGAGGGGCACTGAAACAGCCTCCCTCCTTTAGGCCCAGCTGTCCTAATGCAGCTAGCACAGACCAGTGCGTAGCCCCCCAAAATGGAGACCACAGCCATGGGGCCCCTCTTGAGAAAGGGAAGGAACAAATAAAAGCTGCAGAAACACCAACAAGGACTCCAGTACAAACCTTTCCTTATAAAGAACAGGGAGAATAAGGATGAGGGCTAAAATATTTTTATTTTATTTTATCGGAAAGGAGGGAACCGGAGCCATTTGCTTCTTAAAAAGAGGAGGGGGGCGCCTGGGTGGCTCAGTGGGTTAAGCCGCTGCCTTCGGCTCAGGTCATGATCTCAGGGTCCTGGGATCAAGTCCCGTGTCGGGCTCTCTGCTCAGCGGGGAGCCTGTTTCCCTCTCTCTCTCTCTGCCTGCCTCTCCGTCTACTTGTGATTTCTCTCTGTCAAATAAATAAATAAAATCTTTAAAAAAAAAAAAATATATATATATATATTAAAAAGAGGAGGAATCATGGTCTGCTTAAACCCAGAGAAAAATGGTTCTGTCACAGTAACTGCGTCTTGTTTACGTGGGCTGCTTTATTTATTTTTAAAAGATTTTCTTTAAAGCTTATTTACTTAAGCAATCTCTACACCCAACATGGGGCTGGAACTCACCACCCAGACAGAGATCAAGAGTCGCGTGCTACAGCGACTGAGCCAGCCAGATGCCCCGTCTTATTTATTTTTTAAATAAGTCTTAGCCAGTTACTTAGTCAGACGATTCAAGAGACAAAAACCTTAACATTTGGGCCGTGCAGTGTGTTCTTAATTCAGTGTTAGACAATCTCATCTCTCAATCTGCTCCACGTTCAAAAGAAATTTAATCATCTTGACTGGGGCGCCTATGAACTGGGTATCCTTGGGTAAGTACTCCAAATTCTCCATACCTCGGTGTTCTCATCTATAAACTCATCTATAAACACGATTGCAAGAATACTAAGGTTCAAAGAAACAGGGTAAAATAGGCAGTGTGTCCTCTCGGAAGAAGAGATACCAAAGCCAGCAAGTACGTGAAAAGATGGTAACATCGTTGTTCATTAGAGAAATGCAAATCTAAATCACAGCTATAATTTTACAGCCGCTACCATGGTGTGAATAAAACAGCAGGCAGTAACAAGGCTTGGGGAGGATGGGGAGTAATGGGACCCTCACAGAGGGCTGGTGGGAATGTACAATGTAGCACCTGCTTTGGAAATCAGCTGGGCAGATCTTCAAAATGTGAAACATGGAGTTACCACATGGACCAGCAATTTCACTTCTGGGATCTCCCCAGGAGAAAAGAGAGAACATGTGTCTATACAAAGACTTGCTCAGGAATGTTCACAGGAGCATTTTTAATGGCCAAAAAGCAGAAATAACCCAGAAGTCTATCAACGGATCAATAAACAAGATGTTAACAGCTATTCGATGGAAGAGGAGGTCAGCCATGTAAAGGAGTAAAGTACTGATTCATGCTAGAATGTGAATAATCCGCAAGAATATCACACAAAGCAAAAGCACCAGATGTGAAAAAAATATATATAATTTGATTTATATATAATGGCCTGAAAAGGCATATCCATACAGATAGGAAGGTGAGGTTTGGGTGTGGAAATAAAAAGTGGCTGTAAAGGACAGGAGGTTTCTTTTGGAGGTGATAAAAATATCCTAAATTTGTCGGCACCTGGGTGGCTCAGTTGGTTAAGTGTTTGTCTCCAGGGAATGAGCCCCACATTGGGTTCCCTGCTCAGTGGGGAGTCTGCTTCTCCCTCTGCCCCTCCCCCTGCTTGTGTGTGTGCACGTGTGTGCACGTGTGCACGCTCTCTCTCTCTCTCTCTCGTGCGTGTGCTGTCAAATAAATAAATAAGTAATCTTAAAAAAATATTCTAAATTAGATGGGGGTCATAGTTGCACAATTCTACAGACATACCAAAAATCAATGAATTGTATGTTCAGAATGGGTGAATTTGGTGTTTTATGGTGTGTGAACTAGACACCTGAATCACATGCCTCACTTTTGAGGTACGTAAATTATACCTCAGCAAAGTTGTTAATTTAGGAGAGAAGAAAGAAGGGAAGGAAAGGAAGAAAGCCTGCTGCTTCTGTGGGAGAGGAAAGGAGTAGTCTTCTCTGAGGAGGTGACATTTCAGCTGGATCTTAACAAATGTCCAGAATGGGCAATGTGAGTAAAGAACATTCCAGAACAAGGGGACAGCCAGCAAAGGTGGGGAGACTATTTGTCTTTGGGCCAATCTAGAGCAACAGAAGCTTGACAGAGTGGGAGGCTTTCAACTAGTCACAGAACACTCCTTCCTAATAACAGGAAAGAGAAACCAACCACTTAAGGCTCTAACCATGTGACATAACCACGAAAAGCTACCGCTAGGGGTAACCTCGGGGGCCCCATAACCATTTCTAGCGAAATATTATCCCTACACCTTCATAACCAAATGGGCATGAGTTCTTCTAGTCACACATGGAAATTCTGGAATAGTAACACCAAAACCTCAAAAATCAACATCAAGGAAGTTGGTCTGTTCCCCTCTTTCTGGACATTGAGTGCCTACAACATACCAGATCCTTCCAACAGGCCCACGAGAGATATGTTATCTTCAAGAAAAGACGAAGAATCAGTCTCAGAGAATAGGCACCTTGCCCAAAGTTATTAAGTGTAGGTGGCAAAGCCAAGACAGTCTGCTTTCAAATCACACCAGCAGATGGAGGGCACCCACTGACTCCAGAGTAAACAGATATTTAGATCATTTACATTCAACACACTCACTCCACAGACCACTGAGTCTAAAAGCATTCTAATTGATCACTGACTCTAGTTCAGTTAGGCCTACCACTTCCTTTGTCTTTCTCTTCAATCTAATTTGTATCTTGCTCCCTATAAAATTAAGATGGGTCACCACAGGAAGAAATGTTGTCTCTGACTATTAATTATTAATAGTATCTTCATTAGGTTAATTAAATATAAATATTAATATCTTAATTTAATTAATCTAGGGTCATGCCTCCCATTGTTCCTCAGAAATCCAGGAATATGCTCTAATTAACAAAGCAAGTTTGTTCATATATGTCGGCACTAATGATGCAAACCCTTTTTGGTAGTAATATATGTGGATATGTAAAATGCATATGATTTAACTAAACGGCATCTTAGGGCAATTTCTGATTTGCAGAAATTATCATTATCTTGAGTTTAAAGACTCAAAAAAGTGTCAAGCTCTCTAGTGCTCCTTGGCTCTGCTGAGTCATCCTAAGACAGTAAGCCTGTTATTCCAAAACTTAAACATAAAAGACACGTAACTTCTAGGTGAGCTCAGTTTTACGAGGGTGTAACTGTCAAGATAACACAGGTCATCCTCTTTAAGAGAAAAGAACCAGGAAAGAACAGTCTTAGGGAGGAAGGATAAAGAAGAAGGTAAGGATAAAGTATGAGCCACAGAAAGCTGCAGGAACAAATTCAGTGACCAGAGATGGAGGGCACACAAAAGTATAGCACAGATAAGATCATTCAAAGGTTACAAACCACTTCCCCCTGCCCTGCCCTGCCCCCATTTCTTCCAGAGAAATAAAACTACTACCACTATTTCCTTGCTAATCTAGCTACATAAAGATGAACTGTGTCATGCCATTTATCACCTTCTCAAGAGACCATATTTCCTTGAAAAGAACTCATGGGGGCCCCACTCACTGATGCCCTTTCCTGTAAGTTGAAAAACTGGTATTTTCTAGCAGACAGAAAAAGATCCTGTTCAAGCTAATAGTACGACTTACACCATTCCCCCACTGCAGGTCTGTCCATACACCCAGGGGCTCTTGGAAGCATAAGGTGTTTGAGGAACATGAACATGAATTCCCTCTGGGCATAGCAAGATCCCAGCCAAATCACTGGGGCCACAAGCATGGGTTCCCAGGACCCTCGTGATTCAGATCTACTGTTCTTTAACTCCTATAGTTGCTTCTCTCAAGAGCTTGGCACCTCTGCTTCGCATTTCTACAAACATGGCAATTAAAGAGATTAGCCAATTGCCAATAATGGAAGACTCACGCTAGTGTGGCCTCTTCCGCAGCAGGCCTCCCCCATCAAGGGCACAGGGGTTCATGGATGACACAGAAGACCATCGGGGCTGATCTGTCGGCCGGCTCCAGGGGAAAAGAAAAATAAGATCCAGGGAGTCTGCCTTTCCAGGTCCACTATGTCCAGCTCTCTCCTTCTTCTGCTCCTTCCCCTTAGGCACCTTCGCATTCCTTTCTCCTCTCGTCTCCACCAAAACCTGTGGTCAGGTTTCTTTTTCTCACTCATTCAGATTTTAATATGAATTTCAAATAAACCCTCATGGAATCATATTCCAAATATTCCTTTGGAGCAAGTGAGACAGAAATCACCGGTCAGTTATTAAATCTTTAAACCCGAGGAACACTCAATGAATATAACCACCACTGGTGTCACCCTAACCCGGGCAGAGCCCCTAAAGCCAGACGCACACAAGAGGAACAACTCAGAAGGGAAGTGGGAGGACAAGAACTTGCACCTGGGGACCTCAAATGGCTCTTTTCCCTAACTGGAAATCACGGCCAGCTGAGTCAGAGGATTAAGAGGCCGCCATCTTGTTGCAGACTGGACGAAGGGAAAGAGGTAGGAGGAGGGAGCGTAGAGAAAAGTGGGGGAAAGTTGGAGGCACAAAGGGGAAGCAGGGAGGTCAGCAAGCCCTAGTTTTACAACAGGTAGTGAAGTTTATTGGGCAACCTCTTTATTTGTTTGAATTTTTATTGATTTGGGGAGGGAGCAATCTCTTTAAGAACATAAGGTGGGGGGCACCTGGGTGACTCCGTGGGTTAGGGCCTCTGCCTTTGGCTCAGGTCATGATCCCAGGGCTCAGCGGGAAGCCTGCTTCCCTTCCTCTTTCTCTGTCAATCTGCCTTGTGATCTCTGTCAAATAAGTAAATAAATAAAATCTTAAGAAAGAAAGAAAGAAAGAACATAAGTGGGGGCACCTGCCTGGCTCAGTTGGTTAAGCATCTGCCTTCGGCTCAGGTTGTGATCTCAGGGTCCTGGGATGGGGCCCCAGAGTCAAGCTCCTTGCTCAGCTGCGAGCCTGCTTCTCCTGTTCTCTCTGCCCCTCCCCCTGCTCGTGTGCACCTGCTCTCTCTCTCTCTCTCTCTCTCTCTTTCAAACAAAGAAATAAAATCTTAAATTAAGAAAGAAAAGACCCTAGGTGAACTTCTTTTCTGTGATTCTTCTGTCCTCATGGGCACCTCCCCCTTGTGTATGCTATGCACAAATTCTTACTTTCAAGCCTTCCAGAGGACCTGCCACTTCTTAAGGCATTTATTATGGACATGGATGGGGTGAGGAGTGGATGCTTTCCTTTGTGCTTTAACCCACAGCTGATTGGAACAGCTCAAGACCTAAATGAAGGGCAGCCATGCACAGAGCAGGCGGCGGCACCCTATGCAGTGATGTGAGATGAGAACAGGGACTCGTCCTGCAGTTCCTACGTGACCCAAAGCAAGACTCTGAGCATACTGGAAGGGGGCGCCCTGAGAAACCGTGGTCTGCAGAACAGCTCAGCGTCTGGCTGTGGAGTGGGGACCCACAGAGGGCACGAGCCATGGGTCAGCGTGCAGCCCCAGCAAGGGAAGCTCTGAAGCAGGATAAGAATCTCAGAAAAGGAAAAGGAAGCAGGCAAAGCCAAAGCAGCAGAGGTGACAGACTCCGTCACGCTGCTGGGACGGCATCGCTGTCGTCTGCCCATTTACCCACAGTTACCTGTGAGGGCGACATCAGCCACATATGCAAATGGTATATGGGGTATACTGGGCTAGACACAATATATTACTTAAATTAATTTCCCCTCTTTGTTTTGATTTTTTATATATTTTTAAAAGTTTTTTATTTAAATTCAACGAGCCAGCATATAGTACATCATTAGTTTCAGATGTAGTGTTCGGTAATTTATCAGTTGCGTATAACACCCAGTTTGTTTTTTTTCTTTTAATGTGGCTGCTAGAAAATCCAAAACTACATATATGGCTCACATTATGTTTCTTTTGGGTGGTGCTGTTCTAGGGCCCCATGAGGCCATTTTGTCTGGGAGATTTTTTAATAAACCCCCAATCACTGCAGTCAACTAGAACAGTCTTCAAACGTCCCAAACAACAAACCAGCCAATTAATACATCAGCTAGAAGTGCCCTCAAAACAGAATTGACTCAGATTTCCACACAGCAGGAGTGATAGTTGGACGAGACAGATGTTTAGGTTTCAGTTCCTTTCCCAAGCCCTCTACACTGGCTCACCCACGCCCTGCATGAGACAGCTGCTGGGTGAGGGGGCACTGACTTCCAAAAAGGATCCTTCAGAGGGCGTTTGCATGGCTCAGTCAGTTAAGCCTCTGCCTTAGGCTCAGGTCATAATCCCAGGGTCCTGGGATCGAGCCTGGCATCAGGGCTCAGCTGGGAACCCTTCTTCTCCCTCTCCTTCTGCCTGCTGCTCCCCCAGCTTGTGCTCTCTCTACCAAATAAATAAATACAAAATCTAAAAATCTAAAAAAAAAAAAAAAGGAAAGAAAAGAAAGAAAGGAACCTTAATACATTTAAGATAGAAACTCCTTCAAGGGCTCACTCTTCTAAGTTTTGGAGCAGTACAATAGTTTTCCACTGTTTCACTGATTTGTAACTGCTAACCAGAGATGTAAAAGTCCATTTCCAATAGGTAAACCAGCTTGAGAAGTCAGGGTGTTACCCTTAAGTTTCTGTTCAACAAACTGACTAGAATCATCCTCTAGAATCACGGACTTTCAGGATGGAAGAGACTCACAGGCCATCTTGTCCAATACCTGATAAGTGAGCTGCCTTTACTGCACTTCTCCTTCTCTGTTACTGCAGATCCCTTTTGCTTGCCCACCACCGAGGAAGCTACCCGTTCCAATCCCAGATTGACAGATTTTTAAATCTCCCACCACTAACCCTAGATTCTTCTTCCAAATGAGAAAATCTTTCAATCATGTGAAGACAATGACACTTCTTCAAATATTTTTCATATTGAATAACCTTGATCCTTGCTAGAAAAAAAAAATGGGATTTGGTCCTTTATCCTTTTTGACTGCTATCTTTGGAACCTGCATTGTCAATGTCTTTGCTTAAAGTCTGGGGCTCCTACCTAAAAAATCTCCGTCATGCTTGATCCAAGCAACATGTCAGAAGTGGGGTTATTCCTCCCTCATTCTGTATACTGTAATTCCATAGAAACAACTATATGGTCATGACTACCCCCCCCCAACTTTCTTGAGATCTGATTTCTTTTATCACTACAACCTTACCCCTTCCAGCTTTTGGAAAACCACAAATTTAAATAGATTTCTATGCTATATCACCTCACATCTGTTTGAATGACTATTATCAAAAAGACAAGAAATATCAAGTCTTGGTGAGGATGTGGAAAAAAGGGAACCCTCTTGCACTGTTTGTGGGAACGTAAATTGGTGCAGCCACTCTGGAAAACAGTGCGGAGGTTTCTCAGAAAGTTAAAACTAGAACTGCCCTATGATCCCATAATCCTACTTCTGGATATTTACCTAAAAAAAATAAAAACATTAGATGAAAATTTATGGTGCCCCCTTGTTCACTGCAACACTATTTACAATAGCCAAGACATGAAACAACCTAAGTGTCCATAAGTGGATGAATGGATAAAGAAGGTGTGATATATATATATACAATGGGATGTTACTGAGCATAAAAAAGAATGACATCTTGCCGTTTGTGACACATGAATGGCCCTCGAAGACATCATGTTAAGTGAAATTAAGTCAGACAAAGAAAGACAGATACTGCATGATCTCACTTATATGTGGAATCTGGGGGGAAAAAAAAAACCAACAACACTCACAATACAGAGAATAAATTGATAGTTTCCAGAGACGGGAGGTCGGGAGGGGGGCAAATGGGTCAAGGTCAAGGTCAAAAGTTACAAACTTCCAGTTTTAAAATAAACAGGTCCTAGAGATGTAATGTATAACATATGACTATAGTTAATAGTACTGTATTATATTGTGGGGGCTAAGGGTAGCCCACCCCAGAAATGTGCCTCTTTGGCATATTTTGAATTAAAGTTACTTAAGAAGGAGTCAGCACATTACTCAAAGAATACAAAAATACAGACTTGAAGGGGTACATAGCCCCCAATGTTTACAATAGCCTTATTAACAATAACCAAACTATGGAGAGAGCTCAAATGTCCACCAACTAATGATTGGATAAAGATGTGATATATATATACACATATATATACACATATATGTATATATTATAAATATGCATATATTAAAAATCTCATATTTATGTGCCTATATAATGGAATATTACTCAGCCATCAAAAATAATGAAATCATGCCACTTGCAACAATGTGGGTGGAGCTAGAGTGTATTATGCTAAGTAAAATAAGTCAGAGAAAGTCAAATATCATATGATCTCACTTATCTGTAGAGTTTAGGAAGGAAAACAGAGGAAAATACAGGATGGGGGGAAAAAAGAGAGAGGGAAGCAAGGCATAAGAGACTCTTTTTTTTTTTAAGATTTTATTTATTTTTTTGACAGGCAATGATCACAAGTAGGCAGAGAGGCAGGCAGAGAGAGAGGGGGTGGAGAAGCAGACTCCCCGAGGAGCAGAGAGCCCGATGTGGGGCTCAATCCCAGTGAGATTGAGATCATGAGCTGAGATCATGACCTGAGCCGAAGGCAGAAGCTTTAACCCACTGAGCCACCCAGGCGTCCCGGCATAAGAGACTCTTAACCATAGGTAACAAACTGAGGGTTGATGGAGGGAAGGTGGGTGGGGGATGGGCATTAAGGAGGGCACTCGTTGTGATGAGCACTGTGTGTCGCACAGAAGTGATGAATCACTGATTTCCACTCCGGAAACCAATATTGCACTGTATGTTAATTAAGTAAAATTTAAATTAAGAAAAAAGAAAAGAAAGAGGCTGCTTAAGAGCAACATCCTGACCCTACCTCCATCCTTTGTCTCCAGAAAGCAGGAACTAGATCTCCCACATGAAAGCTACCCTCCCTGTATCAGGAGATTAAGGGACCTCCTTCTCACCAGAGGTAGGAAATTCAGAGCTGAGAAGAAGGTAGAAACAAACCTCGGTACTTTTACTTAATCATTACCCCTGCCCAAATCCTGTTTAGAATTTCTTAGTAATTGAGTCTCCCAAACATAAGTTTTCTTTATCCTGTCAATTTCTCACAGATTTATGTCTCTTTTTCTAAAATGTATACAAGCTGGATGCTACCATCCAGCTTTGGGTTGTACTTTCAATATTGGTTCTCTGCACACACATACTTAAACTTTGGGTTTTTTCTCTCCTGTTAATTCGTCTCAGGCCGACTGAATTCTTAGACCAGCCAGAAGAACATTAAAAAGAAGAGGTAAATTTTTTCCTCTCTGACAGTATATTGAAAATTGCTTAAAAAAGCAGTTCTTTATTATTACTATTATTATTGTTGTTATTACGTTCAAGATAGCCGTTCTTAAATGTTCTCATCACACATACAAAAAATTCTTGTCACAAGAAAAATAAAGTTGCTAAATTCTAATCAGATTTGTGGTGGTGATCATTTTGCAATATCTATAGGTAGCAGGTCATGTTGCATGTACACTTGGAACTAATACAACCTTATATGCCAATTATACCTAACTTAAAAATAAATCTTAAAAATTAATAAGAGGTTATTTTCCTGTGGTTTAAAAAAAGCATTCTAAGTCTACGAAATTTTGTATAACAACTTCTAAAGCAAGCAACTGCAGTGGTTCACAGCCCTGGCTGTCCCTGAGAATCACCTGGAGACAGAACAAATACCTAAGAAAGGTCCATCCCAGAAGTCAGGCCCTGTGAGAAATGGGGCCTGGCCTTATATATTTTTAAAAGCTCCAGGTGAATGTAGTATGCACCCAGGGTTGAGCCGCTAATCTCGAGAAACCATGAATCTTATGGTCATATGGATTCAAGTTACTTTTTGCTTGAACTGTGAATCTGAATTTTTATTTTTGAATTGAACTAGCAGGACTGTATCGGTTCACTATAAACAACTTGAGATCATTCAAATGGTTTAGAACTTGGGCCAAAGGGAAGGTGCAATTAATTTAGTAACGACTGAAATCTAACCGAAATCAAAAAAGCATGAGGCTTAGGAGACCTGGTTTGTATCATCGGCATCATCACTCACTAGCTGGGCAGCTTGAGGCCATCACGTTGATCCCATGGAAGTTTCTTTGTCTATAAAATGAAGGCACTGGGGCGCCTGGATGGCTCAGTGGGTTAGGCCTCTGCCTTCGGCTCCGGTCATGATCTCAAGATCCTGGGATCGAGCCCCGCATCGGGCTCTCTGCTCAGCAGGGAGCCTGCTTCTCCCTCTCTCTCTGCCTGCCTCTCTGCCTACTTGCGCTCTCTCTCTCTGTCAAAGAAATTTAAAAATAAATAAATAAATAAATAAATAAACAAAATGAAGGCACTGCTCTAGAAATCTTTAAGGTGCTCTAAATTTCTGACTCAATTCCAGGAAAAGAACTTGCAAATAAAAAGTTTTAAAATTATACACTGCTCCCATTTTGAAAGCATGTGCATTTAGCTATTGGAGCTTTGACAGGAGCCAACGTATTATTAAAATGTTCAAACTGCCATTCAAATGTACTTTTTTTAAAAAGATTTTATTTATTTATTTGACAGATAGAGAACACAAGTAGGCAGAGAGGCAGGCAGAGAGAGGAGGAAGAGTCTCGATCCCAAACCCTGGGATCATGACTAGAGCCGAAGGCAGAGGTTTTAACCCACTGAGCCACCCAGGAGCCCCTCAAATGTACTTTTTAATATTTATTCCTGATTGTACATGACATCACACTTAAAGGAGAATTGGGTTTAGTCTTTCATTGTCACAGCCAGCTTTCCCTCAATCCTTTGCCCTGTCTCAAGGCTGCAGCACGTATCTGAATTGGGTCTGTGGGTCCCGAAAGGCAGTTTGGCATGTCAGCAAAATTGAGTCAGAGGGTTGAGCTCTACCTTGGCCCTGCTAATCCCTATGCCTCAGTTTCCTCACCTGTAAATGGACATGAGTGACATCTGTGAACAGAACTGTTACAGAGATTTTTCAAATTAACATTTAAAACTGTAAAGAGTTTTGAAATGTTAACTTTTTAAAACTAGTTTTTTAAAGCAGTTCATTCAGTGTTGGCCATGCAATGTTCGCCCATGAGAACAGAAGTTAAGAGACACACATACCTGGGATCCTATTGAGCGTCACCCAGAAATGCTCATCAGGGCTGTAAGTGTCCTTGGACCAGGAGAGCAAGTCAAGCGCACGCTGGTCTTGGAGGACAAAGTTGGCAAATTCCCTTGTGAGGGCCACATAGGCAGTACCAAAGTAAATGGTCATGTTGTGAGGAGGTGGAGTTTTTAATTTTGTTGTTTTAAGCACGTAGGAATTTTTTTTGGTTAATAGCTCCTGGTGGACATATTTAGTCCGTCCAATGGCGTGAGCTGGGGGCAGCACCCCCGGGGTGATGTTTTTCCCCTTAAAGCCTTTCAGATACTGAACGATCTCTTTATTGGTCTTCAGGGGGAAGTCTTGCCCACACGTGTTGATGGTGTACTTCCAGGGCACCTCGGACGCCGCGAGGTCTTTGAGGCAGTTCAGGTCAGCCTGAAGCCTGGAGATCCCCCCATAGACAACCGGCTCCATCTTGGAGGCCAGGAAAGCATTTGGGAAGCAGCTCAGTAATCGCTTCACTGAATCTTTAAATGTATCTGTTGCCTTCTCATCCATGTGAACACAGTAGACATTTTGGGGCATGTAAATTGCCCTGAAGAGTCTCTCAAAAGTGCCAAAGTCTTTGTGGATGGTCACCGTATAAGCCAAAGGGAACTCCGCTTCCTCTTCTGATAGTGTTTCTGTTATATAGTGACTTTGAGACACGTACTCGTAACAGCTAGATTCGCTGAGGGTAGTTTTCAGTGCATTCTCTCTTGGGTAAAAAACCTTCCCCTTAAAAATATGATGACAGACTTGTGCTAACAGGGAAGCATTGGACAGAGATGCCTTCAGAAAATGCTTCTCCTCCCATAACTCGTTATTGTAAACAAACACAAAAATCAGGGCAGTGATAAGAGACACAGTAAAAAGACAATGCTTCCAAGAGACCATCATTCAAGACCAGAAAGTGAGGGAAATGTCTTTTAAGAGCTGATCAGAGTATAGATATATTTAACTTACATTTTCTCCAGAATCCATAAATCGTCCTCTCGGTAGACACGACTGATCAGCTGCTCCGTGCCCTTCCAGTTGACCGTTTTGTCCTTTTGCTGTCTTCCTTCCCTTCTCATTCTCCGCTGTGTTTCATTTCCACCTTTTTTCGACACATTTCTGAAGTAGCTTCTTTGGATTTGCTTGGCTCCGGCTCCTGTTAACCTGCAACCTGTTACCACACAAAAACAAGCTGCCTCAGGGAGATTCCGATTCGAACGCAGCCATCTATCACTACAGTAAAACCACCAAGGGCTGTGTTCACCATTCTGCAAGTCATCCCCCTACGACTTCTACCCCAGCCTCTTCTCCCGGCCAAGGGTTGGCAACTGTGTCCGCTCCCCAACTTCCTGTTAATCATTGCATTCGACTGACTGGCTTTGTTTGCTTAAACAGCACTGCCAATTTTTAAAGCTTCAGTTCTAAGCATGTGAACACTGCCTGGAGAGATATTCTGTCAATAAATATTTAGTGCTTAAAAATTAATCTCGTAACCTGTCTTTTTCCACACATACTCACCCTCCTTCCTGTATTGGCTGAGTATGTTGTAAAGCAAGGCATATGACTGGCTGTCGAGCCAAATTCTTTCCAAGGCTTAATTTTCCCTGCTGCTGGGTGAGGTCCTTAAAAAAGGCACATTTGCAAACTTACCTCACCACCTACCTTATTACACAAAGTGACCGGGACACTTGATGAATAAAGGCTAATTAAAAAAAAAAAAAAACCCAAACAGCTGTCCTTATCCAAAAATTGTGTAAAGGCCAAGTTGATTTCACCCTTGTCCCAACTGGGTATCTGGAGAGGTATGAGAGAGGAGCTGTCTCAGTCTGGGAAGTTCCAGAACTCAAGGAGAGAGGTATCACAAATGTACCCTTTCAAAAAAGGTTACCCTTTCAAAGGGGTTTCCCCTATGTAAAAAGCGAAAATTATTTTACCGCCTTCCTAGGTCAGTCGTGAAAATAAAACGAGATAATATGTGTAAGAGTTCATGGCCATGGCCAACCTCAAGAAGGGCTGAGAGAGAAGAGTGAACAAAAGCCCCTCCCCCACCATGTGTCAAGGAAAAGATACAATCCGTACCTCTCCTTTGAAGGCTTTTTACACTTCCCTATTCTCTCTTCCATGAGCTCATGCCAATTAGATGATGTATCAAAGATAGCATGGACCAGTTTTACTTTATTTGGTGGTTGGCTGCATGTGGGTGTGAACGTCCGCCATCCACACTTGGAGGAGGGGTGTGTTAGCACTGAGTTCACACATCCCTCATCTGTTTTTAGCTCCCAGCTCTGTCTGCACATGCTAGACAATCAAATATGCATTGATCGAGTGCTCTAGTTTTCATTTCCCTGTTTCCCTGATCACATTAGTGTGAGATTCCAAGTACTGAGGACTTCGAATCTTTATTTGTGTCTGTGGATGTGGGTACATTCAACATACCTATGTTCCCAATACATCTTCGTTATAAAGATAACATAATATTACAGACTGTTTGTAAACACAGTGTTTTCATCTCTGGTAGTAAATAGACTACTTGCCCATAGGCATTCACGTTTTGATTTTTACAAAGAACACAGGGGATATGCAAGTTTGCATCCTGTGTTTTGCATTTAATGTCACAGCCTCTCATTTCCATGGCGCTATTCAGTCTTCACTGGGCTTTGTCTTCACAATCATTACCTTAGAACACAAGACCGGAGTTGTTTTTCCCACCGCAGCTGAAAGTTTTATGTTTCAATGAGGGGATCTTTGAGAACGCAGAAAATGATGCTTAGAATGGACCTAGGGAAATTCTCCAGAACTAGGTGAGTCAATCTTACTTGTTTCTGGAATCCGATTTTATAGCATGATTCAGACACATCATTTTGTCTATATGACCCAAAATAGAATCCAAACAACCCAAATACCTGTTTACACAACCATCTCTCGTGCGTGTACCTAGAATTCTTTAGAACAAATCATTTCTTCAATAGGGTAGTCATCCAAGAATAGTCTTTTCTGAAATGATGAGTAAAATTTCTCTCACTTAGGCAGCCACTGTTCACATCAGATGAAAGGGACCAGGGATGATTAAAGGAAGCCATTGATAACTAATTATGCTTACCGAAACTAGTCCAATTTTTACAGCTTCTTCTCCTAACATATCCAGATAACATCCTCTGTTTGTTTTGGCCATCACCTTCATTCCTGGCACAGTCCCATCCTTCCAGACATTTCATGCGAAAATACATCTCCAACAGTTTCCTGGCTCTTCTCGAAACCTACAGCTCCCTGAATATAGAGTCATGGGGCAAGGAACATTTAAAGTTAGTCCTTCACTGCAGTGGAGTCCTTAATTGTACCTCACCTGAACCGTGCCAAGGGTCCTTCGATGGTAAGCTCTAGAAACTTCCACAGTTATTTAAAATAAATTCTTCAACAATGCTAAACATTTTCAATTTTATTTCTTTTAAATATTTTATTTATTTATTTGTCAGAGAGAGAGCACACAAATAAGAGGAGTGGCAGAGGGGGAGGGAGAAGCAGGCTCACCAATGAGCAGGGAGCCCACAGGACCCTGGGATCATGACCTCAGCTGAAGGCAGCTGGGCCACCCAGATCCCCCTCAACGATGCTAAACATATTTTAACGAATTAGTACCAATCTTCCCTTCGCCCATCTACCTAGTCTATCTGATGCTTCCCTTCTTGGTTCTCATGTAAGAAATATGGGAAATGCTCGTTCTAATCCTCCTGGCTTTCCCGAGGCCCCGTGTGGCAAATCACTAATTATCCTCCTAAATCCCAAGCTCTGGGCTCTTGCATTTGTGTGAAGTAATAGAAGGGGATGGTACGGGGTAACCAAAAAGAACAGTGCGATTCTTCATCCCAGCTGGAGGCTTAGATCAAAATTAATACCCCCGATTCTAAGTTGGAGGCCGTGATCAGGCAGGATGGAGTGCTGAAGAAACTGGGAACCCGTTCAGACTTGTGGCCTGGTCCTTCCATAAATAGCAGTGTGTAAATTTATGTCCCAGCATTCACCCTGTGCTTGCCTACTAGTATTTTTTTTTCAGTTTATGTACCTATTTATTTATCTATCTCTTCCTCTGCTTATTGATGTACTTATTACTGTTAAATTCAGTACCCTGTCCTATCCTCATCAATGCTTTTAATAACCACAAGAAGCATCAGGGTTTCAAGTAGATGAGAAGAGCCATGGGTTGGGGGTCAGAAATGTTCCAGTTGGACCAATGCCACTGTGGACAGCTGGATCTCAGCCATCCACAAGACATTGGATCTCACCCCTCACAGCTCCCTTTTGGGTAAATTTGAGGAAATACCTCTTGTAGTTACCCCGGGGTCTCCAACCCCCAGTGGCTGATTCCTTCCTTGCCAGGTCATCCACACCTCTGAGTCTTGGGTTTTCAATTCCAGTCTGGGTGCCATCATCAGTCTCCTGGTGGAGCTGGGAGGATTCCAGCAGGAGTCCAGCAGCCAGCTCAGGGCTGGCCGGAGACAGACCTTGAGGGAAAGGCTTGGGAAAGCACAGATCACAGGAAGAACATGGGGAGGATTGTAGGAGTTTAACACAGGATAACTGGACGTAGGAGAGTGTGGAAATGCGTGGAAAGGCTGGTTCTCTGCAAGCAATCGGTTTAATAGCATTGGAACAAGGCAGAGCTGAGGAAAAGAGCTGAACGATAAATCATCTCAGCGGCATTAAGTCATGTCTGTGGCATCAAAGCACTTCCCAGCTCCTTTGCACATGAAGGGATAACTGGTCACCCTCACTGTAAATGCCACCCACTAAGGGAGTCTGGGCCTGGACCTCCGATGCTTGGACAGTTTAACCTCCCCGTTCAGAAAATCCTCATGTATGAGATTTGGCTGGATTTTCAAGGTTGGGTGTCAGGGGAGAAACAGCAGGGGTCCAGCTTGGCCTGTTTACCTTCCTAGATTTTCATTCTTCCCTTTCTCCATTCTATTCCTCAAGAAGTCCTTGATTTGATTTGGAAGGTTTAGGACCTTAAGATCACGGCTGCAGCAAGTGTTCCTACCACAGGGGAGACCTCGAGCTTCTGATCCTGGAGAATAACGTGCTCAAAGAACAGAGTCTCCCTTCTTCCAATGGCAATAGGCTGTTCAATCAGAACAGACTGTAAAGAAGGGATCCCCTAATCTGTAAGGTCTCCAGGTGCTGGAATTGCAATGTCCCCATTTTTTCCTCTGAGAGCCCACAGTCTACTGAAACTCTTGGATACCTACTGCCTATTCGGCCAATTCACCCCTGGATGGGGGAGGGGGACCCTCTTTACAAGAGGTGACCACCAAAGGCCCTGCAGAGTGCAAGATGGCGTCACTCATGTCAAGTAGTGATATAATCAGGAAAGTAACCAAAGGCTCTGCCTGGTTGATCACTGAGCATGACAGAGACCCTTCACGGCTTGAACATAATTCATGCGCTCGCAAATTGACTTCGCCTTTGGTTCATTACTTTCTTACTCCTTATTGTATCTTTCTTCCGTGACTTTGTATTGTGCTTTGTTTTGGGTGCCATGCTTGAAGCCAAGTTAAATGCTCTGTGAGACGCCACTGAATCTGGAATCCTGAACCTGCTTTACAGCTGTGTTTACCTGGCTTTATGACTGTGTAAAGCTGACCTTGTGGAAAGATACAACCCCATGACCCGCCCTCAGAGCAGGCTCGAGACAGGACCAGATGAAAAAAATAGGGAAACCAGAAAAGTAGCTCTGCATTTGGCAAAACCTGATTCTAAGCCATCGATGTGTCTTTACCTCTGGGAGATGGGTTTTCACAGCAATCACTTGCAAACCTACATCATTGCTTTTCTAGTTGGTCCAGTTTTACCTATTCTCAACAGGAATGTTGTGGGGACTTGTGAAATAAAAGTACGTTTTAACCCACCACACAGTGCCAAGAACTTTTTCCCTTTGCCTGAAGGAAACTGAAGTACATAATGTCAACCATTAAATTAGAAATGAACATTGTCCTTCAATAAAAGCTTAGTTGTAATTAAATATATATGGCTACTAATGATTTAACAAGACAAATGCGAGAAATCATAGTCTCCAGCAAGTCCATGGCCTAAGGAGAGCCCCCACTACTCTGAACTATTCTTTGAAAAACCTTTAGAAATGGAAATCCCATGTACCATGATCAAATGATTCACTCACTCATTCAACAAGCATTTTTTGTGTGCTTACTTTATGCCAGGCACTGTGCTAGGTTCTGGAAATAGAAAACATAAAGGCGGGCCACATGAACTTAATCCTACTGGGTTGGGTACTGCTTGGGATTAAACAGAGGTAAGTGCTGTGCCCCTCTTCCTCCAATCTGCCCTCTTCTGTGTCTGTCTGTCTCTGTCTGTCTCATTCCTAGAAGGATGAAGTTGCCCAGATGAACCCACAGCAAATCCCTCCTTCTCTTTAAGGTAAAGGCAGGTTAACCAAATTAACCTTAATGATTAGACGTGGGATAACAAAAGCTGGAATGTGGACACAAAAAGATCTGTTTGCCTTTTAATTCCACCCCCAAAGGGCTGGCCTGGGAGTCTAAGAAGGATCAGGCCTGGAGTCTTCATGTCTCAAGTTACTGTTATCTGTGACCACCGGTATGTAACCCTTCCCTACAGGATCCAGAAGGGCTTTGAATCTAACACTTCCAACCCCAGAGAGGTTACACAGGGAAGCAGCTGTCACTGCCATAAAGATCTCCTGCTAGGATGCTCTAATGGAGGAGGTAGGAGAATTATTCTCTGGTATTTTTCTGACACTACCCTCCATTTTCCCCACTCAAAGGTTGCTTTGCCCAGAGAAGGGAATTTTGGATTCTCCTTACAGATCATTGGAGCTTGAGGTTCATCCTTCAACTTAGTTCCAGATGAGAAATCCTATAGTCCCAGATCCAGAGTAAGTTATAATGGATTAAGATCAGTGGTCCTCACACAGATCTGCCCACTAAGGAAGGGAAATCACAAGGCAACTGGATTTAGTAGAAAATGCACTGGGTTGGGAGTTAGGAGGCCAGATTCTACGATCTGTAACGCAAGTTGTATTCCTTGAATGAGTTACTGCACCATGAGCCTCAGGCCAGGCAAACATAATTCCAGGAATGAATTATGATTCATGTTCCAGGGAATAAGCTAGGTGCTATACTTTTACCCAGCATTCTCTCTTCCCATAAATGGTTTGAAGCAACTGATAATATCCGATGGGTTTTAAAAAGCAAAATTGGCAGGGGCACCGGGTGGCTCAGTCGGTTAAGGTCTGACTTTGGCTCAGGTCATGATTTCAGGGTCCTGGATTGAGCCTCACACCTGGCTCCCTGCTGAGCGGGGGGTCTGCTTCTCCTTCTCCTTCTGCCTGCCGCTTTTCTCTGCTCACATTCTCTTTCTTGCTCTGTCAAATAAATAAATAAAATCTTGGGGGAAAAAAAGGGCCACAACAAAATTTGCAGTAAAGACAAGAAAAGCCAAAGGAATATCAAATCAGCAATTCTTAAAATGACCATATCCTGAAGAGACTCAAAGAGGTTCAGTTATAAAACTGTTGTAATAGTTTTCTTCTGAGTGTTAGGACTCTGAGAAATTACGTTTTTATACACTTGTTCCTGTTTTTCATATTCATGGTCATGGATTATTTTCTGAATTGGGAAAGAAAAGTTGTAACAGCTTTGGCTGGTTATCTTTCCCGTCACCCTCCGCAGAGCTGCATGTGTTTGACATTGATGGACAATTCAACTTCCTCCTTAGCATTCAACTTCCTCAATTTCTTCACGGCCTGGCATTCTGTACCACGTGCAAAAGTATGAACAAGTGGACCCTACTCCATAGGAATCTTGCTAGAGAAGAAAATACAGTGCCTTATGAGCTTCTACATCTTTTACCAACAACGGAATAAAACCACCAGATAACTATTATTGTGTATATGGGGGTTTTTCAGACCCTTCCAGCACTGGAAGGTGGAGGGGTTAGGGGAAGAAGAAGCAGCTGTTCTGAAGGTTAAGGACTGGGTCCTCTCATTTTGAAAGAGTCAGTCAAGGCAAATGATTTCAGCCAAAGTTGATTTTCCGTTCCTTGACAATGACCTAATTATTTCACTACACCGCTCAAATACTTCAGGACTTTTCTGCTCTTTATGGCTCCATTCTCTTCTCTAAATACTCTTATCCTTCCTTCTGACCCACCTACCCTGCTCTTCTCCATAATTAGGGAGAATATTTAAATTCCATGCCTACCATGGAGAAAACTTGGCATCCCACAAAGACAAAAGAAAAGGCCTAGTAGATGTTTTAAAAAAAGATTCACCTTCACTGAATTGCAAATAAAAACAAAAATGCAGGTCTTGGGCACCTGGGTGGCTCAGTGTTTAAGCCTCTGCCTTCGGCTCAGGTCATGATCTCAGGGTCCTGGGATCGAGTTCCCCCTTGGGGGCTCTCCACTCAGCGGGGAACCTGCTTCCTCCTCTCTCTCTGCCTGCCTCTCTGCCTACTTGTGATCTCTGTCAAATAAATAAAAAAAAAAATCTTAAAAAAAAATAAGAAAAGAAAAGGAACACCTAAGAATATCCACTGTGAGCAGAGGTGTGATGACATAAGCCCTCCTGTACACTGGGGGTCTGATTGAAAATTAGAACACATTTTGGAAGGCAATGAAGGAGTTCCAAGCATTCAGAGTAGGCTACCCGAAGTCTGCCCCTGTGACATAAGGATGCCTGTGACCTGAAGTGATTCAGAAGCAAACACAGGAAACTCTGCCCTTCCCATCTGTAGCAGGAAGGGCAGGATGATCTTCACACTTGATCTTAGCCAAATGGCCATGAAGTGGTAAGAAGATTCTCTAGACCCTTATGGACATGGCACCAGAGGACTCTAGATCATAAGCCCTACAAATTAGCTCTTATTTTCCATTAGTTGTCCCCACATTTTTTATTTTACTACAATTTGCCAATCCTAAGAGCCTAAACTCTTTTACCTTTGTCTTGTTCCTTCTCTACAAAGGTATCGTTCTTTGTTAAGACGCTGTATAAACCCGAAGTTTTAACTATTCCTTTGAGTTACTCACCATTTGAATCTCTCCCATGGGACTGTGAACTGCATGTGTTAATCAACTGTTTTTCTCTCGACAACCTGTGTTTTGTCAGTGTAATTTCTAGAGCCCTAGGTGAAGAACCTAAGCAGGCAAACTCAAGGTTTACTTTTCCTCCCCTAGACACTTTTGGAATATGTATCAAGAACTTAAAGTGGTCCTATCTCTCAATTTTTTTTTGGATTTTATTTATTTATTTTTTTTTTCCAATTTATTTATTTTCAGAAAAACAGTATTCATTATTTTTTCACCACACCCAGTGCTCCATGCAAGCTGTGCCCTCTATAATGCCCACCACCTGGTACCCCAACCTCCCACCCCCCCCACCACTTCAAACCCCTCAGATTGTTTTTCAGAGTCCATAGTCTCTCATGGTTCATCTCCTCTTCCAATTTACCCCAAAGCACATACCCTCCCCAATGTCCATAACCCTACCCCCCTTCTCCCAACCCCCCTCCCCCCAGCAACCCACAGTTTGTTTCGTGAGATTAAGAGTCACTTATGGTTTGTCTCCCTCCCTATCCCATCTTGTTTCATGGATTCTTATTTTATTTATTTTTATTTGACAGCTAGAGAAAGCACAACCAGGGTGAGCAGCAGAAGCAGAGGGAGAAGCTCCCCACTGAGCAGGGAGTCTGACAAGGGGCTCGATCCCAGGACCCTGCGATCATGACCTGAGCTGAAGGCAGACTTTTTGCCAAGTGAGCCACCCAGGTGCCCCTCAATTTCTTTTGTTAACGGCGGTTACAATGTTTTTACTGACATAGAGTTGACACACAGTGTTACATTAGTTTCAGGCATATGACATAGTGATTCCATTATCGTTCAATTCATGAAGTTTTTATTCCAAAGGCAGTTACACTGAAATGTGACAAAACTTTATGTGAAAAGGTGTGACTTACTTTCGATGTTCTTCAACATTGATTATGATAATGTTTTCCACAGTAGGAAAATGGAAATGAATGCTCAGTGACTGTCAAATTATGCTTCATCTGTGCTATGAAAAAGAAAGCATTCATGCCATATTTCCAAGATTTCCAAGAAGACAGGGAAATCATTCTCATATATTGTTAGGAGAAAGTACGAGGATACATAATTATGTAAATCAATATGCTGTAACTACAGGGGTGCCTGGGTGGCTCACTTAAGACTCTGACTTTTGATCTGAGCTCAGGTCTTGATCTCAGGGTCATGAGTTCAAGACCCATGCTGGGCTCCACACTGGGCATGGAACCTACTTAAAAAAAAAAGTATATATATACATATGTATATGTATATATACATATACATCTATATAACTTAACTACATAAAGCAATACATGGAGAAGGAGATAAATAATACAAATATTTTCACCTCAATGACTTCTCAAATTGTATGATGTATACTTTTTGTTTTCTTGCTATTTCTACTTAGCAATTTTATTTTACTTTTCTTCATTTTGCAGATTTTCTACAATAGGACTGTATTTTAGAATAAGAAAAAAGTTTTATTTTTAGTATTTTTTTTTAAATTTTCTGCCCCTCAGTAATTACTATAGTAAAACTACCCTTTTACATGAAGGGTGAGTTCCTGAAGACTCATCCATGGCTGGAGTACGGAGTTAACAATGGATGGCAGGATTTCTATTCACCAAGCTAAGTGAGGCTGCCACATGGCCAAGCCTAAACACAGTCTATGCTTCATTTGGCCAACAGCACTGAATTCTTGAAATTCCTGACAGCTTTTTTAAAAAAATTAATATGGACAGATGTGTATTATTTCAAATTATTCTTATAGGGATCTTATTAATATTTTTCAGATCTCAAACTTCCCAAACTCACACAACTCAAATTCGCACAAAATAAGACCATAACAAATTATCCCATGTTGAAGATAACTGAGTTCCTGAACATGCTACAATTGCTTTTAAAAGTCTCATGTGTCCTGGGGCACCTGGGTGGCTCAGTGGGTTAAGCCTCTGCCTTCGGCTCAGGTCAAGATCTCAGGGTCCTGGGATTGAGCCCTGCATCAGGCTGTCTGCTCAGCAGTGAGCCTGCTTCCCCTTCTCTCTCTGTCTGCCTCTCTGCCTACTTGTGATCTCTGTCTGTCAAATAAATAAATAAAATCTTTAAAAAAAAAAAAAGGTCTCATGTGTCCTATCAAAGATTTGTGACATACCATTCAATAAAAATTTAATGAGTATATAAGTATATACTTATATGCTTATAAGCATATAAGTATACTTATAAGCATATAAGTATATAAGCAAACAGTATATTATTGATATGGAAGAAGTAACTGATGCACAAAACAGCCCATAGGATTCCCATAAAGACTGGGAACACAGGTGAATATACGTAACGCCATCAAGCACATTTTCAAAGTGTAAAACATACACACACACACACACACACTGCTTCCAGACTTCAGGTAGAATGAAAATCCAGTTTCACATACCTAAAAGCCTACTGAGTGTCCCCCAGAAACGTTGATCAGGAGAGCAGGGGTCCTTCGACCACCCAAGTAAATCAATAGCCCTCTGGTCTTGAAGAACAACATCAGCAAATTCTCTTATAAGGACCACATGGGCAGAGCTGAAGCAGATGCTGGGTTATGAGGGGGTGTTTTGCTCATCCAAGCCTGCAGCATAAAGGAAAACAAACATTATCCCTGCTCTAAGTGCACGTCTTTGGTCCTTCTGATAATATAGGAGGAGATGGCTCCCCTAGAGACTTTCAAATATATCCAAAACTTTGTAGATGACCATGACATATACCAAACAGAACTCGGCTTCATCTTTAGACAGAGTTTCATTAGGTATTGATTTTGGAGCCAGTACTGTTGGCAAGTTATTGTTCTCAATGGTGTTGATGGGATTCAGGGCAGCCTGCCCCAAAAATGCCTGTTTGACATATTGATTATTTTGAATTAAAATTACACAAGAAAAAGCTGGTGCAAGAAGGAGGCACTGATTCTCTTATGCTCTCCTGGAAGTAGGAAATATATCTCTTATGTGAAAGGTACGCTCCCTGTACTTACTAGGAGAAAAAGAGACATCCTTCTCAGCAGACATAGGGCATTTAGGGCCAAGAAGTCTATATAAGCAAACCTTGTCACTTTTTCACAAATTTACTACCCCAGCCCAAACTTCTTCATCTCTTCAATTCTTCACAGATTTATTGTTTCTTTGTCTAAAAAGTATAAAAGTTGCCTGCTTGAGTCACCTCATATTTCTATGAGCTCCTATATGTATGAAATTAAATTTGTTTTTCTCCTGTTAATCTGCCTTATGTCAGTTTAATGTTTAGGCCAGCCAAAGAGCCTAGAAAGGAAGAAGGGAAATGTTTTCCTCCCCAACAGTGTCACTGGTATATTTTTAATCCCAGAAGATTTTCTTTCCTTTCATGTCACAGACTTCTGCAAAGTCTGTGACAAGGTTTGAGATGTTCCTCCCTTGCAGGTATTTTTGTGAAACTAAATCAGTATAAAGGAACAAAAGAGCTATAGAAATGGCTGTAAACGCTTCAACAAACCCAAGCACCTTCTGCTTCATTTTTCCTACCATCTCTTCTCTGTCTGTCACTTGCTGGACTTAATACCATCGCTGAAGTCAATCTGCAGGTCTATCCCTAGATTGTTGGGGAATCTACTCCCACTTGTTATTTTGAGCAAGAAGAGAAATATTGCCACTCACTTAAGGGGATCAACTGCAAGTCTGAAGCTCTTCTCTTACATTGGAGGGGTTGAGCAGATCTGTGAACATGAACCACTGGGGCCAACAGAGCAAGAGCTGGACAGTGTTGAGTGCATTTGTCTAGGCCAACCTCAAGTTCGGATTCTGACAAATCACCACAGCTGCCAACTCAGAATGGTTTTCTCATGTAGGGTGAAGGTGAAACATTTGTCCAGCTTGCAGCTCTTTTACTCCAGAGAGGGGACACCATCACAATCGCTGATGTCATCTTTGAACACAAGGGATACTATATTTCTTCAACTTTGGGTAGTTTCAGGTGGGGTGAGGCAGGGCACCATTGACATTGACAGCATCTAGAACTGCTCTACGGCACTGCTTCTCTTTGTGTAAAAATAAGAATCAGGAATTCATAGAACTTCAGGGAATATTGTAGATTATTCAGACCAACTCATTCAATTTACAAATGGAGAACATGGACATAACTAATATTCTGTCACACTCTGGTCTCTGTCTTCTTATTGACAACTGGTGAGGAAAGCATCAACATTATATCCATTGGGCACAAGAAGAGGCACCAATGGAAGCCCACATGTACACTGACTTGCCTGACAGCCAATAATGAGTTAAGGGTAGCCCTTGAGTCTCAAACCCAATTCTTCTGACTGCACAGGTCTTCTACCTGGAATATTCTCTCCCCTCACATTTTCTTGATGGTCTCCTCCCATTCATTAGGTCCTCCTATGGCACTACTTTCCTGGTGTTCCTCCCCTACTCTCCCAAGTCTGGGTTAGGAGTCTTCTACCTTCCTAATAGGACTTTATACCCTTTTAATTGCTTGTTTGCTCCACCACTAGGCTATGGAAGACTCTTCTGTCTACTGGTCACTGTATTCTCAGCATCTACCTTATGGTAGGTGCTCATCATTGAATTAAGTGTGGTGATTCCTCTTTCTTCTACACAAACTACGGCAGGAGGTGGGGAGGGGGTCCTAATCCAGGCTTCTGCATATTTTTGTACAACCTGTGAGCTAAGGATGATTTTACATTTTTTAATGATTTTATTTATTTATCTGACAAAGAGAGAAGAGAAGCAGGCAGAGGGGGGTGGGGGAAGCAGGCTCCCTGCTGAACAGAGAGCCCGATGCAGGGCTCGATCCCAGGACCCTGAGACCATGACCTGAGCTGAAGGCAGAGGCTTAACCCACTGAGCCACCCAGGTGCCCCTGGTTTTACATTTTTAAATAGTGGAAAGAAAATCTGAAGAAAAGACTACTTCGTGACAGGTGAAAATTATATGAAATTCAAATTTTAGTGTCCATAAATACAGTTTTATTGGAACACGGACACACTCGTTTGTTTACAGATTGGCTATAGCTGCTTTCACACTGCAACAGCAGAGCTGACTAGTTGTATTCTCAAATGCTGGTTATTATTATCTGCACATGGTCATTTTAAAAATCTACAGCACTCTTGGTGAGTTGAAAATTCATATCACAATGCTTTACCTGACTCCACTGGACCAAAACTTTGGCAAGGTGTTGTGTTGTCACTCAATGGCCCCATGCCACGTAGCTTGATGTGACTTTCTTTCCCTCTCAGTGATTGAAAATCTTGTGAATGAGAGGAAAGAAGAATTTTTATGCCATTATAGCATCCCATTCCCCACTAGACTGGGCATAACTTGAAGGAAAGAATATGTCTGCAGCGACATAGAAGGAGTGCTCAATGTGGCATTGGAGGGCTCCTGCAAAACATGTCCCTCTCAAGGTCTCCAACCCACCACCCAGCCAAGGGATCCAGAATGCTAGTTAAGAGGTCTCATTAGGAGGCACATTGTTTAAATGAGTTATTCAAGAGTCATGACACAGTGGAGACTTCTCGGTATGTCACTGAGCCATTAGCAATCAATGACACTCAGTAGACCTTCTAAAAAAATTGGTACAAGGGACAGTTTAGATTAGATGGAAAGAAAGCAAGCAAGGTCTGGAGTATGGGGGGCTACTGCAGGTTCTTTGGAGCATGCTGGCGGGGAGGACATCCCAGTACGAGGGCAGGAAGATGCAACTGGGGGTGTCATGCACCATCACCAATATTATCGTTTTCAGAATGAGATATGTCTTTCAAGTCAAATTCTCCCCGATGCCCTAGGTACACTGACCTCAAAGTTCAAGTTTCATTTTAATTCTTCTCATGTCATTTAACTATTAAATTTTCAACTCTCTTTCTTTCTAGAATAGTTAAACGGTTACAGAGAAGAACAGCCCAGATTAACAACTGGAAAGTAGGTTAGAGGTCCTCTTATCTCATGCTGTCACTTTACAGAGGGGAGCAAGATACCGTCCAGAGAAAGAAGTCTTGCCTGAAGTCACAGAGTTATCGAGCACCTGTCCCAAGAGTGGCAACTGGCCCGTGCAATCGGCTACTTCCAAAAGTGTTTCCTTCCCTTGTCCAAGAGAGAAGACTTCAGAAAACACAATTTCACAAGCGCTTGCCTAGCTGAACTCTGAAAGAAAAATTAAACAAGGGATGAGATCATCTAAACTTCACTGAAATTTGTTCTTATGTTCAGCTTCTACCCTCAGAAACCCAGGCTAAAGGTAATATTTGTGCTCTGAGATGAAGCTGGTAGAATATTTGCACTTTGAAGCACAGTGAGATAACACTTCTTCTGGCTGGTCATATCCAGATTGGGAAAATATAGCCACAGCGAAACAACAGATTTTGGAAATTTCGTGACCAAAGTCAATAGGTACATTCAAAACTCTGGTGAAGGGCCCCGAGTTTTAATGACATTTATGTTTACGAATGTCCTCGAACTCCTCAGTTACCTTCTGCAAACACATTATTTCTCATTCCAATTTTAGTATATGTGCTGCCAAAGCGAGCACCATTATTTCTCATAAAAATAAGAATTAACCCAACACATCAGCCTATTTCTAAACTCGTATTCAGTGTCTCCTCTGTGGGGTCCCACTACGGATCTTTTCACCATCTTCTCACCTGTGCCCTCCACCCTGTCCTTCCACAGTTGACCTAAGTTTGCATTTCTATCCAGTTGGCTGGAGCAGGTGCATCTACAGGAAAATCTGACACAGAGTCCCTTTCTAATCCTTAATACTGAGGTCTGAAACCAGTAAAATTCAAATTCTATCCCTCGTCCGTGACGTTGAAGACTTGCAAAATCATCTTCTTTGGCAGCATAAAAATAAATAACAAAAATTCACTTTCTTAACCACCTTAAAGTGCACCGTACAATACGAGAAAGATGCCTACATTGTGCAACGGAGCTCTAGCACTTTTCATCTTACGTAACCGAACCTCTACACCCACTGAACGATTTCCAAATCTCTCCCCCCACAGCCTCTGGGAACCACATTCTGCTTTTTGTTTCTATGAGCTCGACTACTTTCGATGCCGCATGTAAATGGAATCATGCAGGGTTTGTCTTTTGGGGACTGATTTATTTCAACTAGTAATGTTCCCTGAAGCATTTTTTTTAAAGATTTTATTTATTTATTTCAAAGAGAGAGAGAGAGAGAGAGTGTGGGGGAGGGTTGGGGACGCTGTGGAGCAGAGAGAGAGGGAGAAGCAGGCTTCTCCCTCAGAGGGAAACCAATTATGGCTCCATCCCAGGACCCTGAGATCATGACCTGAGCCGAAGGAAGATGCTTAACAGACTGAGCCACCCAGGTGCCCGCCCATAATATTTTTATTATCTCTCAAGGAAGTCACATACCTATTAGCAGTCACTACCCTGACCACCCCTCAGTTCAGACCCTCAAAACCACTAATCTACTTTCCATAGACTCCATAGATTTGCCTATTCTATAGGTGTCGTACAAATTGAATATGATATAAAATTTAATGTGTACAATTTTATAATAATTTATGCAAGAATATTTAGCTCTATTTATTTGATGCCTTCCCTATGTCGGGGATTGAGCTCAACATGTGCTCCGCGATAGGGAGACAGGGATGCGTGACAGACTTTCTCGTCACACACATGTAGACAGGTACGCTGGAATGTTAACAGTTATCTCTGAGTTATAGGATTATAGATTATTTTTGTTACATTCACTCCATTCTAGAATGTATGTTCCTTTTATTCACGGGGGAAATAATTTGTTTAGTCTTAATGTTAAGGGCTAAGTACTGGAATCCAGGATAATCAAAGTGGAAGTGACCTCTGCTCCAGGAGGAGCTCAGTATACTAAGTGTGGGCATCCTGAAAAAGAATAGTGTTTCAAAATTAATGTGGATCTGCAATTTGTAAGAGAAATATCCAGGGACTTCTGGTAGCAGCCATTTAAGAGAAGGAAAAGAAATCCTATCTGATATTTTTATTAAGTTCTGTGTCCTGGATAATTTGATTCAGTTTAATGAAATTAAGAGATTAGTCAGGAAGAAATAAAACACTGCCTTTCTCTGTACATATTCTTTCCAGAACCAAGAAAGGTTGGTGGGGGCTAGGAGCAGTCATGCCCTTCAGTTCCTCCATCTTGCCTGTCCTTGACTTTGACCTTCTGGCTACTGAGCGAGGCACACAGGCCACCTGTTATATCCTTCTTGAGCCACATGCTTCCGGAGTGGAACCCTGGACCGAGTGATTAAAATAGTGCTCAAGATCGATGTTGCTTTATTTTGTTCCACGGTCTTCTATTTCAAGTTTAAATGCCCACTTGTTATTTATCAACTTTTATTATGGATTTACTTGGCAAAAAAAGGTGATTTGAGAAATACTAATCTTGCTCCCCCAGGACGGACGATTCTAACTAACTGGTTAAAGTTTCTCAGCTGCCACGGGGTCGAGACCTGCTTCACTTTATTTAATGCAGTATTGTCCCAGCTCACATTTTAGCACTTTATTGTTTATTTTATTGTGGTAAAATTATGTGTAATATTAAAATGTACGATTCAGTGGCAGGAAGTGGACTCACAATGTCGTACAACTATATCACCACTAAGTTCCAGAACTTTCTCATCGCCCCAAACAGAAATTCTGTACCCATGAAACAGTGTCTCCCTGTCCCCACCCAGGCCCCTGCTCGCCTCTACTCCGCTTTAGGTCTCTGTGAATTTGCTCCTTCTGGATACCTCCTAGGAGTGCAATCACGGATTTGCCCTTCTGGGTGTAGCTGATTTCACGTGGCGTAATGTTTTCAAAGCTCATCCACGTTGTCTGTCGTGTGCACCAGAATTCCATTCTGTTTCTGGCTGAATGATATTCTGTTGTACGTGTGTCACACATTCTGTCTATTCGTTCATCTGTGGACGGTCACTTGGGCTGTTTTAAACTTTTTTTTAAAGATTTTATTTATTTATTTATTTGAGAAAGAGTGCACAAGCAGGGGGAGCAGCAGGCAGAGGGAGAGGGAGAAGCAGGCTCCCCGCTGAGCAGAGAGCCCAATGCTGGGCTCGATCCCAGGACCCAGTGATTGTGACCTGAACCGAAGGCAGCCCCCAACCGAATGAGTCACCCAGGTTCCCCTGTTTTAAACTTTTGGCCATTGTGAATTGTGCTACTATGAACATCGGTATGAAAGTAGCTGTTTGAGACCCTGCTTCCGGTTCTTTTGGGTAGATCCCTAGGACTGGACTCGCTAGCCCCTTTGTAGTGCCATGTTTAATTTTTTGAGGAGCTGCCAAACTGTTTTCTGGATGACTTATACCACTTTACATTCCCCCCAGCAGTGCCCCAGTTGCTCCACACTCTCACCAAAACTTGTTATTTTGTTGTTTTGGTAACAGCCACTTTAACGGGTGAGTATCCATATTTATTTTGGCACAGACCACTTTTGTCATAGGAGTCCCATCAGGAACCCAAGGAACAAGTCAATGTCACTTGAGCAAGGCTGGGTGGTCCATTCAGCAAGTGTGATATATTACATCCCACCTACACTCATAATGTGCATATAGTTGGAAAATGTCAGACACACTTGCCTTTTTTCTTTTTTTTTTTTTTAGGCAGAGAGAGAGGAGAAGCAAACTCCTGCTGAGCAGAGAGCCTGATGTGGGGCTCGATCCCAGGACTCTGGGATCATGACCCGAGCCGAAGCCAGAGGCTTTAACCCACTGAGCCACCCAGGTGCCCCGCCTTTTTTCTTTTTCAAGATTTTTTATTTATCCATTTGAGAGAGAGAGAGAGCACACACATGAGAGCACGAGCAGGAGGGAAGGGCAGAAACAGAGGGAAAAGCAAAAAACCTGCTGAACAGGGAGCCCAACACAGGACTTGATCTCAGGACCCCAAGATCATGACCTGAGCTTAAGGCAGACACTTAATCATCTGAGCCACCCAGGTGCCCCAGGACACACTTGTCTTTTAAAGAATTCTCAGTAAGTGTTTTTGCTTCCTTTTCACCTGGGAAGTTGACAACACCAACATACTCAATATCTTGATTCCTATTTTTTATATTACATGTTGCTTTTTTTTTTTCAATTTATTTATTTTCAGAAAAACAGTATTCATTATTTTTTCACCACACCCAGTGCTCCATGCAAGCTGTGCCCTCTATAATACCCACCACCTGGTACCCCAACCTCCCACCCCCCCCCGCCACTTCAAACCCCTCAGATTGTTTTTCAGAGTCCATAGTCTCTCATGGTTCACCTCCCCTTCCAATTTACCCAAATTCTCTTCTCCTCCCTAACGCCCCTTGTCCTCCATGCTACTTTTAATGCCATTCTGATCAAAATTCCACCGGCATTCTTCAAAGAGCTGGAGCAAATAATCCTAAAATTTGTATGGAATCAGAAGAGACCCCGAATCGCTAAGGAAATGTTGAAAAACAAAAATAAAGCTGGGGGCATCACGTTACCTGATTTCAAGCTTTATTACAAAGCTGTGATCACCAAGACAGCATGGTACTGGCATAAAAACAGACACATAGACCAGTGGAACAGAGTAGAGAGCCCAGATATGGACCCTCAACTCTACAGTCAATTAATCTTCGACAAAACAGGAAAAAATATACAGTGGAAAAAAGACAGTCTCTTCAATAAATGGTGCTGGGAAAACTGGACAGCTATATGTAGAAGAATGAAACTCGACCATTCTCTTACACCGTACACAAAGATAAACTCAAAATGGATAAAAGACCTCAACGTGAGACAGGAATCCATCAGAATCCTAGAGGAGAACATAGGCAGTAATCTCTTCAATATCAGCCACAGCAACTTCTTTCAAGATATGTCTCCAAAGGCAAAGGAAACAAAAGCGAAAATAAACTTTGGGGACTTCATCAATATCAAAAGCTTCTGCACAGCAAAGGAAACAGTCAAGAAGACAAAGAGGCAACCCACGGAATAGGAGAAGATATTTGCAAATGACAGTACAGACAAAAGGTTGATATCCAGGATCTATAATGAACTCCTCAAACTCAACACACACGAAACAGGCAAACACATCAAAAAATGGGCAGAAGATATGAACAGATACTTCTCCAATCAAGACATACAAATGGCTATCAGACACATGAAAAAATGTTCATCATCATTAGCCCTCAGGGAGATTCAAATTAAAACCACATTGAGATATCACCTTACACCAGTTAGAATGGCCAAAATTAACAAAACAGGAAACAACATGTGTTGGAGAGGATGTGGAGAAAGGGGAACCCTCTTACACTGTTGGTGGGAATGCAAGTTGGTGCAGCCTCTTTGGAGAACAGTGTGGAGATTCCTCAAGAAATTAAAAATAGAGCTTCCCTATGACCCTGCAATTGCACTCCTGGGTATTTACCCCAAAGATACAGATGTCGTGAAAAGAAGGGCCATCTGTACCCCAATGTTTATAGCAGCAATGGCCACGGTCGCCAAACTATGGAAAGAACCAAGATGCCCTTCAATGGACGAATGGATAAGGAAGATGTGGTCCATATACACTATGGAGTATTATGCCTCCATCAGAAAGGACGAATACCCAACTTTTGTAGCAACATGGACGGGACTGGAAGAGATTATGCTGAGTGAAATAAGTCAAGCAGAGAGAGTCAATTATCATATGGTCTCACTTATTTGTGGAGCATAACAAATAGCATGGAGGACAAGGGGTGTTAGAGAGGAGAATGGAGTTGGGAGAAATTGGAAGGGGAGGTGAACCATGAGAGGCTATGGACTCCGAAAAACAATCTGAGGGGTTTGAAGTGGCGGGGGGGTGGGAGGTTGGGATACTGGGTGGTGGGTATTATGGAGGGCACGGATTGCATGGAGCACTGGGTGTGGTGAAAAAATAAGGAATACTGTTTTTCTGAAAATAAATTAATTAATTTATTAAAAAAAAAAAGAATACAAACAGACTCTTATTAGAAACAAGAGTAACAAAGAGACTCCAATAATGGTGAATTTGAACCTTAGAAGAGAAGCAACTGAGAACCACTTCCCGCAGGACTGGGAAAGCAAAAGGAAGCAAACTGCAAAATTCTTATTTGGGGCTGAACTGGGACCCTCCACCACCCCATTCATATGTAGAAAACCAACCCCTGGTACCTCAGGATGTGACTATATTGATGACAAGGTCTTCAAAAAAATTTTTTTCTATCTTTATTAGGATATCTAGAATCAACTTTTTTATTAGAAGACTTTTTCTTATTAGACTTTTTTTTCTTTGAATTGATATTTTTATTCATAGATTCTTCATTGTCCATCTCTTTAGTTTTCTTTTTTGTTAACTTTCTTTTTTTTTTTTTAAAGATTTTATTTATTTATTTGACAGAGAGATAGCACAAGTAAGCAGAGAGGCAGGGAGAGACAGAAACAGGCTCTCTGCTGAGCAGGGAGCCCCATGCGGGACTCGAACCCAGGACCCTGAAATCATGACCTGAGCCGAAGGCAGACGCTTAATCAACTGAGCCATCCAGGCACCTCTTTGTTAACTTTCTTAAACAGAAAGTATATACATATGTAATGCTGAAGCTTTAAATTCCTCTACTGTATTTTAGAGCTATTTTCTCAGTTTGGTTTTAGATGAGAAGGGAGGCCTTCTAGTTAGCATGCATCTACATAAAACCAGGATTTTTCATGGGAAAACTTTCAAAATTATCTTTTTTTTCCGCTTGTGACCCATTTTTATGAATCCAAATGTTTATTTATGTCTGTCTAGATTCATACATGCTAACTTTGTAGGTTTTTATATTTTATTCCTTTCTTTATTAAAAAATTTTTTTAGTATAGTTGACACACAGTGTTACATTAGTTCCAGGTGTGCAACATAGTGATTTGACTTCTGTATATGTCATGCTGTGCTCACCACAAGTGTAGCTACCGTCCCCATGCAACACTATTACAATATCAATGACTATATTCCCTGTGCTGAGCTTTTTATTCTTGTGATTTATTCATTCCATAACTGGAAACCTGATCTCCCACTCTCCTTACCCATGTTGCCAGTCCCCCTACCTCTCCTCCTTTCTGGCAACCGTTAGCTTGCACTTTGTATTTATAGGTCTGATTCTACTTTCTGTTTGTTTATTCATTTGTTTTATTTTTTTAGATTCCACATATAAGTGAAATCATATGGTATTTGTCTTTCTCAGTCTGATTTATTACACTTAGCACAATATCTTCTAGATCCATCCATTTGTTGCAAAAGGCAAGATCTCATCCTCTTTTATGGCTGTGCAATATTATATTTATATGAGTATGTATAATATACGCATGCCACATATTCCTGATCTGTTCTTTTGATGATGGACACTTAGGTTGCTTCCATATTTTGGCTATTGTCAATAATTCTGCAATAAACACAGAGATGCATGTATTTTTTCAAAATATTTTTTGTTTGCTTTGGGTAAATACACAGTAGTGGAATTACTGAATCATAAAGTAATTCCATTTTAATTTTTTGAGGGAGCTCCATACCGTTTTCCAGTGGCTGTACTGGTTTGCATTCCCACCAATGATGCACAAAGATTTCCTTTTCTACACATCCTCCTAAACAGCTGTTACTTCTTGTGTTTTTTATTTTTGTCATTGTGACAGGTGTAAGGTGATAGCTTATTATGGTTTTGATTTGCATTTCCCTGACGATGGCTCTCGCTGAGCATCTTTTCATATGTCTATTGGCCATCTGCATGACTGCGTTCGAAAAATGTCTCTTCAGGTCCTCTGTCCATTTTTTAATTGGATAGTCTGTGTTTGTTTGTTTGTTTGTTGTTTTTATTGTTGGGTTTTATTCTTTCTTTCTTTTCTTTTCTTTTTTTTTTTGGTGTTGAGTTGTAAGTATTCTTTATATATTTTGGATATTAACCCCTTATCAGATATATCATTTGCCAATAGAAGGTGAAGTCTTTACAAGGGTAAATAAAATTCACTGAGGTCATTGGGATGGGCCCTAAGCCAATGGAACCAGTGTCCTTATAAGAAAAAAAAGATAATTACACAGGCACACACAGAGGGAAGACCATGTGAGGACACAGTAAGAACCAAGGAGAGAGACCTCAGAAGAAACCAGCCCTATTGACACACACCCTGACCTTGAACTTCCAGCCCTCAGAACACTGAAGAAATAAATTTCTGTTGTTTAAACAACCCAGCCTGTGAGACTTTGTTATGGCAGCCCTGGCAGATGAGCACAATACTTAATCAGCAAGAGCAAGGCTACTATAAGGAGCAGAAGTTTGTGATAACAAGAATGAAGGATTCCCAGGATCAGAGTCAGGTGCCAGCCCAGACGGTGAGGGTCTTAGGAATCACGTGATTGCAAAGGATAGAAAACCGCTCAAAGAAGTTTGATGAGAAAGGAGTTGTTCAAGTCCAAGGAGCATTGGTGGGTCATTTGGACAACCATTCTCTCTCTCCCCCACTCTGAGCATCCTTGGACCACCTTCTCTGCTCACTCACTCACCCCCTTGCACGTGGTCTCCTTTGACTGCAAATCATGGGCTCCTCAAACAAGTCTACAGAAACTTTCAGCTCAGCTTCCCCACAGCTAACCAACTAATGCACTAAGAAAATACTGATTTTTGTAGAAATTTCTGGAAGAATGTGTTAGATTCACCTAATTTGGATCAGATCTCTATCCCAATAGTTGGGATTGGGAATGCTGGAGGTGCGGGGAAGGACAATGGGTATAGTTCTAGGTCACATGCCCTCATGGAAAGAACAGGTTCTTTTTAAAAGGGACCAGGAGTGGAGAGAAAATTCTTTCTCTAGTTTGGAGAGAAAAGTCTCCACTGCATTGGATCCAACTAAAATCCAGAAGAATGGGTACGGGACTCAAACTTGAAAGAACTTCACTCTTCTAGAAGTATAGGACTAATAGTTGGCCAGGCCTAGAAAGTAAAGTGCATAACTCAAGACAGTCTGAATTCAAACAATTCAGGTAAGTAGAGAGGCCTATGGTCAATAAAAAAAATGGAAACCTCTTGTCCTTGGAAGAAACTATGAAGTCATTTATAGTATCTCCTAGAGAAGGAATTGCAGTTTTTTAATTTGTTCTGATAATAATCCACTTTGTTTTCAGGAAAGTTGTTCTCCACACCATTTAGTTCTACTGAGGTTACAATCCATAGTAGCCTTCTTTTCTCAAAGTACTAGGATATGTAGGTTCAGAATCAAGGAATACATTGTCCAAATAATTCAAATAAGTTATTAATACAAAATGAAAGCTCAATTAGATTGTTTTCAATAATCAGGACACACATGGGGTGGGGTGTTAGGGTGGCTCAGTGGGTTAAAGCCTCTGCTTTCGGTTCATGTCATGATGTCATCAAGCCCCACATTGGGCTCTCTGCTCAGCGGGGAGCCTGCTTCCTCCTCTCTCTCTCTGCCTGCCTCTCTGCCTACTTGGGATCTCTGTCTGTCAAATAAAAATAATAATAATAAATAATAAATAATCAGGACACAGCTACACTTCATCTTTGTTGTTGCTAACAGTTTTCAAACACAGGACACGAGACAGATGGGACAGTGAACCCTGAGAAAGGGGCTCTCATGCAGTGAGCCCTGTGATTGCTCCAGCTTAGCGAGAAGGGCGAGTTTCCCAACCACAGAGTGGGGAGGAGGAAGCCAGGTGGAGTCTGCCATCTTCTCGAGTTCTGCAAACAGATTTGGGAGTTCTAGGTTGTCAAGAAGCATCATAGGAGACAGTGTTGAAAAAGAGAGAGTAAAAGAGAAAACTCCAGACTCACTCAGATGATCCTCTCAGGTCTCGAGCTGAGTACTGATCAGGAAATAGGTGTAAGAAAACTATCCAATGCCAGGGAAGAATAACCAACAAGGATTAAAGACGAGAATCACCAAAGCTTACATGGGGCTAGCAATAGTGTGTGTTCCTAGCAGCCAGAGTAGGAAAACCCGATAATTCAAAGTCCATGGGAGAGAGTACTAAGAAGCAGCTTCCTCATTAGTTAAGCAAAATTGGAGCTAGACTAATTTGCAACCAAGTTAGTAAGGATATAGAAGATTTGAACAACACTTGACCTAACTGACATTGAAAGAACATCGCCTCCAACATTATCAGAATATGTATTCTTTCCATGAGCACAAATCTGGAAGTCAATAACAGGAAGATAACTAGAAAATCCCAAAATATTTGGAATTTACAGAGAAGGTTTGAAAATAAAACCACAGCAAAAAAGAAAGAGAGAGAGCAAGAGAGACCGTGCGAAAGAAAGAAAGCTAACCAGCCATCTTTTTTTTTTGAAATGTAAGAACATATGTCTAAATAATCCATAATAAAAAAAAACTCATAATGGGAATTAGAAGTACTTTGAACTTCATGAAAATGAAGATACATATACCAAAATTTGTGGGAGTCTGCTAAAGGAGTGCTTTGAGAAAAACGTATAGTACAAAATACCTACATTAGAAAAGAAGAAAGGTGTCAAAGTTAAAGTTTCAATTTTAACAAACTAAGGGGAAAAGTCATATTCATCCTGAAATATGCAAAATAAAGGCAATACTAAAAAGCAGAAATCCACTAAACTAGAACCAAAAAAAGTAGAGAAAATCTATCAGGAAATAGAAAATACATTGATACCAGACTCTTGTTTTTTTAAAAAACTGATCACACCAAGTGTTGGTGAGGATGTGAATTGACTGGAACTTTCCTAGATTGCTGGAACTGTAAAACCATACAGCCACTTTGGACAATAGTGTGGGAGTTTCTTAAAATGTTAAATATATAACTTCTATAAGGCCCCCCCATTTCACTCCTAGGGTACAGTAGATTCTCATTATTGGAGGTACTTCTATAAAGTACTTCTTTAAAGGTACTTCTATACTTCTATAAAGACACCGCAAACTCTGAATTAGCTAATACTGAATCACTGTTCCTTGAAGAAATATATATATGTAAAATATAAAATACATAGAGAAATATTTGAGATATATATATATAATCTATGTGATATATATATATATATATCGATTATAATCTTCAATCCTAAAAACAGCTCATCCTGGTAGATTCTGTTTTCTTCATTCTACAAAGTATAAAACAAAGTTCAGAAATGTTAAGTGAATCAACTGAGACCAACTCATTAACTGGTGCCAGGACTGGGATTCAATCCCTGTCCAATGCGCCCCAGGGCTGGAGCTTTTTGATTAACCATGACACCCCATCGCGTTCCATCCCTCTAGTCATCTCCGTGTGACAGCAGGAACAAGAAGGCAGAGCAGCAGAGTACTGTCTTGTTTGACTTTAGCTGGGGATTTACAAAGCCTAGAGACTCATTTTTTGTAGCTCTGCACATGTGGGCAAATGACCACGAGTGTTGACTTTGGGGTGACAGATTTTAGTGAGTAGGTAAATCTGCAAATACTAAATCCATGAATAGTGAGGACCATTTATCTTTACTCAAGAGAAATCAAAGCATATGTTAATGCATAGTCTTGTGCATGGTTTTCAGGGTATGGCTACTCAGGACATCTTTATCTGCGATAGCAGAAGAACTGGATATAATACAAATGTCCATCAATAGATGAATGGATGGGCGCCTGGGTGGCTCAGATGGTTGAGCAACTGCCTTCAGCTCAGGTCATGATCCCAGAGTACTGGGACTGAGTCCCGCATGAGACTCCCAGCTCCATAGGGAGTCTGCTTCTCCCTCTGACCTTTTCCCCTCTCGTGCTCTCTCTCACTGTCTCTCTCTCAAATAAATAAATAAAAATCTTTTTTAAAAAAATAGATGAATGGATTACAAAATTGTGGTACATCCACACAGAACAGTTCTCTGCAATGGAAAGGAATGAACTCTTGGGGTGCCTGAGTGGCTCAGTCAGTTAAGCATCTGACTCTTTTTTAAAAAATTTTTCAAAGTTTAAGCTTAATTAATTAACATAGAATGTATTATTAGTTACATAGGTAGAGCCCAGTGATTCATCAGTCTTCTATAATACCAAGTGCTCGTTAAAGTGTCGACTCTTGATTTCAGCTCAGGTCATGATCTCTCCCGGGTCGTGGGATCCAGGCAAGCCATGGGCTCATTGCTGGGTGAGGAGTCTGCCTGAGATTCTCCCCCTCACTCTCTGCCCCAACCCCCAACCCCCAATCCCATACTCACATGCTCTCTCTCTCTCTCTCGAATAGATAAATAAATCTTAAAACAGAGAGAAATGTATGAATGCTTGATTCATGCAACAACACGGATAAACCTCAAAATATTTGTGCTGAAAGAAGCCATACCAAAAAAAAAAACAGTACTTACTACATGATTCCATTAATATAAACATCTAGAGTGGCAGAAAGCAGATAAATGGTTTCCTAGAGATGTAAGCAAAGAAGGGAGCGATTACAAAGAGAAACAAGGAAACTTTGGAGGTCTGATGGACAAGTTGGGTATTTTGATCATGGTGATTGTTTTATGGATATATTAATATGTCAAAACTTGTCAACTGTACACTTATGGGCAATTTATTGTATGTCAATTACACATTACAATAATGTGGGGGTTCTGACAGGAAAAAAATGGTCATGGTAATCTATAGGATAGTTTGATATTAAAATAATGCATATTGTATTTTTATCCTCGTGCCCAAAATAGAAATGTATGGAAGGGTACACAATATTTACAAATGTGCTGGGCACTGTTTATGCCCTTTACCTGCAATAAATCATTTGAAACTCACAGCAACTCTATGAAAGGAGTACTATTATTGTCCCCAAGAAAAAAACTGAAGCACTGAGAGGGTAAGATCACACAGCTCAGAGCAGGAGAACCAGACTCAAAGGCAGGCAGTTTGGAGCAAGGACCCATTTCTTGGCAGCAACACTATGTTATCTCACTGGAGGGAGGCAAGTAGCCTTTATTGAGCATCTTCTGCATACCAAACACTGTACTCAGCATTGTTTTCAGCATTGTTGTACAGCTTAATTTTCGTAATTGTTCAGAAAGGTGATATCATCCCAATTTTTGAGAAAATTTTGACACATTCTCTATCCCATAACACAAATAAGTGACAAATTATAAGGAAGGTAGGATGGAGTAGAGTGATCCCCAGTTATCAGTGTGGGGGGCAATCTAATTATTTTTACCTCAGGAAGTCAAGTTCAATCCCCCTGTCCCTGAGGGTAGGCTGGATTCAGTAACTCACTTCCAAGTTATAGAGTATGGAAAGGGAAAAATCATGACTTTACAAGGAAAAAATCTGGCCAACATTGCCTTGACCACATGATTAAAATGAACACCTCAGTGTCATTGCATGAATGTCAGGGACTCCCTGAAATGAAATGATGAGCAGGACACGTCACTTCATTCTCCCCACACCCACCCCCAAACTCCAAACTGCAGGACAATTTTGAGAAAACGTATCAGACAAACCCACTGTCGGCCATTCTAGAAAACAGATGGTCAGTACTCCTCAAATTTATCAAGGTCATGGAAAACATGGCAGGCCAGAAACCGTCAGAAACCAGAGGAGATCAAGGAGACAGGTCAACTAGACGCAATGAGGTATCATGGGTTGGATTCTGGGCCAAAAAAAGTGTGGCAGAGCGGGGGGCAGTTAGTTGCTCTGTAGTGAAAATACTGGTGGAATCAAATAAAGTCTGGAGTTCAGTGGTAAGGACCAGCGTTAATTTCTTAAGTTTTGACAATGTATCACAATTGTAATGTGAAACGGTAACATTAGGGAAAACTAAAACCAAGTGAGGAGTATATAGGAATTCTCTGTACTATCTTTGCAACTTTTCTGTAAATTGAATATCATCCCAAAATAGAATTTTTTAAAAGATTTTATTTATTTATTTATTTGACAGAGAGAGAGAGAAAGAGAGAGCACAAGTAGGGGGAGCGGCAGGCAGAGGGAGAGAAGCAGGCTCCCCACTGGACAGAGAGCTTGATGAAGGACTCGACCCCAGCACCCTGGAACCATGACCTGAGCCAAAGGCAGACACTTAAAAAACTGAGCCACCCAAGCACTCCTCAAAATAGAATTTACTTTCAAGAAAATCTAACTAGTACCTCTTATTCAAGCAGAAGCAGTGAGATATTGAGGGCTTTCAGACTAGCCAGCACCACTCATGAATCCTCTGGTCCTGCATGCAGGTCTCCAAACACAAGCCCCAAGTCTTGCGAGTTCCAAAGGCTGACGGCTAGCGTCCTGTTAGCTTGGCTTACACATTGACAGCTTTAGCCTACCTCTAAGTAGAAAATTGACCTCGGGTCTTTTGTGTCCATAAAGAGAATAAGGGTGGGTGTTCTTCCATTAATTGTGGCATCCACTGATAATCTGATTTGATAACATTCCAGAAAAGTTTGGAAGAAAGAGCAAAAAAGGAAAAAACAACCTGTCTGGACATACTAAGTTGCTGCTCTGGCCAGAAGGGCAGAGTTCTGGTTCCTGCACATCCTGTGTGAACTTGAGCAAGATTCTCAACACAGAGGAACCTGGATGATAAATAGAGAGATGACAGATGCTAGATAGAGGGATGTAGATCAATAGATAGACACACACAGAGACCTTATAGGTTTATCTCTGGACAAACTCCTTCCTTTTCCTTCTTCCTTCCTTCCTGGGTGGCTGTTCCACCAGGCATTACTGGTGCAATATCAAAATTTCCAGAACTCCATCTCTCTTCATAAAATCCTGCCAGTCTCACATCCTAACTCCACAGAGCTGACTTTGCTTTGGTTTTTAAAAATGTAAGCCGCATCAATCTATACTAATAAGTACTGATAGTTGCCCTGCTCCGAAGAGCAGATAGGTTGTAGAGATCCAAATAAAAGTAAGTTTAGGGGCACCTGGGTGGCTCAGGTGGTTAAGCATTCGACTCCTCATTTTGGCTCAGGTTGTGACCTCAGGGTGGCAAAATTGGGCTCCATTCTGGGCATGGAGACTGCTTCAGATTCTTTCTCTCCCTGTCCCTCTGCCCTTACCCATCCTCCCTCCTCCCCATCTCTATACCTCTCTGAAGAAAAAAAAAAGGTAAGTAAGTGTAGCTGGGTAGGGCAATGAGGGCACTGTGTGCTTGGGGGTGGGTTGCCTATCAGATGCTGTGTAGATGTAATTCATTTCAAAAATGGGCAGTAAATGGTACGATGAAAAAAAACTCACTTGAGACAATGTTCTAGAGTAGAAAATACACATACACACGTATGTGCAGAAAGACAGAGAAATATGTACGTACATATGTATGTATGTATGCTCCCAGAGAAAGCATGATCTTTCCATTGTCTAAAGATTCCAGATATTTCTTGCTTTTGATGAGGGAGCAGGAGGCTGGCTGAGGACAAAGCAAAAGCTGGCACCTTGCACCCTCTCTCCACCCGCTCCCCTCGGGGTAATGTGTGTGACATTCCTCAGGCACCCCTGACTGCCATAAGTGAGAAACAAATAGTTAAGTTGCAGAAATCACAATCCTACAAGACAGGAGTCTCCCTTGGTACAAATATCCTAGAGATCTACAAACAAAGAAGTTACCTTATCAATAGCACAATTTCCAGAAGCAAATAACTCAGTTCTTCAAGCCCTAAATAAAGTTAAATTTCTTCTAAACCCAAATCTCACTAACAAGGACACTTGATAGGAGAAATGTGAAACTTTATCTCTAGATCTCCAAGATAGTGTGGAGAATCATTCCCAAGCATATGGCCCACTGATAGACATCTAAAGGGTCTCACAAGAAGATTTTTACTACTAGTAATAAATAACCTTTCTCCCAACAATAGCTAGCCCCTCAAGGTCCTGGAGACATTGCTTCCAAAATTCCTTACAGACTAACATCACCCCCTTTGTTCTCACCTACCCAACTCCTGCGTATAAAATCAGCCACTCCTCAGGATAACAGGGCAGCAGCTCTTCCTGCCCACGGGTCCTGTCCCCGTGCTTTAATAAGCCACCATTTTGCACCAAAGATATCACAAGAATTCCTTCTTGGTCATTGGCTCCGGACCTCAGCTCACCGAACCTCACCTACATTCTAGAACTTCATCACTTTCACTGCTGGAAAGTACAAGTGATTGATGATGGTGGACATGGCCTGCGAGAACTCATTAACGCCATTACACCAGTTGGTACCAACTCGATGCAGACAACTGGCCCTGGCAATATCACAGAGCTCTAACCATGTGTTGCTTTTATAAAGGCGATTCTAAAGCAGCTAAGTGAGGAGCGGAAGTGAGTCCCCCATCCTGGCTTTCAGCTGCCAGGACATGATTTCACAAATAGGTGACTGCTGCCCTAAAAGGCACTTTCTAAGGCTGGCCAGAGACCTTAATGATCATGAAGATGCTCCTAGGAGAAGCTACTATAAATTGAGTTACCATTTAATGTCATTCAATTAAATTTCCTATCCCATGACTAATGCTTTCATGCAAAGAGCCGAATACTTGATGTCTTTTTTTAAATCTCAAAGCAAGACCTAGGCAAAATAAAATGCTGAAAATTCAAATGGTTCAGAGCAGCCTTCTCTAGTTACCCACCATGATTCAGGGAGCTGGGATGCCTTCCCTGCCTTTCCTGCCAGGCACATACTGGGCAGTGAGGAAGACTTTAATTCTTGATGTCACCTCTTTGCCCTCCTTGTAAGATTGGAGATGGCCCTCTGACCACATGTTCCATGCTTCCCCTCCCCCACAAGAAAGTCAATGTAGCAGCTCCAAAGCTTTCCAGCCCTTGGGAGGCTCTACTGAGCCCCTGGGGCAGCAGAAGCACTGAGTGGATCCATTCAAGCTCAGTCTTTTTCCTTCATCAATTCAAGTGTCAACGGAGCTCTGTTTTGACTTGACATTGATAGTAAGATAAATGCTTCCAGAACTAAAGGCAATGGAGAATAGGACTAGTGAATCTTTGAGCATATCTGGTGACATTCCTTCCCCACGTCTTTGGGAGAGAGTGGGAGCCAGGATTCCATGGTGGCCCCCCAGACCTAAGAGGCAAGAGACAATCTCCTCCCAATTTTGAAAAGAAGGAATGTAAATGACCAGTTTTTTCTTTCTTTTTTTTTTTTAAAGGCAATGCTTTTTCTTATTTTTTTTTAAGATTTTATTTGTTTATTTGACAGACAGATCAAAAGTAGGTAGAGAGGCTGGCTGAGAGAGGAGGAAGCAGGCTCCCTGCAGAGCAGAGAACCCGATGCGGGGGCTTGATCCCAGGACCCTGAGACCATGACCTGAGCCAAAGGCAGAGGCTTAACCCACTGAGCCACCCAGACACCCCTGACCAGTTTTTTCAAGGCAAGTTGGAGCAAGACCAAACTTGCCAGAGCACTCTGCCTTCAGCTTCATTTGCATTACAAGAAGACAACTGTTGATGGTTCCAGAGAACAGGCCTCAGGGAGCTGGGTGTGGTGCTGACACACTTAGGGGAATGTACCTTCCTTTTCCAGAGCCTCCAGATGTCTCAGATACCAGGGGAGGTCTTAGTCCTTTGACCCAGAGGGAGGGAACCAAGGTCCTCGGGCTCTTGGATCAGTGTGAATGTTTTAGCTGCACCAGATTGCTTCAAAAGTCCATTTAGTTGGCTCAATGGAATTGCTCACCAGGATTTACCATCACATCCCAGACTAAGCCTGAGATAAGGGTGGTGATGGGTGCAGGAACACTCCAGACTAGCTCACCGCTGCTTTGTGGAATAACGTTTTTTCACTCCAGTAGCCAGTCTGTGTTGGAAATATCACTAAAGAACTTGTCTACTTAAACCTTAGAAACAGCTTTTGTTTTGCCTTTCTCTCACTTTCAATCTTGATTTTTTAAAAAAAGATTTTTATTTATTTATTTATTTTAAAAAGATTTTATTTTTTTATTTGACAGAGAGAGACCCAGCGAGAGAGGGAACACAAGCAGAGGGAGAGGGAGAAGCAAGCTTCCCGCCAAGCAGGGAGCCCGATGCAGGGCTCCACCCCAGGACCCTGGGATCATGACCTAAGCGAAGGCAAGAAACTTAAGGACTGAGCCACCCAGGTGCCCCCCTAGTCTTGCTTTTATAATGCAAATTTTTATCAGGCATTTCAAAACTATCTTAAACAATTAAATGGGTGTGTGGGGACACCCACCCCAAGGACAGAAGTGTAGTGCTGGGCAAATAGGCCTTTTATGTAGTCTTCCCAATAATCCCGTAGGGGGTGTTATCCCATCTCTTGACAGAAGAGGAAACTGAGGGTCTGTGGGGTCACATAACTTGCTATCGATCACATAGTGACAATTCTGCTCTGAATCTGCGTCTATCCTGCCTTCAGAGTCTGTGAGCTGTTGGTCCCCTTGACCTTTCCAAAGAACCTCAGCCAAGGACAACAGCGCCTGGCAAATGACCCAGCACTCGAGGCTCTTAAGTTCATGTCTGGGCAGCAGGTAGGAGTTTGTCTGGAGTCAGACTCTTCGAATTTGTGCCTATGGTGAAGCTTCTGAAAACCTCACTTACGTTCGGGAAGCCTCAGCCACTCGAGTGTGTTGTTCACTTACACAACAGTGTTGAATATCAGTAAACAATGCACCTAAAGCAGGCGTGGGGCTAACAAAAGACGGAAATGTTAGCTACCCCAGGACAGGAACACCAGTGCCTTTGTGAAAGGAATACTTAAGTGGGCACGTATCTATTTCCTTCCTCCCTCTTTGTCTGGAGCTAGGCTGCCCACTAGGAATACACTAATCCAGGGACATGTGGGATGGTAAGTTTTCTTATAGCTGCACTGAAAATGTAAAGAGAGGGGTGCCTACCTGGCTGGCTCTGCCAGTGGACCACGTGACTCTTGATCTCTGGGATGTGAGTTCCAGCCCCATGCTGGACATAGAAGTTACTAAAAGAAAAAAAAAAAAAAAGTAAAAGGGGAAAAAAAAAAAGAGTAAAAAAAATGAGTAAAAGATAACAGTTGGAATTAATTTTAATATTTGGCAATATATTATTACTATAATTACACATTAATAGAGGAGAGCAATATATTTATGATTCATATATTATACCATGTAATATATAATACAATGTACAATTAGTGTATTTAATTATCTAAAACAATATGATCTGAATAATCTGAAATTATAATACATAAGGTAATGGCTTACTATAATAAAGTATAATTATGTTAATGAAATATAGAATGATATAATTATGTATATTTGATCAGATAAATTTATAACATAATAATTTAACAATAGGATAAATATAATAACATGTGGGCTGATACAACAAATATATTTAAAATATATTTGACTTAATATAGCAAAAGTATTATCGCAACACGAAATCAATATAAGCAATTGTCAGTAAAACAATTTACACTCTTTTTCTCGTACCAAGCCTTCGAAACTCAGTGTATATTTTATACTTTACGACATACCTCAATTCGACCAGTTACATCTCAAATGCTCAAGAGTTACCTGTGGCCAGTGCCTACCAGAGGGGACAGAGCAGGGGTAAAAGCACTTGGGTTAAATGACGTTTGAGAGCAATTTTCAAAGAAAACAATAGACGAATCACTCGCTGAAGGGTGAGTCTGTAGGGAGAATTAGAAGCAAGCCCTTCCACTCTGCTTTGGCAATGATGGGGAGATCGTACATAGAGCCTGTCTATGCTGTAAGTCTGTTTTTATTTGTCATTACTTATTGGAACGAGTGCCTGGAGGCTCACTCCTGCCCAGTGTCAGTGCCCAGTTGCTGTGATGCTTGAAAGCACAAGGTCAGGGATAATGTCCTTGGCTTCTCGGAGCTGGGAAACACGGAACAGAGAGACCTGGGTTTAAATCCCATCTCTAGCCCTCATAAACTATGTTCTTCAGAACAAATTCTTAACATTGTTGAGTTTGCATTTACTCTTTTTTTTTTTTTTAAGATATTTATTTATTTATTTATTTATCCATTTGACACAGAGAGAGAGAAATCACAAGCAGGCAGGGAGGCAGGCAGAGAGAAAGGGAAGCAGGCTCCCCGCTGAGCAGAGAGCCCGACGTGGGGCTCAATCCCAGGACCCTGAGATCATGACCTGAACCGAAGGCAGAGGCTTAACCCACTGAGCCACCCAGGCGCCCTGCATTTACTCTGTTTTTAAGTCAAGGTTCTCCAGAGAAACGGAACCCATAGGATTCTGATCTCTACTAGATAGATCATGAGAAAGATTTATTTTGAGGAACTGGCTCACACAATTTCGGGAAGTGGCAGGCTGAGGATTCAGGGGAGAGCTGATGGGAACTTGGGGTTGATGCTATGGTCTTTGCTCTGAATTCCTTAGGCCACCCGGCGGGCAGCTCAGCATGGTTTCCATACTGCTGTCTTGAAGCACAAGTCCTTCTTCTGGAAGCTCAGTCTCTACTCTTCAGGCCTCCAGCTGCTTGGGCGCCGTGCACCGACATAAGGTCCCTTACTCAAAGTCTACTCATTTAATCACACCTGTAGCTCATCACATCTGTGAACACCTTCCAACATTAGACTAGCTTTGACGACGCAGCTGGGCACCGTACCCTTGCCAAGCTGACACCGAAAATTAACTACTGCAGCCTGCAATGTACGAGAATCACATCTTGGACCCTTTCACAAGGTCCTTGCAAGAACTGAAAAACCGCATGTGAGTGCCCGCGGCACCCTGCACAAACGAGATGCCGGAAAAGAGCCGAATGCAGTTATCCCCGTCATCTCTAATTTAAATGATCTTGAAGAAGTTAGCCTAATACGCTGTAGGACTTCTGAGACCGTTCTGACTCGTCTTCTAATGATGCGGCCTTGGGTGAGACGTTGCTGCCTTTCTGCGCTTCCGTCCTTTCTTTTGGAAAACAGGGGTCAGACACCCATTTTGCAGAGCGGCTGAAGGCTGGAGGGGAGGCAGGCGGAGCCCTTGGGGGTGCTGGGTCCACGCACAAGCTGTCGCCCTTATTGTGATGCTGCGGTCAAGCTCCTACCACTCCTGGGGCAGAGCTCTGACTCCGGAGGGGTCAGAGTAAAAATAAACAGTAACCCTGGTAGTTACAGCTCTTGCCTCGGGCCAGGCCCTGTCCCAAGTGCTTTACAGGTGTGAACTCACTTACGCTTCACACCGGTGTGAATTAGGTGCTTTCCTGTTACTTACTTGAGGAAACCACGTCACAGAGATGATGGACGACTTGCTGGAATCCCACAAGGGTCACAGCGACGGGGCTGGTATCTGAACCCGGGTAGATGGCTTAGGGCGTCACATCCTTTCTGTCACTCTGTACCCAGCATCACGCCGGGGGCGGAGAGGGGGGCAGGGGGCTTAGCTCAGGAAATCAAAATTCTTCTCATTCGGTGTCTTTGCATTATTGTATGGAGTCCTTCCAAAGCTTTAGGGAACTACGTTTCTCTGATTTTTAAAATCATTTATTCAGCTACTCATTTGTTCAGGTACAAGAGCACAGTGCAAATCCAGAGCTTCTCCCTAAGAAATGCCTCTAATAGGGGCTCTTGCGTGGCTCCGTCGGCTGAGTGGTGGAGCAGCCGACTCTGGATTTCAGTTCAGATCGTGATCTCAGGATCCTGGAATCGAGCCCCATGTCGGGCTTCCTGCTCAACAGGGGTTCTGCTCGTCCCTCTTCCTCTGCCTTTCCCCCTGATCACTCTATCTGTCTTTCTGTCTCAAATAAATAAATTAATTTAAAAGTAAAAATAATTTTTAAAAAAGAAGGGGGAGAGATACCAAAAATAAAAGCAAATTTAAAAACGCAGTGGAAGAGACACCAGACACCAACAGAAAAGGCCATATGAGGACAGTGCGAGGCTGCCGTCCGTGAGCCAGAAAGAGAGCTCTCGCCGGAAACCAACCCTGCTGGCACCTGGACCTTGGAATTCTCAGCCTCCAGAGCTGTGAGAAAGTACATTTCTATTGTTTAAGCCTATCAGTCTGTGGCATTTTGTCACGGCAGCCCGAGCGCACTAATACAGGGACCAAAACCGTGCCTAACTTCCTGGATTAACAGGAGAGCGTACCCTTAGCACAGGGCCTGGTGTGTAGAACGCACTCGATAAATGCTTTTGTCTCCATCATTATCATCTTCATCCTCATCATCAGAATGTCATATATCCCAGGAGGCACTCAATGCCGATTTCTCCCAGGGAATGAGTGTTGCCCCTATCCCATCCTCCACATCTTCCCACATTTTCATCAATGGACAGTCATCATCCGTAAAGCTTTCCCAACATGGCACTGCTTTTCAGGGTGAAGGGCTTGTGATTGTTGCTGATCGACTCAGGGCAAACCGCTGTCATTCCCTGACCCTTCCATATTCTGGCCAGTGGCTGAAGAAGTCTTCTTTACCTGGCTTAGTAAGGAGTAAAACTCACAATCTCATGAACACATCCCACAGAAAGGGCTCCACACCTGGCAGAGTCCTTTCAGAATGCCAAAGCAACATGAGACCGTGAACTGGAAATCAGCTGCGTGACAGCAGGAACAGAGGTGGGACACCCACACCAGGCAGGAGCAGGGTGAATGGGGACCTTGGGGGTCTTCTCTGAGATCAAGAACTGGGGGCTCTCCAGCAAAGCGGCCACCAAGTCTGAGGGTGAGGACAGGTGAACGAAAGATCCAGAACATTAAAGGCATTTGAAACTGGGTTGAGAAAGGAAAAGGCATGGAGATAAAGAGGCTGTACTAAGAGAATTAGCAAAGCACTGGTTTTCAGGGACTGTTTGGAAAGCCCAGAGCCCATATCCCATGAGTGCACCTTTGCTGTTTTTTTTTTTTTTTTTAAGATTTTATTTACTTGGCAGAGAGAGAGAGAGAGCAAGAACAAAAACACAAGCAGGTGGTAGAGGGAGAAGCAGGCTTCCTACTGAGCAGGGAGCCTGATGTGGACTCAGTCCCAGGACCCTGGGATCATGACCTGAGCCAAAGGCAGACGCTTAACGACTGAGCCACCCAGGCACCCCCTTTTTCTATTCTTAAAGATGAGATACTTGAGAGGTTATCATTCATTCAGCAAGTACTAACTGAGCACCTACCCCGCACAGGCACTTTGCTAGGTCCTCTGGGGATAAGGCAGAATAAGGAAAAGGGTAGAGTGTAACAGCATACCACGGAACAAGAGCTGAGGTTCAGATAGCTTCACTCCCGAGTAGGGGGGCAGGTGAGAAAGTGTATATGGGATTCTGTGTGTTGGCAGATGGGAGAGAATGCAGCTTACCCTCCCCTGAAAATGATTCATCAACATAAATTTTTAAAATATTTTTAAAGGGAGTCTTCCACAATAGCAAATAAGGCTGGCTACCTCAGAGGATGGGGGCAGGAATTAAGCCTCAGGAAGTAAGAGAAGGCCAGCCACACCTAAGCCCTGGATGAACACCACGAACCCTCTGGTCCCCAGCTCTGGGAAGACAGCAGAGAAAAAAGGCACAGAAGGATTCTCGCTTTTGTACGAAATCCACCCCATAAATTGCAAATATCACAAACAATGAAAAGGGCCAAGCCCAGAAAGGCACAATTTATACCCAATAAGTAGTCTAAAATAAAAAAGCCCCACCCATACAGGTTGAATTAAGAAAGCATTGCGACACCACAGGGAAAGTGAGCCCAGCGGATGAACACACCCACGGTGCGGAAGAGTCCGCCGCAGATGGGACGAACATGTTACCCACAACGAATTCTGAAGAATTACAAGCATTACCTGCTGGAGCCAGTTCTGCCACGTGCCGTCCAAGTGCTTAGAGGAAAGAAGAGAGGGCTTCCATGGTAGAAAAGCTGATGGCCCCTGGGCTAAGATCTTGTCTGGGAAGAAAGGGTGTTCAAGGCAATGTCCCCTCTTTTTGAGACCCAGACCCCTTTCAGAATTAGACAAAAGCTGTGATCCCTCTCTTTAAAACTATACAAATTTAGGGGTTCACGGACTTCTCAAAGTCCATCCCTGGAGGATCAGGTAAAGGACCCCTTACTCTCACCATAAAAAAGAAATAATTCTGTAAGCAATCATACTACCATATATGAATGCATCAAGGCAATGTTTGTACACCTTAAGCTGACACAACATTACATGGCAAATATATTTCAATTAAAACACACACACACACACACACAGGCACGCCCAACAGCCCTGCTTGACAGCGAGGCTGGAGGCAACTGGTGGAGAAAGTGCCTTGGGTCACTGTATATCTCAACGTTGGCTGCACACTGGGATCCTCTGGAGAATAATGTGGGGAGCTGGAAAATTGCCGGAGCTGGAAAATTGCCGGTGCTGGGGCGCTGCCCTGGGAAGTCTGAACACATGGGTCTGGGTGCAGGCTGGACATTTGAAGCTCTCAGAGCTCCCCAAGGGGTTGTTAACAGTGCAGCCAGAGCTGAGATCTAAGGCATGAAGAGAAAAGATTGCAAGGATCAGGTGAGGGACAGGAACGAAGTCTGTGGGGCAGAAGGAGCAGGACTGCATTAAACAAAACAGGAAACTGAGCCCAAGCTTGAAAAATGTTACTCCACTTGAAAATCAATATATGTGAAATGAGTACTGAGCATAAAGGAATAAATAGTGATCATGAAGATTGTTCTGAACACTATGGCGGGAGGCAGAGAGATTCCCAGAGCTCTGAAAAACAGCCTTGATACAAAAGACCAAAGGTTGAGCCATGCTAAACGTGTCCCTCCCCCAGCAAATCCAATTCATAGCAAAAGTACATTAATAATGAAAGCCCCAGTAGAGGCGCTAATGGAACCCAGGAAGTGAAATTAAAAACCACAGAAAGGAAAAAAGCCAATGAATAATAGGGCTGGTATCAGTTTCCATGAGGCTTCTCCCAAGAACATGGAAATAAAATATTTCCCTGAGAGAGAGAGAGGCTGTGAAATCAGAACAGACAGAACTTGACCATAACTGTTGGTACCAATGTTCCCAAGGAAAGAAGAGAGGGTGGCGAAATCTGGGAAATGGCGTTCAAGCATTGTCTCAGGGAAGAGTGCTCTGGCCAAGGACTGGGGTCCGTGGGAGGAGCTGTGGCTGGTGAGGGCAGCTGGGACATTAGATGTTCCGATCTAGTAATGCGTCTTGTTTTGATGGCATACCCATCAAACCACCTTCTGATTACATTTCATTTTCCATGCAACACACCTTCAGTCTACGTGCTCTGGCCAGGAGGCATTTATAATTCTCATATATGTGCTATGTTCTCAGTGTTCAGAGCTCATATCAGTCTCTAGGGTTTGACCAATACTCATTTCCCCAGAGGCGAGTTTGCTCTTGACTCTCTAACCAATTGGATTCTGAGCTGGAAATTATTGAGGAGCAGTTTCTGGATCACAGATCCTGTTAAGTCTCTTGGGAAGTATCTTCTTGGCGTGGCATGGGCTATGCTTCCCCTCCCCATTAGAGAGATTCCTGGAAGGGTGTGACAAGTCACAGAGAAGGCAGACACTCCTGTGTGGCATTACCATCTACGAGACATTCTTTTCTATCGTGTTCTAGCTAAAAGGGAAACATCATGTGGAATCTGGAGATGGACGTGATAATGTCAGTACAACAACATACACGTACGTAATGCTACTGAACTATGTATGTCTTATATCACACCATGGGGCCACCTGGCTAAATCCTGAACAGTGGAGCTGTTGTCCCTTTTAGATGAAACAGGGGAGTGATGCAGAGTCCAAGGACGTGGATTGGGGGCTCAGAGAGACGCACAGGAGAAAGAACAAACCTTGGTGGTGAGGAGGGTGCTCAGATGCCCATGAATCCTGCCCAGGACACTGTAGACACACTCACAGACCACTAGAGCACAAATTCATAGATCACTGCTGAATGGGAAGAATCACCTGGCGGAGGGCAGAGTAGCATGCTGACTCTGACTCAGTCGGTCTGGGGCAGAGCCAGAGACTGTACTTCTAAGTGCCCAACAGACACCCAGGGGACTCCCAGGAGACACTCATGCTGCTGGTTGGTGTAGCCTGCTGTCAGAAGTTTCATGGTTCCCCATGAAAGGCTCGTGATTCCTCAGCAATAAACACTCTGGTGACTTGAAACACCTGAGGCAAACCGTGTTGGAGCTAATGACACAGACTTCTCGTCCTATGATGGCCTAAGATCTGTAGATCTACAGGTAAGACTAACACCTGCACACCAGGACTCATCCAACACCAACAGAAATGGGATTCAGTGTTTTCAAATATGAATTTTATTATTGTTCAAGTATGGTGAGGCCAACAGATCAGGAGACAATGGCCATTGGAACCATAGTTTATTACGTGAGGCTCACAAGAGAAGGGGTCATGCCATGGGCTGGTGGGCACACAGGGAAGCACCGAGGTCTGTACGGAGGCAGAGGGAGTGGAGGGGGTGGGCAGAATGTGGGCAAGAGCCTTTACTGGGGTTTCAGTGGGATCCAATAAGAGCCAGTCAGAAGGGACAGCAAGGGACTTTTGTAATGAGCTTGTTGTCCCATCTACCGTGGGTGCCCGCCTCACTCTCCATTCTCTCCCACTTGGGTCTGCCTATGCTCACTCTCTTGGACATTAGCACCGGTCATGTTTTCACCCCCAGAATTCTCTTTTGGGTGCATTGAAAATAGGGGAGCAGTTGAAGACAGCTGCTGTATTTGGGATTTGCCCTATGTTTGGCAAACTCCCTTCTGATTATGCAAACTCTTTGTGCCATTGGCAGGACTCAGTGCCCTGCTACCCACTATGGAAACCAAAGTGGGGAGAGCGGACTCCCACCCTGACAGAACCTAAGCAAGCGACCCAAGCTTGGCCATTTAGATATTCCAGCCAAGGGCTTGAATTCTGAGTGAGTGACACAAAGATGCAGAGACAATTCAGAAATGATCCACAGCAGCAGCATGATGATGTCCTGGGCCAATGCACTTACCTCATCATCTCTGTCATGTGTCCTTGGCTAGGATGCCAATTGCCTGGCCTCCCTCGGACCCCATCTAGTTTTAAGCCTGGATCTTCAGATTTCCCATCAATGCTATGAGCTTCCCAAGAGTCTGTCAATGAATTCTTTCTCTGTGTATGCTCATGAACATGGTTTCTGTTACTGGCCACCAAAACCTCAGCTCATACAGCCAGAGAGAAGATGCCCTTGTATTTGCTGTTGGCCACCATGTTGATGAGTTAGTTTCCTCTTGCTGCTATAACAAATCACCAGCAACTTAGTAACTTAAAACAACACCAACCTGTTATCTGACAGTTGTAGAGGCCAAATGTCTGACATGGACCCTACAGGCCAAAATCAAAGTGCCAGTTCCTTCTGAAGGCTCTAGGGAAGAATCTGTCTCCTTGCCTTTTCTAGATTCCAGAGGAATCTAGAGCCCCTTGGACCCCGGACTCCTGCTCCATCTTCAAAGAGCATACTCTAGCCTCATCGCATCTTCCTGAGTCTGACCCTCCTACTTCCCTCTCATAAAGACCCCTGTGATTACATTGGCCACTAAGTTAATCCAGGATAATCCCCTATCCGATGTTCCTTAACTTAATCACAGTTGCAAAGTCCCTTTTGCTATGTTAAGGTAACACATTCAAAGGTTTCAGGAATTAGGACAATGACATCTTTAGGAAGACCTTTATTCTGCCCATCCCAGTGTTCTAGAGAAGCTTGAGCTCCAGAGTTCACTCACTGGGAGTGTCTAGAACAGATGACACAAAGTGCAACATGGAGTGAGCTGCAGCACTCCGACCCCAGCCGGGCTGAGCTCGTCCCCCTCCAGACTTCTTTTCACCCCTGAAGTTGTTAGACGGTGGTTACTCAGGCTAATGAGCAAGGGAAAGCAGACACGGAAGAAGTGACTACAGCCACAATGATCAAGCAGGATGAATACAGACCTAGCACAGCAGTGAGAGTCTCTGCTTCCCCTTTCCAGGCTTCAGGGAAGCCGGATGTGGGCACCCTCCCAAGGGCTGCCTGCCAACGTGAAGGGGCCCCAGGACCTACCACATGGACATGGGCGCTAGTTGGCTGTTGCTATGAGATCTTGGGACACAGGCTAAGATACCATGACTTGAAGAATGAGGAAACGAGCTGGTTTATAAAAATATACTTTCTGCTTACAGAGGGGAAGATTTGTCAGAGCTAGGAGTTTGGGGAGGCATAAATGCTTCTCTTTTAGTTCTCCTCGTGGAAAACAGAAGTATTTCATGCAGACTACCTCTGTGAAGAGAATCACGCCTAGCAACCAATATTAGAGTAGATCATGTAGGGGTTTGGAAATTTAGAGAAGGATCTGGGGAAGGCGTTCAATAAATGTTTACTACAGAAATGTATGTGTGGGTGAATGCATACATGGGTATAAAACTGTGGACCAGGTTCTGTACCAGACATGGCTGCCATTGTCTGGTGAGTGCCGGCATCTTTGAGGAGGGACCATGCCTCACCCACATGGCTGACGGGAGCCACAACTGGTTTTCCAACAACTATGTTGTCATGTGGCCTGGCTTAAAAGATGAGTCTCTTGCAAATTTGGATCAGGGGTATCAATACAACAAATCAGTAACTCATGATGCTGGGGTTGGAAGAGCTTATGAATCTGGAATCAAATCACTAGAGCCATGTTCAAGGTAAAGCTGAAGAGGTGGCCTGGAAACAGGGTGTAATAAAACCACCAGATACACTTATTTCTGCAGGTACAGTGCGTTTTCCTCTCTGAATACTGACTTTGTGCTTCTTTATGGTTTCTGATTTCACATCATTTGAGTTTGCCTATAGTTTTCCCCGCCATAGTTCTGACCAAGATCTTCACCACTGCCAATTCAAATGCCCCTGTTATTTGCCAAACTTTTGTGCTTCTTGGTTCAGTTTCTTTGCCACTCTGCCTTTATTGCTCAGCTGCATGCGGACAGGGCTGTGTGTCAGGCATCTACGTCTGACAAAAGTAGCTGCATACAGGACAACGGGGTTGCAGATCTAAAGAGCTGCTCCTTATAGGGATTATGTGGTCAGGAGAAGTTAAGTAAGAAGAGGGAGGTTGACCGCACAGACAAATTAACTGGAACTTTCATCATAACCCAATTAGCAGGCTTATTCAGGAATTTCATTCTCTTTCAAACTGGAGGACTGTACTGTTGCAATTCTTTTTTAAGTTTGATTTAAGCAATCTTTACAACCAGTGTGGGGCTCAAACTCACAACCCAGAGATCAAGAGCCACACGCTCTACCGATTGAACCAGCCAAGTGCCCCTGAACTATTGCAATTTTTCCCCTCATATTTATTTATTCATTCAAGAGAAAGATAGCATGCAAGTGCACAAGGGAGCAGGGGAGCAGGGGAGCAGGGTAGCAGGGTGAAGGGAGGGTAGAGGCAGAAGGAGAAGGAGAGTAGCAGACTCCCCCCCCGCCCCCGTGTGGACCATGAGATCATGACCTGAGCTGGAATTGAGTCAGATGCTTACCCACTGAGCCACTCAGGCACCCCAAACTGCTGCAGCTCTTAAAGACACTACTGGCCGGTCCTGCCAAGTTTACTGAATTTGGAATTTCTTGGGATTCTGTCCAGGACTGCTATCATGCAGCATCTTCTTCTGTACTTCCACCAAAATCTTCTCCCATCAAGTTGAACTATCATCCCAGCATTGCTGTGTTTCAGATTTGATTTTTATTTTCCCCTTCAGATGAAAATAGTTCCACTATTTTCAGAATATGAAATTCAGAAATCAGAATATGATAACATTGCCAACAAGTTCTGCGTAGTGCTTGGAAATGATGGTTCAGCTCCGAAGCTGTAGTAGATGGCAAGCTGCCTGCAACTTCTTCCCATGCCCCTTTGCTGTGTGGCTTTGAAAGATCCTCCCTCCCATCAAGAGGCAGTCTCTTTTTCCATCCCTGGTATCTGGACTTGGCCTCGAGACTTGTTTTGGCCAATGGGATAGTAGCATATGTGATCCAAGCAGAGATTTCAAAAGGCCTTGTGAAATTAACAAGACAGAAAACAACTGATGATGAGAATGTGGAGAAAGGGGGACCCTCTTACAGTGATAGTGGGAATGCAAGCTGGTGCAGCCACTCTGGAAAAGAGTATGGAGGTTCCTCAAGATGTTAAAAATAGAGCTACCCTATGGCCCAGCAATTGTGCTACTAAGTATTTACTCCAAAGATTCAGATGTAGTGAAAAGAAGGAGCACATGCACCCCAATGTTCATAGCAGCAGTGTCCATGATAGCCAAACTGTGGAAGGAGCTGAGATGCCCTTCAACAGATGAATGGATAAAGAAGATGTGGTCTGTATATACAATGGAGTATTACTCAGCCATCAGAAGGGACGAATACCCACCATTTACATGGACACAGATGGAACTGGAGGAGATTATGCTAAGTGAAATAAGTCAAGCAGAGAAAGACAATTATCATATGGTTTCACTCATATGTGGAACATAAGGAATAGTTCAGAGGACCATAGGGGAGGGGAGGGAAAACAGAATGGGAAGAAATCAGAGAAGGAGACAAACCATGAGAGACTCTGGACTCTGGGAAACAAACTGAGGATTACAGAAGGGAGGGGGTGGGGGATAAGGCGATGGGGGGTGGGGGGATGGGTATCAAGGAGGGCACATGATGTGATGAGCACTGGGTGTTACACACAACTAATGAATCATTGAAAACTACATCAAAAACTAATGGTGTACCATATGCTGGCTAACTGAACATGATAAAAAAAATAAAGAAAAGAAAAATCCTTGTGCATTGAGTTTCAACTTTTCTTGCTGCTGAGGGTCCTTCTGCTGCCACATGCACCAGTGCGGGATTGCTTCCTTGAGGTTGAGAAACCATGTGGAGAAAGGCTGCCATCACTTCAACTGCTGGAGCTGAGGCCAGACATATGAGTGAGACCACCCTAGTCTGTGCAAGCCCACACTAGAAGCACCCAGTCAACCACAGAATTGTGCAAAATAACACAGCCGCTAAGTTTCGGGCTATTTTGTTATGTAGTAGAAGCTCCCTGACACTGACAACTCTGTGGGGAAGGGGGGTGTCTCTTAAGTATCCTGCTTCTTTTCCAATCCTTTGGTTCCAAAGGGCAGGGTCCTAGTCCTTAGAAGATCTCCTACCTTTAGCATTGCTTCCAGCTGCCCTTCAGACCCCATCAGCCCCATCTGGTGGTGATTTTCCCAAAGAGAAAACCATGACTCTTTCTTCTGTGCTAATGGCCTTGGCACCTTGTGATAGTCTGTGATTCCTCTGTCAGCCAGCTATTGGCAGGAAGAAGCACGGATATCGATGGTAGAGAAAGAAGAGAGACACAGGGAGGTTGGGAGTGGGAATGAGGACATGGTTGAAGCTGTTCAAGGTGGGTGAAAGGAGAGGAAGTGGGGGCCATGAGCACCCACCCAGACCCTGCCATGTCCGATGTAGTAGAGTACACTGGGTGGGCGCACGGCTCATCCATCACCTGCTGGGTTTGAGTCCTCACTCAGCCATCGCCTGCTGTGTCATCTTTGGCAAAAGATCCTGTTGGCCAGGATGCCCATGAGTCCCAAAAGTTCCTGTATCAGTTAGCTGTTGCTGCATAACAAAGCTCTGTAAAATGTAGCAGCTTATTTATTATTTCACATAATTTGTGTCATCTTTGGCAAACCTGACCTCTCTGTATCTCAGTTGCTTAATTTGTGAAGTGGAAAAATGCCAGCAAGTACTTCACCATGCAAACATCTTGGAACACTACGTTGCACACCATCCATGCTCATTTTATTACCCCCTCCCCCTCTGTTCTAGTAGGTTTGTACTTGAGTCACAGACACACCCACCTGATGAGGGAGTGAGGGCTGGTGTCTAGCACTCTAGCCTTACATCTTCTATGAATCATTTTGAGGTCTTGGCTCATGAGAGTCGTGCTGTGAATCAGTTTCCTATTCTTGACAAGAGAGAGAGGATGTTATCTAATGAGATCACGGGACTCTTGGGAAGTATATACCAAGCTCACAGAAACTGATTGGGCATTAGAGACTAGTCAGTTAAGGGATCATGTTGTCTCAGGTCCTCTTAGACCTTGGTGGAAGCTGCAAGTTGAATGTTATTGGCCTTGTCTACACCATCAGGGTGGGGGTGCTGAGAGTTTCTCGCAAAGACTGCAGGGAACCTCCTGGCTCTCCAGAGTTCACTCCTGGTCTTCTTGACTCAGCAACCCTGAGTTGTAGAAAAAATAAAATTGAAAGCTATCTCTTGATCACACTAGCCACATTTCAAGTGCTCCACAGCTACTTGCTGGCTACCCTGTTGGCAAGGGCAAGTAAAAATATCTCCATTATCACAGAAAGGTCTATGAGACAGTGCTCTTAGATCTAAGATGCCATCCCTGATTCACACCCTGAACATGCTGTGATGTAAGAGGTCTCTCCACCAAAAATATCTTCCTTACAAGAGAAATTATTTGAATGTTCATCTCCCATTTCTCCTGATGGAAGTACCTCTTTATAAGCTTTAAATAAAATGCAAATATTTCCACAATACAACATAGTCATCAACAGCTGAGTTTATCTGCCGCTTTTCTATGCATTCAGCAAATGTTTGTTGAGTACCCAATGTGTACCAAAATGCCAGAGATGCGGCCTACTTTTTGTTCTGGAGATGTTTCAGAAACTAACACAGAGTCCCTGCACTCACAGAGCTAAATACACACATAAACAAATATGTATAACACTTTCATTGCTATAGAGAAAATCACATCAGGGTAGAGGGATAGAGTGTGAGGCACCAGTGGGGAGTATGTATTATTGAAATTGAGCAGTCAGAGGGGCTTTTCAATTAAGGTGGAACAGTGAGTTGAGCAGAGAGTTGAATGGGGTGGACAAGAAAGCCCTGAGCATCTCTGGAGAAAAAGCAAATCCAGAAGTAACAATAGCACATGCAAAGGTCCTGAGGTGGGATTTTGCTCTGCACTTCAAATAACAGCACATGGCAAGGTAGAGCCACATGAGTAAAGGAGAGAGAGGGGATGAGGAGAAAGAGTGGCAAGGAGAGGTAGCCAGGGCCAGCTCAGCAGAACTTGTGTTTAAGTCATTATAATGATTTTGCTTTTACTCTGAAACAAACCATGGGATGGTTTGAGTGGATATGACCTGATTTTGATTTTTAAAGTATCAGTCTGCCTGCTGTAATGATAACAGACAATAGGAAAGTCATGAGCCCCACGTGGGTACTGAGGCCTCGAAATACTGCAAGAGTGAAGACTTCGGTACAGGGGCATGGGCAGAAGTGAAGTGGGGAGACCATCAAGGAGACTAACTATTGTATTAATCCAGACATGAGATGACAGACCAGATTGGCAGTGACAGAGGCAGGAGGGAGTTGACAATTTCTGTGCATATTTTGAATATAGATGTAAGGGGATTTTCTGGTGGACTGGTTGTGGGTTGTGAGAGCAGTGATTGGCAATTTTGATTCTAAGAAGTAGAGAATCCTTTTAAAATATAGGTCAACCTCTCTGATGTACTATCAGAGGCAGGGCTGTCTTCTCTGACCAACCAAAGAGTAACATGAGACCATTGGGTGCTCAGGCACAGGAAACGGAAGGAAGAGTGTGGAGGCTGGTAGAAGGTGGGAGGGCAAAGAAAACGTGCTTTGCTCACTCCATGGCTCTGCCTGGCCAGCTGGTAGCAGGAGCACCAGGTTTACACACTGGCCTTCTAAGATTTCTTTATTTATTTTGTAGAACGAGTGAATGAGAGTGCATGAAGAAGTGGGGGGAGGGGCACAGGGAGAAGAAGAGAGAAACATAAGCAGACTCCCCACCGAGTGTGGAGCCCGACCTGGGGCTTGATCCCAGGACTCTGAAATCATGACCTGAGCCGAAACCAAGAGTTGGATGCTTAACCAACCAAGCCACCCAGGAGCCCCTCCACACTGGCCTTCTTGTGGAATGGTTATGCACACAACGGGACGTTGGAGTCCCACAGTCCCGGGTTGAAGTTCCAACTTACTGACCGTCCTCTGTCAGTTCCTTAACCTTTCTGAGTGTCTGTTTTTTTATTACAAAATGGGGATAAGGAAATACTTCATAGAGATTTTGTGAGGAAACATCTCTCCACAGGTGATTAATTTCCATTTCCCACCTACTCTAGATTCACTCACCTTTACCACAAGTACGATGGATAACCATGTTTTCAGAGTGTCTAATAGGGGGCAGAACTTGTCCACCTTTGGAACTATCAGTTAACTAAGTGCAGCTTAGTCGTCTAGTTAGATGTCTACAAGAGCAGCCCTTCTACTTCTCACTCACCGAAAGATGCAAGTGCCTACACCAGTACCATTTTCTGGTGTCTGGGCACTGAACAAGCTATTTAATATCTGAGTTTCGATTGACTCAACTTTAAAGTGAGGATAAGACCATTACCTCACACTATTGTGTTAAGGATAAAATGAGATGACGTTTGTAAGGTGCTTACTTAGGTGCACAGGAAGGCAGCTGTCATTCTCCCAGTGCAGGAAGCGATGGGGAGTTGGGCAGACACCACCCAGCTGGGGCTTCCCCGAAAGGTGATGACTCTCTTCAGTTCTGTGATACACAACCCCAGTGACTGACTCACTCTCTCACCTCCCAGGCCTGCAAAGGACCTAGCTGAGAAACCAGTTTTGGCCACTACCAGGGGACAGAGAGATAGTCCCACGATCCTGAAGTCCCCCCTAGGAACACAACAGCGCCCTTCTGAGGGGCTGGAAGTCCTGTGGGGTGAGAAGAGAGGCTGGGCCTTGAGGCAAGGGTCTTCCCAGCTGCCACCCACAATGTTAGTGAATCTTTTAAGTGGGCTGACGTTCCCTTCTCCACTGGAAATTCTAGAGAACACGAGAAAACTCTTAGATGTTTGGGGGAAAGGGCAAGGTACTAAAAATTACCCAACCCCCTTCCCCAAATGCATTAAAAACACCAGCTCCAGACACACTGAAATGTCTTACTGCTCCCCAAACCAGGTAAACACAAACTCCTGCCCTGTGCTCTCCCACGCCGCCCTCTCTTTCCGCCATCTTTATTTCCGCACATCAGCTGAGGCTTGCTTCATGTTTTCTCTTGCGTAGTCTTTCCTGACTCCCTCGTGGGCAGTTGCCCATGCTCTGTTTTAAAAGCACGTTATGCTTCCATTATTTCACACACCACATGTTTCAGTATTTGTGCTAACAATCAGGATCATTGTGTGCTCTCCTCGGGACTGCGTCTCTAGCACAATGCCAACCACATCACTGTTTCATAAAAAAAATTCTATAATGAGTCAATATATTTCACTTAGCAAAAAAGCTGGGTGGAATTTGAGAATTCTGGGATGCTTATGAGGCATATAGAAAAAAGAGAGATGTGATTTCAAAATATTGCCAAATAAAATCTCTTCACTTAAAAAAATGCATCATGGAGAAATGAAATACTATTATTGGTACCCCAAGAATAGTTCGGTGTTAGGATATGCACACATTTGGATGAAAATGGCTGGCTAAGGGGCACCTGGGTGGCTCAGTGGGCTAAAGTCTCTGCCTTCAGCTCAGGTCATGATCTCAGGGTCCTGGGATCGAGCCCCGCATCGGGCTCTCTGCTCCGCAGGGAACCTGTTTCCTCCTCTCTCTCTGCCTGCCTCTCTGCCTACTTGTGATCTCTGTCTGTCAAATAAATAAATAAAATCTTAAAAAAAAAAAAAAGAAAATGGCTGGCTAAGAACAAGTATCCTTTTCAGGGCAGTGAAAATACTGTGTATGATACTATTACGATGAATATACATCACCATATATTTGTCCAAACACAAAGAGTGCCCCACACGAAGCGTGACCACTTAGGTAAACTATGCACTTTAGCCAATTATATGAGTCAGTGTAGGTTCACCCTTGCGGAAAAGTGTAACACTCCAGTGAGTGATGCTGGTAGTGGAGGAGGCCATGTGTATGTGGATACCTGGGGGTCTGTGTGCAGGGTCTATAAGGGAACTCTCTGGATCTTCCTCTCAAATGCATTATAAACCTAAAACTGCTCTTAAAAAAATTATCCACCTCTCCTCATCTCCAAATTAATTCTTATGAAAAGCATATTTTTAAAAAAATATATTTTTTTATTTATTTATTCACCAGAGAGAGTGAGAGAGAGAAAGCACAAGCAAGGGGAGCGTTAGGTGGAGAGAGAGAGGCAGACTCCCTGCTGATCAAGGAGCCCGGTGCCAGACTCGATGCCAGGATCATGAGATCATGGCCCGAACAGAAGGCAGACGCTCAACCAACTGAACTACCCAGGCATCCCCAAAGCATATATTTTTTTAAAGAATAAAGTTAGAATAGTCTTGGAAGACAGAAACACGTGCCGTGGGTGCTCCCTGCAGAGTCTGGGTGCTCACCCCTGCCCCCAGCTGCTGTGTGTGTGGCTGTGCACGTGTGAGTGCTCCCTAGGGACTTCCCTGAGCTGAGAGAGGCTGCCTCCCCTAAAGCCCCTCCTCCTGGGGCCTCCTGCACCCAGTAGCTAGCATACACATGGCATCAGGATTCAGTGGCCCTGTCTCAGTTTCGACAGCTCTGAACAGCCCTGCCCCCACCCAACCCCTCAGTTCCCTGTGGCCTCTGTGATACTATTGCAATGGTATCTCCATTCAGCTTCTCCCTCTGCCCGTTCCGGCTGACCTCCCCCCACTCCCAGAATCCTCCTGCATGCAGCTCTGAGACCTAGATGTTTTCCCTGGGAAACACATCCTCTGACAGCTTCATTGGTGGCCCCCAGGCGCTGTGTTTATCAGGCACTGGGCTAGGCCAGGGGCCAGGGACAGGAGGATGTTACACACGTGTGTAAGCTGTAGGCAGGAGCTCACGTTACTCCTACAGTGGAGTAAATTGCGGAAGCTCTTCAAGCGTTTCCACCCAACTGGTCATCTAGGTCTTCATCTTTAGTCCTCAGCTCATAGAACTCATTTTACCCGATTTCCACTCAATTTCACCTTATACCTGCGCATGGTTGTTGCATGTGATTGGAGATGTCCAACCCCCTCTGGTTTTTCACACGGAAGGTTTATCCCGTCAACTCGGAATGGTATTAACCCAGTCACTACCCCTTTGGGTTTCATTATCAGGAGTCCTTTCATGTCTTTAGTTTCCCTCTGACCTTCTCTCTGAGTTCTCTCAGGGCCTATGCCCTTGGCCTCTTGTTCTGAGAAGCCACCCGAAAAGACTGTGATACAGGAGAAGGAGAACCAGAACCAGAATCAGAAGTTCAAGGTTCAACCCACATTCGTTAGCTCTGTGACCTTCCCTGACTTTCTCAAGGCCGCCATAGTTCTTGGCACTTGCTGGGCATTATGCTGAGGGTCACTTTTTACTTGCTCTCTGCAGTTTTTGCCCTTTGGAGACCGCTGTCACACATCACAGGAGCCACTCAGCCCAGGATTTCACCAAGACCCATTCAAGTTGTGGCAAAAATCAGCTTTACACGTTGATCAAACTTCTAAGAGCTGTGGGAGCTGGGTGAGACCACAGTCCTGTGGATAGATCTTGGGTCTTTCTCTGATGTCCCTATGCTATTTCAGATTTTAAGCCACTTCAAGCCGTTTACTCATCTTTCAACTTTATGGAATCAGTAGCTTTAATAAATTAAGTTAAATTTTATTAAAATTCTAATTAAAATGAAATTCTCACAGAAATGAAAGAAATGACACTTTAAAGAAGACATGGCTGGAAAAGGTATTACATTTAAGTTCTATTTTGACACTGGAATGTAAAGAAAGAGGTCAGAAGTACTTGTCTAGAACGTTTCACCTTATACAGCTCCCCACGGACCAGGCATATTGTATCTTTCCCCCTAGGTACACAATGCATGGTTTGCTACCCAGCGGTAGTCTGGTGGCTTACATTTTACTTGTAGATATAGTTCCACTTTAATAAAGGTTTTTGAGGAGGAAAACTACTTAAGAAAACATTTGAAATTGTTTGAAATGCTTAAACAGTTATAAAATCTTCCTGGAACATGCTCGAATGACCAATGACTGGCTTCCAGAATAGTCATTAGAAATAGGGAAGATTTTACATAAAAGTTTATGGAAACATTGCCAAAATGTGCAGAGCAGGTATAACAATTAAAAAAAAAAATACAGGGGCGCCTAGGTGGCTTAGTCGGTTAAGCATCTGCCTTCAGCTCTGGTCATGATCCTGGAGTCCCAGGATCAAGCCCCACATCAGGCTCCCTGCTCAGCTAGGAATCTTCTTCTCCCTCTGACCCTCCCCCCTCTCTCATGCTCTCTCTCTCAAATAAAATCTTTCAAAAAAAAAAAAAGAAACCAAAAAATAAAAAAGACCAAAAATGGTCAAAATGCCATTAAAAAACTTGCACAAGAGGCACCTGGGTGGTTCAATCTGTTAAGCTGCTGACTCTTGATGTCAGCTCACATCATGATCTCATGGTGGCAAGATCGAGCCCCACATCTGGCTCCCCACTCAGTGTGGAGTCTGCTTCATATTCTCTCTCTCTCTCTCCCTATGGCTCTCTCTCTCTCTCAATAAATAAAATCTTTTTAAAAAAGCGTACAAAATTTACCTCAGACTTCATCAAGATTTTAAACAAAAGACAAACATGCAAGAAAAACTCCCTATTTCTGAAGGGAAGGAAGTCCCCAGAGACCTCCATGGTGGTTTCAGCCTCCATTTATATTAAAATGGTCAAGAAGCCCATTTTAATGGTCAAGAAGCCCATTGGGGTCTGTGTTTTGGCCCATTCCCCACACCAGGTTCCAGCAACATCCAGTATCATTGACTCATTCAGCTGAGTCACTGGACCACCTCACTAAAGCCCTGTCGCCCTTGGGAACTGACTCCCATCCTGTGCCTTCCTCCTGGGCGGGAACTCCCTATCATCTGTCTACTCTAGTTAATAAATCTTTTTCTTCTGAATGCCAATCCTCATTAGAAACAAACCCCACTTTCCCAGAGGACCCAGATTGACACCTATCTCCCCTAAGGATCTTTTCTGTCTTGTGGGTTATCGCTGTTTAATCCACCTCGCACGTCGTTGCCATGTGTACTAAGCCTGGGTGTGGTTAGGGTGCATGTTTGGCACCCCAAACTTTGGGTCCCATAGGGTAGATGAGGGGTAGATGGTCATGCCTGATGTCATTTACTTGGAGTATGCCATAAGGCCTCCCACATCCTTTCTAGTTTCAGACTGGGGTTGTCCCCCTGAGGTACTCGGAGGAACTCTGTGATGCCCTCTGGTTTAATCCCATCAGAGGCCCCTTGTTTACCCTGATCCTGCCTCCTGGTTCTCCATCCACGAGAACAAGGGTGGTACACGTTTGCGCATAGCACGCAGTAGCATGCTGGACATGCTGCCACTGTATTTGTTCATTATCATCAAAGAACTTTCTACAGTATTTGATCATCAAAGTTGATAGTTACCTAGTGACCAGTCAGTTCGTGGAGATCCATACATCACAGTTTAAAGTCCCAGAAGGAAGCAATGCCTGGAAATTCCTTTTCCAATGATATTCTTTGCAGCATATAGCTTAAAAAGTCGGAATCAAAAGACCCTAGCACGTTATTGGAGTTGCATTTAGTCATTAACCATGGGTCCAGGTTGTCATATTGTATGAGCAGAACGTCTCCCCAAGGGATGGCACTTGGGTTTGCAGGTTGCTGTTCAGCCTTACCAGATTCCAAAAGTAGGACTGGTCTTGGCAAACACAGCCTCCCTCTTCTGGGCATCTGGTATAACTGTGATAGGAGATATTATTCTTTTGCTCTGAGCCTCTCTTGAAATATTCACATCATGTCGGATTTCCCTTGTTGCAGAACCCACTTATTTATTCCTTTGTTCTTAGCTCTTATTTCTTCTTCTCTCCCTTTGTCATTTATTTTTACCCAGACTTTTCAACTTTTGGAAGAGACATGAGGCTCAGCCACTGCATCGGTCCAGATCGCTGGCAACAATGTGACTCTAGGAAATGCATCTGCTCCCATTCATACAGGGTAGGGTGACGCAGGTGCAGAACCAGTGGGCTGTCCTCCCACCAGGAAACACAGACGCATCCACTGTGAACCCCGAGTTTGCCAGACCGTGTGAATGCACAACCCACCCTATCAGGCCCTTAGGAATTCTGTTGTAAAGATTTAAAAGTGTAGTTACAGTATCTTGCTTAAGAATCATCCCTTCTCCTGGTGCCCTCAGTTGCATACCTAGTCCTGGGACCACTGCGTCAGATAGGAAAAAATAAACTTGAGCTGGGAGGGGTGGGTGGGGAAGGATAGAGCTGCACCTGACCCTCCCTCTAGCTCTCTCCTCTCCCCCCTCTCCAACACCGTCTTAGACATTACATGTTTCAACTGCCTGTTCCAATTCTCTATTACACTATTTCTCTAGGGAGGATTTGCAACCTGATTTGTCCTCTTGATAATGGGCACTGTTGGACATTATGGGCCATAAAGTACATCCCTTGGTCTGAAGAAATGTAATTTGGCCACTCAGATTGATACAGTATCGTCTGTTGCAAATTTTTAATAGTATTTTGAACATTTGCATCTAACATTGGGTATGCAAAGCTAATCCAGAATAAGTATCTGTTCCTGTTAGGACTCATTTATTAGCCCCCAGGGTCACTGGCATTAGTCCAGGGTAACCCGCTTGCCAGCAGTGTGAGGGCCTCCCTCCTGAGAATCTTCCCCATAGCCATCTGCAGTCTCTGTTTCTCTTGCTGACAGGCAAAGCTGGTCTTGTTGTTATTTTGCACCTCAGAAGATGCACAAACAATATATCTAGCTTTGGGGCATCTCTGCCTTGTGCATCCCAGTTCACGTCTGCTTGTTTTATGGATCCAGGTGCCCACCTGGAGGGAAGACAGCAAAAGGTCCACTTGGTGGTTCCTCTCACCTCTGGACCCGGGACAGGGTTCTTCTGGCAGGCACCCATGTGTCCTACTGTAAATGTGTCCCTCAGAGTAATGTCATCAAGATGGCGGCGCAGCAGAACCACTGTTCTCCTGCGAAGATCAACAATTAGCGATCCACAAACAGAAACAGAGCGCTCTGGAGTCCATTTAGCTCCACTTAAGAAACCTCAGCAACATAATAGAACAAAAAACCCTGAGAATAACCACATGAAAAAGAGCAAAGAAGACAGCTGCATTTTAGCTACATCATTCCCTCCCCCACGAAGGCATCGTTCAGTGCCGAGAAGGAACTCCCTTGTTGGAAAAAACTTCCCTCACCAGCAGTGTGAAACACCAGCTTCCCCAGCCTTTTAGGACACTGCATGAAAGGGGACGTTCGTGATTTCCCCCTATCCAGAGTGGCAAAGCAGAGACATGAGTCGGGATGGCAGGAAACAAGGAAGAAAAGCCGTGACTACCCCATAGTGGCCGCACCATGGGTGCCACAGGGTTCAGGGACCTGCTATACAGTCACATCTAGCAGTTCTTGCCATTGAAGGACTCACCTTCAATGAGTGGGTACAGCTGCCTGGGGACCCCTGCAGATTTCACCAGCATATGTCAGTCCCCTGAGTCCCTCTCCACTTCCTCCCCACGATGTGTGTATCTGTAACTGGCCACTGCCACTACACGGGTGCCAGAAACTAACCCTTGCAGCCCCCCCCACACACACACACACATGGAGCACTTACCAAGGACCATAGAGTTTTTAATGCTAGGAACCCCAGCAGTCTGAGCTGAGGTGACATCATGCCTTCGCCCTCCACAGGTGGCCCAGCGCTGCCACACACCTCTGCACTTACCTACTTGCATAGCTAGACCTGGGCTCACAGCACACGCCAGTGGGCCCATGGCTCCAAGTGAAAGTCTTCTCTTACTGAAGTTACACCATAAAATCTAGAAGAGAGATGACTGCTTCTTCAGATGGATAGGCACACAGGCGACAAGGATCATGAAAAATCAAGGAAGCAAGACTCCACCAAAGGAATACAGGAGATCTCTAATAACTGTCCCCCTCAAATGAGGAATCAGGAACTGTCCCACAAATAATTCAAAATAATTGTTCTAAGGATGCTCAGAGAGCTATAAGAGAACAGATGCAGTTTGACAAGAGTAGAAAAACAGTGCAAGAATGAAATGAGAAAACAAAATAGATTTTAAGCCAAAAACTGCAACAAAAGAGGTCATTGTATCATTATAATGGCAAAGGGGTCAAGTATTCAAGAAGAAATAACAATCACAAATATATATGTACTCAACATCTGAGCACCTAGATATATTAAGCAAATACCAACAAAGAATTGAAACCATAAAACTCCTAGAGGCAAACGCAGGGGAACATATCCTTGACCCTGGCCTTGGCAATGATTTATGGATATGACACCAAAAGCACAAGCAACAAAACCAAAAATTAACAAGTGTGACTACCTCGTACTCAAGAGCTTTGCATAGCAAAATATGAAAAGGCAACCTATGTAATGGAAAAAATATTTTCAAACCATATATCTGGTAAGGGATTAATATCCAAAATATATTTTAAAAACTAATATATCTCAATAGCTTTAAAAAATTCTTGTTTAAAAATGGACAGAGGGGCTCCTGGGTGGCTCAGTCAGTGAAGCATCTGACTTCTGATTTGGGCCCAGGTCATGATCTCAGGGTTGTGAGATTGAGCCCTGAATTGGGCTCCTCCCTGAGCATGGAGTCTGCTTAAATTATCTCTCCCTCTCCCTCTGCCTCTCCCCCACCCCCACTTACATGTGCTCTCTCGCTCTCAAAAAAAAAAAGGAACTGAATATATATATTTTTCCAAAGAAGACATACAAATGGTCCACAGACACAAGAAAAACACTTTATATCACTAATCATAAGGAAAATGCAAATCAAAACTCCTATGAAATATCATCTCACACCTGTTACATTGGCTATCCTCAAAAAGACAAGAGATAACAGGTGTTGGTGTGAATATGGAAAAAAGGGAACCCTTGTGCACTGATGAGGAAAAGGCTGACTGATGCAACCACTGTGGAAAATAGTACGGATGTTCCTCAAAAAATTAAAAATGGAATTATCAAATGATTCAGCAATCCCACTTGTGGGTATCTATTCAAAGGAAATGAAAATAGGATCTTAAGGTAGTATCTAAACTCCCATGTTCATTGCAGTATTATTAACAATAGTCCAAATATGGAAACAACCTGAAGTCCATCAATGCATAAATGGATGAAAAAGATGTTATATATGAGGGCACCTGGGAGGCTCAGTCGGTTAAGTGTCTGACTCCTGATTTCAGTTGGGTCATGATCCCAGGGTCCTGGGATTGAGCCCCACCTTGGGCTCTGCTCAGCGTGGAGACTGCTGGAGAGTCTCTCTCCCTCTCCCTCTGCTCTTCCCCCACCTCTCTCTTTCCCTCTCTTAAATAAGTAAATAATATCTTTAAAACGGTGTTATATATACACACATATGTATAAATATATGTGTGCATATATATGAATGCGCTCAGCCATGAGAAAGATGGAAATCCTGTCATTGGCAACAACATGGATGGAATTTGAGAGCCTTGTGTTAAATCAGAAAGAGAAAGACAAATACTATACGCTATCACTTATATGTGGAATCTAAATAAGCCACATTCATGGAAACAGATAGAATGGGGGTTGCCAAGGGTTGGGGAGTACAGGAAATAGGGTAATGGTAGACAAAGGGTAAACGTTTCTAGGTATGAGTTGAATAAGTTCGGGAGATCTAATGAAGAGGAGGGTGGTTATAGTTAATAACACTGAATTATAGCTATGAGAATAAATCTCGAATGTTCTCACCAAAAAAGACATGGCAGTTATTTGCTGTGGTTGGGGGGCTGGCTGACAGTAGAGCCGAGATCTTCCTTGTCTAAGGGGATCAAATCCACCGGCGCTGCACCTTAAATGATACAGGGTTACGTGTCAATTACATACGGATAAAGGGAGGTGGAAAATGTGCCCTTTAAATCCCTGTGCCCTCATTCTACACTACATTGTACCATTTCCTGGCATCTTCTCCCAAACCCCAATTAAAGCTGACTGGCAGCTGGCTAACCTGTGGCTTTTATGGCTTCCTCAAAAAGATGACTCAGCTGGCTGGTTTGTTTTTTCTTTCTTTCTTTCTTTCTTTCTTTTTTTAAGATTTTATTTATTTATGTGACAGAGAGAGAGAGATCACAAGTAGACAGAGAGGCAGGCAGAGAGAGAGGGAGAGGAAAGCAGGCTCCCTGCTGAGCAGAGAGTCCAATGCGGGGCTCAATCCCAGGACCCTGAGATCATGACCTAAGCCAAAGGCAGAGGCTTAACCCACTGAGCCACCCAGGTGCCCCTCGATTTGCTTTTATATCAATCTAAATGTTAGAGGTCTTTCCAAATATCTGGTGATTTTTTGTTGTCTGCTCATATTTTTTTTAAGATCCATTTATTTCAGAGAAAGAGAGAGAGAGCATGCACAAGCAGGTCAAAGGGGAAGGGATGGGGACGGGCAGAGGAAGAGGGAGGCAAGCAGACTTCCTGCTGAGCAGGGAGCCTGATGCAGGGCTTCATCGCATGACTGAGATCAGGACCTGAACTGAGCTCGAGTCTGAGGCTAACCAACTGAGCTACCCAGGCACCCCTTCTCATATTTTTAAAAGTAAAGCACTGAAAATTACAATGCACCCACACACAGAGCAATGAAATGCCAGATTAAAGGCAGTGAAAAGAGGTTTAGATTAACTTGCCTAATGTCAATTCCTCTAAAAATAATCCATTGAAAAACCAGTTGATTTAATAATCCCTTGTATCCTTATCACAAAGATAATGTTTTAAAAGATTGTAATTGTATTCTGGTTGTGTTTTTCTGTCTTTCCATGTTGAAGATTTATTCTCCTCTTGTCAACCCAAGGCACCCATTTCCTGGTATTAAACTAGCATCTGTTTCTGAGCGACCAGAAAAAGACATAATGAGGCATTTTCCAGTTTCTGATGTGCAAAATGGGATTGTGCAGCAAAGCAACAATCTTGAAAGCCAGGTTTTCTGTAAGAGATTTTTCCAAATCCCTTTCATCCCCGTTTAGTAGAACCGACTTTGAATGCACAAAGAAAACAGCTCTGACATTGGAGTCAGGAAAGAGGGAGATGTCATTCAGGCAGGAGCCTGCCCTCTTGGCTCCAGAATGATGGGAAGTGGAAGAGAGAGGGAGGGAGATGAGCAAATCAGACAGGCAGGTGTCCCAGACTCTCTCTCTGGCTGTGGGCCTGGAGGATGGGAGTCACATTAGATGCTCTGACTAATGCTGTAAGTATGGGTAATACCATGGGCCAAAAGCACTGTTGTCCACCCTCCTCCCCAATCCCATCTAAAACTCTCCTTCTCCTTCCACAGCCTGCCTCTGTCACATAATACTCCACATCACCAGACACTCTCCATCAGTACCCACGGCACAAAGATTCCCCCTCCCTCAGAACACCCTTCCACCTCCACATGGCACACACGCGCGTGTGTGCGCGCGCACACACACACACACACACACACACACACAGAGTTTTCCCTATCCTAACAAACTCCTAACCATAGAAACAGAGAAGGAAACTGGGAAAAGATGTCTCTGGCCCCCAAAAGGTAGTTATCTTGAGAGCCAGCTGAAGCTGCTCAGCTAATCCTACATAAATCAGAATAAAAGAATGTTTGTGCCATCAAGATACTATGAGGACTGTTCATGTCTTCTGCCCATTTTTTGACTTGATTATCTGTTTTTTGGGTGTTGAGTTTGAGAAATTCTTTATAGATCTTGGTTATCAGCCCTTTGTCTACAGTGTCATTTGTAAATATCTTCTCCCATTCCATGGGTTGCCTCTTAGTTTTGTTGACTATTTCCTTTGCTGTGCAGAAGCTTCTTGTCTTGATGAAGTTCCAAAGGTCATGTTCATTTTTATTTCCTTTGCCTTTAGAGATGTGTCTTGAAAGAAGTTGCCGTTCCGATGTCAAAGAGGTTACTGCCTATGTTCTCCTCTGGGATGTTGATGGATTCCTGTCTCACCTCATTGAGGTCTTTCATTCATTTAGAATTTATCTTTGTGTGGGGTGTAAGAGAGTGGTTAAGTTTCATTCTTATGTAAATAGCTGTCCAACTTTCCCAGCACCATTTATTGAAGAGACTGTCTTTTTTCCCCTGGATATTTTTTCCTGCTTTGTCAAAGATTATTTGACCATAGAGTTGAGGGTCCATATCTGGACTCTCTACTCTGTTTCACTGGTCTGTGTGTCTGTTTTTATGCCAGTCCCATGCTGTCTTGGTGATCACAGCTTTGTATAACTTGACATCAGGCAACATGATGCCCCCAGCTTTGTTTTTCTTTTTCAAAATTTCCTTAACGATTCGGGGTCTTTTCTGGTTCCACACAAATTTTAAGATTGTTTGTTCTAGCTCTTTGAAAAGTGCCATTGGTATTTTGATTGGGATGGTGTTGAAAGTATAGCTTGCTCTGGGCAGCATAGACATTTTAACAATGTTTATTCTTCCAATCCATGAGCATGGAATGTTTTTCCATGAACAGAAAACCATCCCTGGGGTTTCTGGCTATATTTTCAAGCTTAGTAGGAGTAAAACTGCAACCTCCCTCAGATCAGCCCTTCCCACACCTGCCACATGCCCTCAGTCAGTCTTACCCCAGCTGTGGGAAGTCAAGCCCTTCCCAGTCATCCATGGTCCCACTCGCTCCCTTCTCCAGTTAGTCACCAAATGCTGGGCACCCTTCCCCCACAGCTCCTCTCCTCCGTGCCCTGCTCTCCCTTTCTGCTGCCACTCCTCCAACTGGGAGCCTTCTCTCCCTTCTCTTGCTCTTCTAGCACAGGTCTCCAGTGCTGAACACCTACTGTGTGCCAGACACAGAGCAAATGCTTGATCTCGTGGAGTTTTCCCTTGGGGAGAAGGGAGACAAAAAGTAAGCAGCACACTCAATCAGTAAGATAGGTCATGGGATGTTAGGAGATGCTAGGGGCCCTGGAGAGGGAGGCAAGTTTGAGCAGGCTAAGCGGGACCAGGAGAGGTCCTGGTAGAAGGAGAAGGCTACCATTTGATAACGCAGTCAAGAGGGGCCTCATCAAGAAGGTGACATTTCGATGAAGTCACCCAGGAGGGAAGCAAGTTAGCCGAGGAAATATACGGCGACAAGCCTTCCAAGTGGAGGGAACCACCATCACGGCGCCCATTTTACACTCTACAGCCAGACTGGTATTGCGTGATATTGCGTGATATCTTCAATATCACGATCCTGCCCCCAACTCTCCAACGATACTCCATGGCCTGTGTGACATTTGGTTTTCCAGTCCTCAACACTTTGTTTTCTCCTATTTACTCTGGCTTGGGACACAATCTTCCACTCCCGTCCCTCACTAACCCAAGGTTCCATCCACTTCAACGTTTCCTCTCATTTGCCTATCACCTTTGTATTTTTATTTATTTTTTTTTTTTGGCCACAGCTATGTTCCACCTGCACTCTACTTCATACGTTTTTAAAATACTGGCTCACACATTAAAGCAAATGCATACAAAAGGAAACCTTGCATTTGTGACTATAAAATGAAAAATCAATAGAATTTGCCACAGACAGCAGGCAATGGAAAACAAATACAATAGAAATAAAGTAAATATTTTACAACTCAGGCTGGGTTTGGTTGCCTGCCAAAGGCTTTGAATGGGAGGCCAGCTTTCTTTGTTAAAAAGGGAAATTCACAACCATTAGAGAAGAGTTAAAAGCATGGCAGCAAAAAGCTAAGGTTTGTTTCTCTCTCTGTCTCTCTCTTTTTTTTCTTTTTTTAAAGATGTTTTTTAAGAGACAGAGAGAGATGGAGAGTGAGCTGGGGGAAGGACCAGAGAGGGAGAGAGAATCTCAAGCTGACTCCTCACTAAGTTGGAGGCTGAGGCAGGGCTCGATCCCAGGACCCTGAGGTCATGACCTGAGCAGAAATCAGATCTGGATACTTAATCAACTGAACCACCCAGGCACCCTGCTCCAATGTGTTTCTTGTTAGAGATACCTCTTTTTCTTTCTCTTTTGTAATTCGGTGTCATTTAATTCCACACACCTTTACCGCCTGAAGCGTTGGCAGGTGGGTCATGTGTCCTATATTTTGGGAAACACTGAACATGGGTCAAAATAGATGGATTGGAGGGAACGCTTTCCCGCACCTTGTGTTTCCTTTCATGGGAAGGGAACTGGGTTACCGCGGTCTCTTTGCTCATCTGTACCAAGAGAAAGGCGATTTAGCCAATCAGTACATTGGGATAGAATGAACTGGGTGTATTTGGCTCAGCCACTCTCTTTTTCTTCTTGGAAGCCAATCTGGTCTTGGAGCACGCGAGTTCTTCCTGACTCCACACCTTCTGTCTGCCTTAAGCAAACCCCTTGCCCTGGTAGAACACTGCTCACTTAACTTATGAATTCAATTAGCAGGCCCACTTGGGGCTACAGTATCACACTAAGCTAGATACTGTTAATGGATAATCTCAAACACACACACACACACACACAAAATGTGATAAAATCACAATTATAGAGCCAGGAAAATGAACCTGAGCTAAAGATTTTATTTATCTCATTAAGGAAAAAGCTAGTGAGGTGTTACAACCAATTCAAAGGAAAATGAAAACAGAGAAACTTTTATTGATCAGGGTTACTTAAATTAATATGCCCCTGCAAATAAAACTTTTTTCTTTCAAAGGTGGGTGCCAGACAGAATTAATTTTCATGTCTGCAGGCAAGAACAATAATAATTATTCTATGATCTTGTCTGTGAAATTCTTTTCCTTTGCGGCCGCTTATCTACAACTTAATAGGACTATTAAGTAGCTCCCATAAAATCAAAATCAAATAACTGGGAAGGGATTTTATTAAGAGATAAATAGAGATAGAGTTTAATTAGATTCTTGTCTAATCTTTCACACAGATGGTGATTCATAATTCCATTCAGATGGAAAAGATATTAGTTATTGGACGTCCTGGAAATCCAGCAAGATGTGCTTGATTTCTCTTTGTTATAGCTCTTAGCTATCAATCGTTCCCATTTTTTGGCCAAAATTAACAGTACAGGAAATGAGTGTTGGAGAGGATGTAAAGAAAGGAGAACCCTCTTGCACTGTTGATGGGAATGTAAGTTGGTGCAACTACTTTGGAAAACAGTGTGGAGATTCCTCAGAAAGTTAAAAATAGAGCTTCCCTATCACCCTGCAATTGCACTACTGGGTATTTACCCCCAGGATACAGATGCAGTGAAAAGAAAGGCCACTTGTACCCCAATGTTCATTGCAACAATGTCCACAATAGCCAAACTGTGGAAAGAACCAAGATGCCCTTCAACAGACGAATGGATAAAGAAGATGTGGTCCATATACACTATGGAGTATTATGCCTCCATCAGAAAGGATGAATACCCAACTTTTATATCAACATGGATGGGACTGGAAGAGATTATGCTGAGTGAAGTAAGTCAAGTAGAAAGAGTCAGTTATCATATGATTTCACTTACTTGTGGAGCATAAGGAATAGCTTGGAAGACATTAGGAGATGGAGAGGAGAAATGACTTGGGGGAAATCGGAGGGGGAGGTGAGCCATGAGAGACTGTGGACTCTGAGAAACAAACTGACGGTTTTGGAGGGGCGGGGGATGGGGGTTGGGAGGGCCTGGTGGTGGGTATTAAGGAGGGCACGTACTGCATGGAGTACTGGGTGTGATACATAAACAATGAATCTTGGAACACTGAAAAAAATAAAATTAAATGAAGATGTTAAAAAAAATCCCATTCTTTAAGACTTTACTTTTTTAAAAAAATTATTTTTTTATCATGGCAAAATACACATAACATAAAATTTACGATCTTAATCATTTTTAAGTGTACACTTCAGTGGCACTAAGGACATTCACATGGTTGTACAACCATCACTGGCTCCCACCTCCAAGATTTCTTTATTGTCCCAAACAGAATATCCCTCTGTGCCCATTAAACATGAAATCCCCACTGCTCCTCTCCCCAGTGCCTGGTGACCACAATTCCATTAACCCTTTACTTTTCAACATCTCCCTGTCACACTCACACCACCTCCCCCTACCTGGATCACCTATCTTCTGCCTAGAACTCCAACCTACCTTTCCTTCTGGTCCGTCTCAAGACACACCCACCTGAGGGCGCATGAGTGGCTTAGTCGGTTAAGCCTCTGCCTTCAGCCCAGGTCATGATCTCAGGGTCTTGGGATCAAGTCCCCCTTTGGGCTCCCTGCTCGGCTGGGAGCCTGCTTTTCCCTCTCATTCTACCTCTGCACTCTCTCTTTCTCTCTCTCTCTCAAATAAATAAATAAAATCTTTTAAAAGATTTAAAAAAATAAAAAAGAAAAGGAAACTTAAGGACAATCAATCACAAATAACCAACTGGTCTTTCTCAAGTAATGCAACTGTTTAAGCTGTAGCCAGTCATATCCTTTCCTCGCTTTAATGCTATCTCTTCCCCCATAAAAGGCTTTCCCCTTGTTTCTGTCTGTGCAGCATCCCTAACTACCTCCCCTTTGGTGCTTCCTGCCTCTGTTTGATTTTTGCTCAAATAAACTCTTAAAAATTTTTAATATGTCTCATCTTTTCAAACCAAGAGTAAAATCAAGGCAAACAGAGAACATGTTCCATCCAGACCAAGGAAGATCAATTTAGAGCACTTAAAACCAACCAGGTACTTGAAAAAGCCCATGGGGATGCCGGAAGTTCCCCCGAGACTGGTCTTGTACGTAGCAGAGGACATTCTCAAAAAGCGTTAGCAACATTCTACCACACACAGACTCAGACTTCCGACAACGCTGCTATTCTTGTCCTTGAGCTCAGCGTTTTCAGATGGCTCGTAAAATAGGTGGATTATTTCCCCCCTTCTGTATCTTTTGAAAGACCTTGACTTTATGTTAGCCAGATAGATACTTAACTCCTCTTATTTGTCTAAATGTTTCTTTGCTTGAGGGTACAAACAATGGTTCCCTAACAGGCCTGTTTTGCTCGACGGGTGCAATTACTTTGAATTGTAAAACTATTTGGTCCTTGTGGTATTTTTACGTGTTGGTATTTATAAAGACCTTCTTTTCTGTAGTGATTTGTGTTTTCCAAAATTTCCAATAGTCATAAAAAGTGGAATAGTAATTGATGACCTTTTATAGTTGACCTTTGAACCACATGGGAGTGAGGGAGAGCCAACACCCGCCTCATCAAAAATCTGTGCATAACTTTTTTTTTTAAAGATTTTATTTATTTATTTGAGAGAGATCACAAGCAGGCAGAGAGGCAGGCAGAGAGAGAGGAGGAAGCAGGCTCCCCGCTGAGCAGAGAGCCCGATGCGGGGCTCGATCCAAGGACTCCGAGTTCATGACCCGAGCCGAAGGCAGCGGCTTAACCCACTGAGCCACCCAGGCGCCCCTGTGCATAACTTTTGACTCTCCCCAAACTTAAGGACTAATAGCTTACTATTGACTGTAACACCTATAACACAGTCAATTAACACCATTTGGTACATCATAGGTATTATGTACTGCATTTTTACAGTAAATTAGAGAAAAAAATGTTATTTAGAAAATCATAAAGAAGAAAAAAAATACATTTACAGTGAGGTACTGTGTTTATGGGAAAAAAAAAAACAAAACACCCACATATAAGTGTCCTGGTGCTGTCCAACCTGTGTTGTTCAAGGATCAATTGTTTGAGCAGGGGGAGGAGCAGCAAGAGAGGCCGGGGAAGGGGCTGGGGGAGAAGCATGCTTCCTGCTGAGCAGAGCAAAGAGCCCAACCCTGGGCTCCATCCCAGCACCCTGGGATCATGACCTGAGCTTAACGCAGACACTTAACTGACTGAGCCACCCAGGTGCCAGGGCCACTTGTATTTTCTAGGCATGGAGAAAGTCAAGTAAAATTCCGAAGGCTTTGGAGAAAGTCAATCCTGTTTTTCTTACCCAGTCTTTTACCTTCAAAACATGCACATGTGAACTATATGCTCACACCTATGATCGTGGTGACCGATCTATATCATGTTAGTGAACTTCCTGAAAAACCTGATCGATTCGAAAGGCAATTTCTTTCTTGCCAAGTTATGAACTAGAAAAATTATGAGAGATATAGTCCCTCATCAACTCTTAGTCTCCAGGTTTCATTTCTTTGTATCATCTTAGGTTTGATCATCCTTTTATTAAAAATCTACACATTCAGGGGTGCCTGGGTGGCTCAGTAGGTTCAAGCCTCTGCCTTCTGCTCAGGTCATGATCCCAGGGTCCTGGGATCGAGTCCCGCATCGGACTCTCTGCTCGGCAGGGAGCCTGCTTCCCCCTCTCCTATCTGCCTACTTGTGATCTCTGTCAAATAAATAAATAAAATCTTTAAGAAAAAAAAATCTGCACATCCAAAAAAAGGAAAAAAAGACACTGACAAACTCACTGATGTTTTTCACAAATGGGTGATAATCCCCTAAAAATATGGTCTCCTCTATCTGCCTATATGCAACAAGAATCAAGTTATTCAAGCCCGAATAACTCTCCTTTTTTCTCTTTTTATAACTTTCTTTCTTTTTTTTTAAGATTTTTAAAAATTTATTTGATAGAGTGAGACAGCAAGAGAGGGAAGACAAGAGGTGGAGTGGGAGAGAGAGAAGCAAACTCCCCACTGAGCAGAGAGTCCAATGTGGGGCTCAATCCCAGAACCTCGAGATCATGACCTGAGCCAAAGGCAGACGCTTAAGGAAAACCACCCCTGTGGTTTTCTTTTAAAAGCTCTCAGTAAATGGAGAGACATACCACAGTTCACAGTGAGAAGATTCGATAGTCTTTCTGAATTAAACTACACATTCAAGTAATACCAAGTTTTAAAAATCCCATTAAGGGGCACCTGGGTGGCTCAGTCAGTTAAGTGTCTGACTCTTGATTTGGGCTGAAATCATGATTTCAGGGTGGTGAGGTCAAGCCCCATGTGGGGCTCTGCACTGAACACTGAGCCTGCTTGAGATTCTCTCTCTCTGTCCCCACTGCCCCCCACCACTACTTGCACATATGACGGGGTCTCTCCCTCTCTCTCCAAAAAAAAAAAGAAAAAAAATCCTATTGGGATTTTTAAATAACATGGCAAGTTAATTTCAAATTTTATTGTGAAGAGTAAGTGCATTAAAATGACAAGAAAAACTGAAAAGGAGATAAGAAGGACTTTCCCTAGCGGAATACCAAAAATGCTATAAATCTATAGCAACTCAAAATAAGTGATATTAGCTCCAGACAATAAAAGGCCGAACCTAAGAACAGACTCACAACTATATAAGGCAATATAAGAAAGAATGAGCTGGTTAAGGAAAGGTAGTAAAACATTAGTTGATTGATTTGGGGGTGGCAGTCTTGGGGGGGGGGCTGGGATATGATTGTGGTTTTTACCCAGCATCCACTTTCTCCTTTCTTTCTTTCTAGCAGAAAAAAGGAGTGGAACATCCATGTGGGTCTGTGCCTTTCCCTCATCCTCCCTTTAGCCCAAGGTTGATCAAGGGGATGCTCTTTCCCTGGTATCTGAGTCTTGAGCAAGGGACTGATTTAGCCTAGAGGTGGCCTCCTTCTGATTCTCGTCTTCTCTGCTCATTTTTTCAGCTTTCTTTTCAATTCTATAAACTCCTCCCTAACCTTCGAATGTCTTTTTTTTTTAACTGATCAAGTTAAAAAGAGTAAGAACTAGCGATAGCTAGTTCACATTAAAAAATAAAAAAGTAGTAAGTTCTAGGTAGTGCAGGAGCTCAGAGCATGTCACCTTCAAATCTGCTGCTTTGGCATAGGGACTATTTTGAGTTAAAGGCACTCTGAAAACAGCAAATACAAGGAAAAAAAACCCCAGATTTTCCTTGTTTTCTTTTTTTAAGATTTATTTATTCTGTTTTAGAGAGAGTCCATGCACATGCACACAAGCAAGGGGCAGGCAGAGAGAGAGAGAGAATCTTAAGCAGACGTCCCACTGAGTGCAGACATTGACGAGGGACAAGATCCCACGACCCTGAGATCATGACCTGAGCCAAAATCGAGAGTCAGACGCCAAACTGACTGAGCTGCCCAGGTGCCCCTGCTTTTCCTTGTTTTCCTAAAAGCAGGAGATGAAACTCCTGCATGGAACATGTTCTCCTACATGAAAAAAAAAAAAAAAAAAAAAAAAAAAGAAAGAAAGAAAGAAAGATGTCCTCCTTGTACCCGAAGGCAGGTCACACATGTATCAAGGACAAGAAGCTGAGGCCGGGAGCATTCTACACAGACAGACCTTGCTGAAGTAGTTCTCTTCCTTGTGCCTGTCCACATCCATAAGTCTCTCTTCCACAATCGCTTCTCTTTGTTCAACCTAATTATAAAAGCAAGCAAGTTCCACCATTTCTCTGAGTTTTCGTTCCTCTCTGAGGGCTCTGGTTTCATGTCAAACTTACACAAATTCGTCAAACTTACACAACTTTGTATGCTTTTCTACTGTCAACCTTTGTTTGTTTCATTTACAGACCCAGATACAGATTCTAAGAGGGTCAAGGAAAACTCATCCTCCAGGACAGTGGCTAAACCTATTTTTTTAAAAAAAGATCTTATTTATTTATTTGACAGAGATCTCAAGTAGGCAGAGAGGCAGGCAGAGAGAGAGAGGAGGAAGCAGACTCCCTGCTGAGCAGAGAGCCCGATGCGGGGCTCTATCCCAGGACTCCGGGATCATGACCTGAGCTGAAGGCAGAGGCTTTAACCCACTGAGCCACCCAGGTGCCCCTAAACCTATTTTTAGTACACTGCAGAAGTAGTGGAAAATGTATACAAGAATACTTCTGTAACCTTAGCTTGGATAAGATTTTCCTAGGTGGGGAAAGTCTTCCTTATGGCACACGACAGCCACAAGAGAGGAAATGGTCTTGACCACATAAAAGTCTGTACAACGAGGGATACAATGATTTTATGTGACGAGGAACAGATGAGATCAAATATTTGTAACATGTAAAACAAATAAAATATTAATATCCATGATATAAAGACACTCATATAAATTGAAAAGAAAAAGACAATCCAACAGGAAAATATAAATAGGAGATTCACTGAAGAAATGTGTTAAGAAACACATTTAAACATGTGGAGATATCCTCCAGTTTACTAGAGCTAGGAAAATGCAAATGAAATATCAGAATGGTAACCATTTTGCAAATAAAATTAAGATTAGAAAGTTGGATACTGTCCAGGGTGCCTAGGAGGAAGTATACTCACATACTGTTCATGAGAGTGTAAATTTATTATAAACTTCCTGGAGTAGGACAATATCTATCAAAATGTGACATGCTTATATGCTTGGTCCAGTAAATCCACTTCTAAAAAATTTTTCCTACAGAAATATTTTCAGGTGCATAAAGATGTAATTTTTATTGTCTCTTTGTTTTGTCAAGCCCTAACTATGATCTAAATGCTTTTCCAGGTATCTTATATTTATTAACTTACTAAGCCCTCCTGTGAAAATAAGACCATAGAGTTTGAATTTTTTTTTTAATTTGGCTTTTGCTGCTTGCTAAAATTTGGCTTTTGCTGCTTGCTGTCAGCAGGAAGAAAGGGGGCAAATAATATCATTTCGTCTCAGTTCACAATGGGTGCATTTTTTTACATTCTCTTCGTTTTTATATGAATTAATGCAAGATTGGGTTTATAGTCTCACCTTCTAGATATTGTTTTGGGATCCTTAGAGGAAGGAGTCCATAGAAAACAAATTTATAGGGTACATTTTGAAAAGGGGAGAGGGAAATAACTATAAACACTGTCAAATAGGGACACCTGGGTGGCTCAGCTGGTTAAGCATCTACTTTGGCTCAGGTCGTGATCTCAGAGTCCTGGGATCCAGCCCGGCATTGCACTCTGTGCTCAGTGGGGGTCCGCTTGTCCCTCTCCAGCTCTGCTCCTCCCCCTGCTCTTCCTCTCTCTCTCTCTCTTCAAATAAATAAATAAAATCTTAAAACAAAACAAAACAAAATATGGTCAAATAACATTTGAAGGGCACCTGAGTGCCTCAGTCGGTTAAGTGTCTGCCTTTGGCTCAGGTCATGATTTTAGGGTCCTGGGATCAGTAGCCATTAGGCTCCCTGCTCATTGGGGAGTCTGCTTGTCCCTCTCCCTCTGTCCTTCTCCGCTGCTCCTACTCTCTCTCCCTCTCTGTCTCTCTCAAATAAACAAATGAAATCTTTAAAAAGAAGAAAGAAAGAGAGGAAGGAAGGAAGAAAAGAAAGAAAGAGTCACAATAGTTCAGGGTTTCTAACTTAAAAAAATACTTCCAGAAAAGGCATGCAGGACCCCTTAATTGGCTCTGGACAGCTAATTATACAAACCTCTTTCCAACTCTGCATTCAGTGACTTCATACCGGTGACTTGAAACTGGCCGCAGGTAGAGAATTTATACCACAGAAATCAGAACATAGGATACATCAGCACCCCCCCCCAGGAGAGACGACTGATAAACATTTACCAGCACATTAATAAATATAGGAAAGTGATTTGAATATAGGTGGGCTGATTTTCTTCATCCATCCTCACAACAACTCAATAAGGAAAGATATTTTTTATTTTACCCCTTATAGAGTGAGAAAACAAAGACTCGGGGAGGGACTTGGCCAAGCTAGTAGATAATGGTCAGGATTTAAAGCCCAGCAGTCTGGGTCCAGACCACTGTCACAGGCAATCATGTTTAAGAATAAAATCAAATGAAAACCCAATAACCAAGTATTCATCAATAGAGCAAAGATTAAATAAGTTATGGTGTATCTGTTTGATAGTATTCGAAGCAGTCAAATTAAAGAAAAAAATATGCAGATTTTTGTGGACTGACATAGCAGGAAACATCTATCTGTAACTATACATCTATATCTGTATTTATATGGTGTGTGTGTGTGTGTGTGTGTACAGAAATCTCTTCTCTCTTTCCCCACTATGATAAGTGTGTCTGTGTTTGTGGCCATGGTGGTGGGGGTAGATGGTGTTGGTATCCACATCATTAGTCTGGGATTATACTCACACAAACTATTCATAGTAGTTCTCTATAATGTTATATATGTTGATATTTCAGGTGATTTTTTTGGTAAGTATTATTTTAAAAATGGGTTTTTTCGTAAGTAATACGGTTATACATTTTTTTTAAAAGCTACACTAAAAAGATGTAGAATAAAAAAAAATTCCTTTACTTCTCATCTGTTCAACTCCCCCCCCCATAAACATGGGTATCCTTCCTAAGTTAGATGTAAACAAATATTAGCATATATTTTTATATTCCCTCTTTTACATAAAAGCGTATTACACACAGGGTCTTGTACCTTGCCTTTTTCACTAACAATATCGCTTGGACAACTTTTTAAAAAGATTTATTTATTTTAGAGAGAGAGGGAGCACTTGCGCAAGATCTGGAGAAGGGGCAGAGGGAGGAGAGAGGCGGGGCTTGATCTCATGATCCTGAGATCCTGACCTGAGCCAAAATCCAGAGGTGACAGCTTAATTGACTGAGCCATCCAGGGTTCCTTAAACATGTAATTTTGACAAATACTGTCCTCTTGCCTCCTTACGAGTTATACTAGTATTTCCCCAGCAAGGTTTAAAACCGTCAGTTTCTCCACAGACTCACCCAACAGACATTATGGTATCACCATAAGTTATAGACTTTTGGCTTTTTTGCCAATTTGATGGATGAGAAATGCGATCTCAGGGAGTTTTCATGTGCATTTCTCTTATTACGACTGACACTGAGCCTCTCTCCCAGGTGTGTAAGGGACATTTATATAAACAAATGGATCACATTCTTTCCTGTATTTCTCCCGAGTTCAACTTTCTGTTACTAACTTTAGAAGCTCTTCGTATTTTAAGGAAATCATTCATTTTTCCTGGAAGACGAATTACAAATATTTTCCTCAATCTGCTATAAATGTTTAACTTTCACATCCCCCCCCATCTTCTATTTGGAAAGAGTTTAAACTAAAGAGAAAAGTGGAAAGAATGGTGCCTGTAAACTATTTGTCCTTTACCCAAGTTCACCAGGTAACAACCTGTCCTACTGGTTTGCTCTTTCTCTGTCTTCTCTGTAGATACAGGTGAGTATCCACATAGCTATGTCCATATCTACCTACAGCTTTCTCTTCGCTGAAGGGTTTGAAAATAAGTTGCAGAGGTCATGACATTTCACCTTCAAAGGCTTTGATGTTCCTTTTGAGGACAGACAGTCTCCTACTAACCATTCTACCATTAAAACAAGAAACTTAACATTGATACAATAATATCATCCAATACACAAAACACATTAAAATGTTTCCATTTGTTTCCAAAAGTCCTTTATAGGCTCTTGGGGAATATGGGCCGGAATGCAACCCAGCCCCCCGGGATCTAATCAAGGCTCAGACATTACATTTGGTACGTTTGGTTGCTGTTTCCTCCCATGCAGAGTGGTTTTATCCCACTCCCTCTTGGTCTTGGTTGACACTGATTTTCTTTTCTTTTCTTTTCTTTTTAAGTAATTTCTCCCAAACCTACAACCTCAAGATCAAGAATCACGCCAACTGAGCCTCCAGGCGCCCCCTGGTGACACTGGTTCAGGCTACAAACCCCTCTCAATAATGAGTAGAGATCCTAAGCCCCATTTAATTGATCAATGAATTATAGAATGTCCTAGAACCAGGTTATGTCTGACTGTTTCTTCATGATTGAAAACAATTTCAACACTTATAACAAGACTGTGACACAGGTGATCGTACATCTCTCACCGGCTCCCAACTGGACAGACTTAAAGTCTGTTTCGTTTTGGGATCACTCGCGAAGGTCATGTCTGCTGGATCACTCTGTAATAAAGGTGTTTTCTTCCCTTTGATATCTAATCATTATAAAAAGCTTATATTTAAAAGTTTTTAGGCCTCCTGAAAGCCTTTAGACTTGTTCCCATTACCATGTAGCAGAAAGGATTTTAATTCGATTTCTGACACTAAGGAGGTCTGCACGATCCTTTCAGTGAGATCTATCTTTTCTTATAATAATGCTATGACTTTATTTGTCATTAGACTTATTCTCTCATCTTTTCATTCTCTCACTTTTATATGGCAGAGTTTTTTTGAGAAGCGATAGGACATAATGTCATTTTTCTAGGACAAATGTAATATGTACTAGCATACTCTTGGATTTAAAAAAAACTTCTCATTTTTAATGTCCACTATGGTAGATATTGATGGATGTAACCCACATAAACAAAAGCTTGTTGGAGTGGGGCACCTGGGTGGCTCAGTTGGTTAAGCCTCTGCCTTTGGCTCAGGTCATGATCCTGCGGTCTTGAGATCAAGTCCTGCATCAGGATCTTTGCTCAGCAGGGAGTCTACTTCTCCCTCTCCTTCTGCCCCTCCTCCTGCTCATGCTCTGTCTCTCTTTCCAATAAATAAGAATCTTTTTTTTTAAAAAAAAAAAAAAAAAAAGCTCTTTGGGGGTCACCTGGGTGGCTCAGTGGGTTAAGCCTCTGTCTTTGGCTCAGGTCATGATCTCAGGATCTTGGGATCGAGTCCCATACTGGGCTCTCTGCTCAGCGGGGAGCCTGCTCCCCACCCCCTTCTCTCTCACTGCCTGCCTCTCTGCCTACTTGTGATTTCTCTCTGTCGAATAAATAAATAAATAATCAATCTTTTTAAAAAGGCTGTTTGGGGTGCTTAATAATCTTTAAGAGCAACAAGTGTTCTCATAAATAAAATGTACGAGAATCTTCTGCCTCAGAGTCCCATCTCTGTGGTCACCATCTGGTATCCAGGATCCTGCATCATGGTAAGTCTTGATGGTATGAGGATGGGTATAAAGACATATTAGTTTAAGACCAAATAAGTCAAAGAAAAACTAACGAAAAAGTGGGGAAGAAAGAATCAGTGTTATGGCACCATCTTCAGGTTAATCTGTGAATTACAATGATTTGTTTTATTTATTTATTTATTTATTTATTTATTTATTTATTTATTTATTTGACAGATTGAGAACACAAGTAGGCAGAGAGGCAGGCAGAGAGAGGGGGGGAAGCAGGCTCCCTGCTGAGCAGGGAGCTCAATGTGGGACTCGATCCCAGGACCCTGAGACCATGACCTGAGTCGAAGGCAGAGGCTTAACCCATGGAACCACCCAGGCACCCCTACTATGAATTGTTTTAAATTAATGAACTTGTTCTCTACTTTTGCTTTTTCTGCTGGGATGTCTTTTCAAATCACTATCACAAACTAACAATGAGAATGTTAGAGGGAGGCTCCCATCTCCACTGTGACTAATGCTGCTAGGAACATAGGTGTACAGATATCGCTTCAAGAACCTGCTTTCAATTCTCTGGGGTACAGACCCAGAGCTTGGAATTGCTGGGTGATATGGCGATTCTATTTTCAGCTTTCTGAGGAACAGCCACACTGTTTTCTGCCGCAATTACATTTTGCCTTTCCACTGTGATCCACAAGGGTTCTAATTTCTCCACAATTTAGCCAACACTTGCTATTTTGTTTTTATTTTTGTTTTTTCAATCTAGCCATCCCAGTGGGCATAAGGCATCTCTGGTGCTCTTTTAATTCCTGATGCATGACACCAGCTGATGCCTTCCTTCCCACCAGTACACCATCTCCACGTCCCACTGGTAAGTGTTTACCTAGTGGGCTGCCCCTGCCTTGGGGCAGGGCTGTCTGTGTTCCAGCCCCCCCCCCCCCCACCCCCACCTCCCACCCCTTCCCCGCTCGGTGCCTGCTGGACGGTGCACGACGCAGGTCTAAAACCACATCTTGCCACACCCTTTCTCAGACCTTCTTCAGAAGGTTGCGTTTCCCAGCGAGCATTCTCTGAGGTGGACGGAGCTCAGTGTGTGGCTGTTTCTGCTGGACCGTTCTCAGGATCGGTGTTTGTAGAAGGGAGGAGGGAGCTGTGGTGTAGCACAGGGGGAGAAATCCAGCTCAGCAGCAGGCCCAGCGAACTGAGCCAACCCACGTGGAGTTCTGGAGCTAACATGGCCCTTCAGCCTATTTCACATTGAGTCACAATAACCATGTCTTTGGAGGCTGTGCATTTAGAGGCTGCATCCACCGGTCGCATGGGCTGCCCGTGGGTGGGATGGCGTCTGCATATCTTCACAGGGGCCAGCTCTGAAGGCTGCCTGGCCACAGCACTCCCTGCAGCTAGTGAACCAGTCCAGGGGCTGGGAGCACAGACCGCTCCCAGGGAGCACCTTCCAAGAGTGAGAAGGTGTGACCAGGGCGCTCAGCGCCTGTGGAGGGTGCGAGCCTGGAAAGCAACAGGGATGGGGGTAGGAAGAAGGAAGGAAGGAGGGAAAAGCAAAGCAAGTGTGCATTAGCAAGGTTGCTGCAACGGTAGCTCTGGGCAGCACACATATTTCTCCTCAGAACTGGGGGCTGGGGCATTTGCCCTTGGCTCCCATCCTTGTTTGTTGGAGACTTGTCACCAGGTACATGAACTTGCATGCATCTCTAGACTGTGCTTTCAAGAGCACCAGGTCTCCCACACTTTGGAGAAGGCAACAATGCAAAGAGAGCCAGGGCCTCGACCTGACGCATGCCACCCTCCGTGCAGACGGGACCTCGCAAAACGGTCGGCCATAGCTGCCGCTCACTTCAGAGGCAGGCCCAGGGTATGATGCCGGCTACCAGAATCTTCTGTTACTGTGTCTACACTTCCAATTACTTCATAGATTCCAAGTTCTTACAAGTTCTCCAGCTGTGCCCCTTTCTGGACTTTAAACATTGAATGAGCTGTGCTTTGGGAAAGAGTACTACCAGGACCCAGTTAAGATGCAGACTAAGGAGAAAAGGAAAGAGGAGAAGAAGAGAGGGGAGGAGGGGAGAGGAAGGGAAGGGAAGGGAAGGGAAGGGAATGGAAGGGAAGGGACGCAGCTCTTCTTAAAACTGAAAGTGTTTATGCTCGAGATGAAACTGAAATCTGTCTAGGCCAGAGATGTGTGTACAAAGCAAAGAATAGCACAGGGAGTCCTGGAGGTAAACTGAACAAAACCAGATTTACTGTAGGGGAAAGTAACACGCTCATGGAAACAGTAACAAGGTTCACGCAAAATTTCGAAGGAACCTTCCTACCAAAGCCATTGGCCACAGAATCCAAGAGATGCCATACCCCTCAGGAATTTAAACTTACTGAAAAGTAAATAAATAAAGGTGTAGATTTGTTCTCTCATAAAAAATAATAATAAAAGAAGAAAGAAAAATGAGGAAGAATAGAAAAAAAGAGGAGAGTAAAGAGAGAAGGAAGGAATCTTCAAAGTTTAGGAGATTTTTTGTTTAGTATGGTTGGGAAGGTAAGTTTCCCAGACATGAACAAGAACTTGAGCTTCCCTAAACTTTCTCATGATATTCCGGCTTTAAGTGCATACTTAACTATGCTTCAGGACCCACTCGTCCTAACGGCCAAATCCAGACTTTCCAGAATAAACTAAATTTGTTTAATGGTGTCTAATGCTCATATTGGATTTTAAGTTTGTTAAGATCTCAAGTGGCTTCTTTTGACTTTTATTTTGCCTGTTTCCCCACTAACTTGATGGGGGTTATTTTTGTTGTTTTCTTCTGGAAGAAAAGAATAGGGAGAGAATAATTGATCGTCCTTACAAAGTAACAAATCTAGAAAGGCAGGCTCTATGTTTGCCAGTATACAGAATTAAAATAATTTTTTGGTATTTTTAAAAATTGTAAAATATACATAACATAAAAGTTAACATGCTAACTATTTTTTAAAAGATTTTATTTATTTATTTGAGAGAGAGAGTGGAGGGGAAAGGGGGGGCTAGGGACTCTCAGGCAGACTCCCTGCTGAGTGTGGAGCCTGATACAGGGCTTGATCTCACAACTCTGAATCAGGACCTGAGCTGAAATCAAGAGTCAGACACTCAACTGACTGAGCCACCCAGGCACCCTGCCACATCAACTGGTTTTAAGTGCACAGACTAGCAGTGTTAAGTACATTCACATTGTTGTGTAGCTGATCTCCAGAACATTTCTTATCTTGCAAAGCTGAAATTCTTTGGCCATTAAACAATGATTTCCCATTTTCTCCTTTCTCCCCCCTGCTCCTGGCACCCACCATTCTACTCTCCATCCCCATGAATTGGATGCTTGGGTACATCATGTAAATGAGTTTTTGTCTTTCTCTGAATGGCTTATTTCACTTGGCGTAATGTCTTCAAGGTTTACTTAAGCTGTAGTGTGTGTCGGAAGTTCCATCCTAAAATAAGGATGATTGTAAATCATAATCCCTTGTGTGTATGGACCTCATGTTGTTTATCATTCATTCCCTGATGGACCCTTGGGTTGCTTCCACCTGTTGGCTAATGTGAGTAATGCTGTTGTGAACATGGGTGTACAATTATGTGTTCAAGACCTTACTTTCAGAGCCGAGCTGTCCATCTACAGATGAATGGATAAAGAAGTTGTGGTTCAAAAAACAAAAAAAGGGGTCGCCTGGGTGGCTCAGTGGGTTAAAGCCTCTGCCTTCTGCTCAGGTTATGGTCTCAGGGTCCTGGGATCGAGCCCCGCATCGGGCTCTCCGTGCAGCAGGGGGCCTGATTCCTCCTCTCTCTCTGCCTGACTCTCTGCCTACTTGTGATCTCTGTCTGTCAAATAGATAAATAAAATCTTAAAAAAAAAAAAGAAGTTGTGGTTCATATACACAATGGAATATTACTCAACCATCAGAAAGGATGAATACTTGTCATTTATATCAATGTGGTTGGAACTGGCGGATATTATGCTGAGCGAAATAAGTCTACTAGAGAAAGACAATTATCATATGGTTTCACTCATATGTGGAATGTAAGAAACAGCACAGAGGACCATAGAGGGAGGGAGGGAAAACAGAATGGAGAGTCATCAGAGAGGGAGACAAAGCATGAGTGACTCTTAACTATAGGAAACAAACTGAGGTTTGCTGGAGGGGAGGGGGGTGGAGGGGTGAGGTAATTGGGTGATGGGCATGAAGGAGGACATGTGATGTGATGAGCACTGGGTGTTATATATGCAACTGACGAATTATTGAGCACTGCATCTGGAACTGATAATGTCTATAAGCTGGCTAATTGAATTTAAATTTTAAAAAATGAAAAAAATAAAAGGACCTCGGTTTCATCTTTGGGGTATATCCCAGGAATAAAATTGCCAGATCACAATAGTAATTTTATTTTTAATTTTTTGAAAAGCTGCTCTACTGCTTTCAACAGTGGCTGCCCCAGGGTACCTTCCCACCAACAGTGCCCGAGTGTTCTAATTTCTGCACATTTTCACCAACTCTTGTTATTTTCTATTTACTTTTGTCTTTGTTCGTTTACTTTGTTTTTATTATACAGTAGTCATCCTAATGGGGATGAAGTGTATCTCATTGTTGATTTGCACTTATCTAATGATTAGAGATGTTAAACATCTTTCCATGTGCTCATTGGCCATTTGTATGTCTTCTTTGGAGAAATACCTACTCAGGTCCATTACGCATTCTTATAAATGGTTTGCCATTTTTGTCATTGAGGTGTAAGAGTTCCTTACACATTCTAGATCTTAATCTCTTAGCAGACACATGTTTTATAAATATTTTCTCCCATTCAATGGGTTGTCTTTTCACTTTATTGATTTTGGTTTTTGATGCACAGAAGTTTTGGATTTTGAGGTGGCCTAATTTATCTTTATTTTTGTTTTGTTGCCTGTGCTTTTCATGTCCACATCTAAGAAATCATTGCCAAATCAAATGTCATGAAGCTTTTCCACGATGTCTTTTTTTCTTCTTCTTTTCCTTCTTCTTCTTCTTCTTCTTCTTTTTAAGATTTTACTTATTTATTTGAGAGAGAGAGCACGTGAGCAGGGTGAGGAGCAGAGGGGGAAGCAGGGAGTCCAATGTGGAGCTCAGTCTCAGGACTCTGGGATCATGACCCCAGCCAAAGGTAGATGCCCAACCCACTGAGCCACCCAGGTGTCCCACAGTGCTTTCTTCTAATCGCTTTATAGTTAAGCTCTTGTGTTTAGGTCTTTGATCCTTATGTTAATTTTTATATATGGAGTAAGATAAAAGTATCCATTTTTCCTAACAACATTTATTAAAAAGGCTGTCCTTTTTGAACTTGGAACCCTGTTGAAAATCATTTGACTACATACATAAAGGTTTATTTCTGAACTCTATTCTGTTCCATTGTCTATATGTCTCTTTACGCCAGCACCATACTGTTTGCTTACCATAGCTTTGTAAGAAGTTTTGAAATCAGAAAGTGTGAGGCCTCCAACTTTGTTCTTTTTCAAGTTTGTTTTGGCTACTTGGGTCCCTTGACATTCCATCTGAATTTTAGGATAATTTTTTTTTTCATTTCTGCAAGACGTGCCTAGGAGTTTAATAGGGATTGAACTAAATCTATAAATTGCTTTGGGCACTACTGACATCATAACTATGTTTAGTCTCGCAGGTTATGAATATGAGATGTCTTTCCAATTATTTGTATTTTCTTTAACTTCTTTTAGCAACATTTATAGTTTTCAGTGTATGAGTTACTTGCCTCCTTGGTTAAATTTATTCCTAAGTGTTTTATTCTTAACTTTCTGACCCACCCCCTCCACCATGCTCCAAGGAGCTTTGAATGAACACAATGAATTGCCTGCACTTCTGTAACGAAGTGAAGTATACTAAAATCCTAAAATTCTGGGGGAAAAAAGTAGGACTTATTTGTTTTGATGTTTTTCCTGATAATGCAGCCAAATAAAATGAGAGGAATGGAGAGAATTTATGTTTATGTATGAGTGTCTCATTTACTCCTGTTATTTGTATTGGCCCATTATCCCCTAGTTTGAGGAAAAGCTGATTCTCATAGGTGTAACTTACTTTGGCAAGCGGTGGCTTGATGAGTGCTTGGGTGTTGGACTTGTTCTTTTCCAACCCACCTTCCATGCTATAAGGCTATCCTTTTGGAGAGGAAGACCATGTAAAGAAGACCTGGATGGCGAGGCAGCATGTGGAGAAAGAATTTGTGGAGAACCGAGATTCCCCAGGTGAGCTACTAACCAAAAGCAGCCATGGGAGTGAACAGAAAAACCAGTAGCTATTGCTGCAGCAGATGGTTCAAACTTCCAGCAATGGAGACCAATGCAGATTGGTTGATCCTGCATCATTGTTTAGAAGACCAGCTGTTGACTTGGTAGAAAGTCGACTACTTTGGCTTCCAATGTGAAAGCACAGAGATTTGTTCTAACAAGAATAGACACATTTTTTTCCAGGTATGGCATTGTCTCTCCTGCCCATACAGCTTCCTCTAGAACCCCTGAATGAGGACTAAGGGAATGTTTAGCTCATTGGCATGGGATTCCACATGGCATTGTGTCAGACCAGCAGGCCCCTGACAATGATACAAATTGACTACATTATATACGTACCCCCAGAGGGTGCAGCCTTGTAGGGAATTGGAATAGCTCACAGAAAGCACAATTACAGCATCAAATTAGAGGCAATTCTCTATGAGAATAAGGCACCATCCTCCAGGATGCAGTATATACACTGAATCAAGGATATTTTATCTGGAGCTCTCTCTCCAGTAGGGAAAACACATTGGTCCATGAACCAAGGAATAGAGCCAAGGAATCCCTACTTATCATCACTACTGGTGATTTACTGGAGGGTTTTGTACTTCCTGTCCCTGACATTCCAGTTTCTGTAGTGCTAGAGATCCTGGTCCCTAAAGGGAAAACACTTTTGTCTGGTGACACAATAAGAGTCCCACTGAATTATAAGCTTTGTTTGCTGCCTGGGCACTGCAGGCTTTTTTTTTTTTTTTTTTAATTAAATTAATTAATTTATTTTCAGAAAAAAAAGTATTCCTTATTTTTTCACCACACCCAGTGCTCCATGCAATCCGTGCCCTCTATAATACCCACCACCTGGTACCCCAACCTCCCACCCCACCACCACTTCAAACCCCTCAGATTGTTTTTCAGAGTCCATAGTCTCTCATGGTTCACCTCCCCTTCCAATTTACCCAAATTCCCTACTCCTCTCTAACGCCCCTTGTCCTCCATGCTATTTGTTATGCTCCACAAATAAGTGAAACCATATGATAATTGACTCTCTCTGCTTGACTGATTTCACTCAGCATAATCTCTTCCAGTCCCGTCCATGTTGCTACAAAAGTTGGGTATGCATCCTTTCTGATGGAGGCATAATAGGCTTTTTATAACCAGGGTCCAGCAATAAAAGAAGAGGCGTCATCTTGTAAAGGTAATGGACGCTGCTGATCAGGAGGAAGAAAGACTCTGGTTATGCTGTGAGAATAGAAAACGTGTGTGGCACCTGTGATCCACTCGGGCAAATCATGGCACTCCTTTGCCCAGTTGTGACGGTAAGTGTACAAGGGCTGCAACCCCATTGAGAAGGGCATGGTGACCAGAGTTCAGACCCCAACATAGGGAGATCAGGATCACACCACAGGGTAAGCCACAGAGACCAGCAGAGGTGAGGGGGGTTCTAGAATGGATAGCAGAGGAGGGAAGCAATGAGCATCAGTTGTGGTCCTGAGACCGGCTGCAGAAGTGGGGTTATGGTCCATGCTTCTAACCCTTCTTTTCAGTCTCCCCCTAGAAGAGAAGCTCATCAGAATACTAGAGAAGCTGCTCCCCAAATGTAAATGAAGATGTGCCTTTGAGCAGAATGGTGGCCAACCAAGAGGAGGTGGTGGAAGACCAAGTAGACATGGACGTGAAGATTCCCATTCAAGGAAAGACTTGTTCCAGCTTTGGGGAGTGCTGTGAGCAGACAGCCTACAACCCCGGATCCTATAAGGTTTGCCTGCAGACAGCTGCCTTGAACAAGGCCACGGCCTTCCTGGGGCAGCTGATTTCCAATGACTGATCCTTATATGAGTGTAAAAGCCAATTCACTTTGGCCCAATGCCAAAGGTAGTCTAAGAATCAGATTTCCCCATGGGACTGACCAGGGGTTTTCCAACCTGCAATGCAGTTTGACTTCCTCTTCCAATCCTACTCTCTCCCTATTTTCTCCAGAGGTATTAAATAAATCTCCTAATAAATATCCTGTTTGTCAAACTCAGTGTCTACTTCCAGAGACATAACTTCAGCCCCGTCTTTGCAACTGGTAATGAGACTGTAACTGATAGTTTTAATTCTCTTTTTCCATTGGGATTCAATGTCTCCTTTTCCTTCAGCCAGTGCCTCAACTGACGGAGCTTATTTACCTAGTGGGGTGGCCCAAACATTTATTTCACAACCCTGGGAGCTAAGACCTCCATACTAGCAGAGTCTAAAGTTGTGAGGATGAGAAGCAAAAATTCTGTGAGTGGATTATTAAGCATTGCAGAGAAAGTCTCTTGTCCACCTTTTGATTGTTGAACCTATATGTCCTGACTTTTGAAAAAATAGTATTAGAGGCGCCTACGTGGCTCAGTGGGTTAAAGCCTCTGCCTTCGGCTCAGGTCATGATCCCAGGGTCCTGGGATCGAGCCCTGTATCCGGCTCTCTGCTCAGCAGGGAGCCTGCTTCCCTCTCTTTTTCTGCCTGCCTCTCTGCCTACTTGTGATCTCTGTCTGACAAATAAATAAATAAAACCTTTTTTAAAAAAAAGAAAAGAAAAATAGTATCATAAACTAGCAATTAATTAATTAATTTTAATTCATTTGATTTATTTATTTAATTAATTCTATTTATTTATTTATTTATTTATTTTAGATTTATTTTATTTTATTTTATAAAGAGAGTGAGCATGTGCAAGTGGCAGGAGGAGTTGATGTGGAGGGAGAAGAAGGGGGAAAGAAACTCAAGCAGACTTTGTGCTATACCCTGAGCTCCACGCAGGGCTCAATGTCACGCCCTAAGATCATGACCTCAGCCCTAACCAAGAGTCAGTTGGACACTTAAGCAACTGAACCACTCAGGTGCCCCTAAATTGGCTAACAAGTTAAAGCACAACTATATCCTGTAAGAGAGAACCCTGTTTTCCTGGTGTGCTGTCTCCAAATTGGTATGATGATTGGGTCTTCAGTAGATCATTCTGCCATTTTATTAGGTGATGGCAAATAAGAGAATTGACATAACCTTGGAATATAGCAAAATGTGCCTGCTAGATGAAAGTGACTTGCTTCTTTTTTTTTTTTTTTAAGATTTTATTTATTTATTTGACAGACAGAGATCACAAGTATGCAGAGAGGCAGGCAGAGAGAGAGAGGGAAGCAGGCTCCCCATGGAGCAGAGAGCTTGATGTGGGGCTTGATCCCAGGACCCTGGGATCATGACCTGAGCCAAAAACAGAGACTTTAACCCACTGAGCCACCCAGGCACCCAAAAGTGACTTGCTTCTTATGGGTCCTTGCAAACTGTGGCCTGTGGTTCAAATCTGGCCCACTATCTGTTTCTGCAGATTAAATCTGATCGGAAAATAGAAACAATCATTCATTTACATACTCTTTGTGGCCATTTTCATGCTGCAATGACAGATACAAATAGTTTCCACCACATGGCCAGCAAAGCTTAAAACATTTACTCTCTGATGAGCATTCGCTGGTTTGCCAACTCCTGAATTATACATTCATGATTTAGAGTAATAACTACAAAGTTCGTGCCCCCAGTTGGAGGGTTGGTCAAAAATTCCATTTGCTGCTATAAGCCCCCACTTTGTACTGTGGACCATTATGGCACATGAGATCTCCTGGAATTAGCAACAACTCAAAGTCAGTACCTAGTAATCTACAAAAGATCCAGATCCTAAAACTGGGTATTTCTCTTTCTCTAGGCATAGTAACCCTAGAAATGATCGCAGATGTACTTGGGGAAGTTCTGGAGGAAGAAATACATTTACTGATGGCAGTGTTCCTGGTCTTTCTCAAGGTGACCCAGCCTCCTCTCCAGCAAGGGCTCCAGGTCTGAAAGCCGAGTGAGAGGCTGTGATATTCCACTGTGACAACTCAAGTCAGGTTTCTGGTCATCAGATCTAGAGTTTTGCTTGTAACACAGATTAAGCAGTACTTATGGAAGCCACAAGCCACCACCTTTTTTTTTTTCTTCTTCTTTCTTTTTTTTTTTTTTTTTTTTACCCTCAGGGCAATATGAATGATTTGTCATCACCCAAGATCTCTATAGGACAAAATATTCTGATTAACCCTTCATCCCTGTTACCTTTTATAAAGTCTTTACCCACATTGTTTCTGGTTATAAAGTTGGTTCCCAGACCCCAAATCCCACGGAAATCAGAAAGCCCATCTCAATGACAGTGTCTCCCACTCCCATCCCCCCGCATGGGGCACCCATTCTCTTATCATCTAGCTTTCCTAGGACGCTGATGTTCCCACTCACATTTCTCAGTGCCACGTTGTGGGAAAGGAAACGTTCTCGGATTTCTTTGTGCTTCTGCAAAAAGCCCTAGCCTATTGAGACGCAGAAAATTCCACAACATGAAGCTTTTTCACTTCCTCCAGAAACAGTTTATTCTTCACATACCATAAGCATTGGCTCGGTAGCCGTTAGTCAGTGAACTGCTCTGATCAGAAAAGATAATAATACTTCTCTTATCTCTCCCAAAAGGCCAAATGGTTACAGCCCAAACTCTGTCCCTCAGCTATGCCCCAAGGGGCTAAAAAACCTGAAACACTACCCGCCCAGGAATTTACATGTCAGGAGGGATGAAGCCTAGACTTTGGAGCTCTCTCTGGATTGTTAACAGCAAGGTTCATGTGGACAGATACATCTGGTCCTTGGAAAAACACACTTACATTCCTAAAGGCCCTTTCTGTCCAGTCTCAAAGGAGAAAAAAAAAAAATTCTCTTTCTGGGAGGGGAGGGAATGGTTACCTCTCCTGTATTTAAAAAGAGAAAATCCATTGTTCTTTATCCATTGTCTATAGGGTATAACCCATCACCTGCATAGAAAGATTCCTTCTGCTCTCATTGCATTACCTGCAGGGTTAAGGAGTGGGGGGATCAATCCTTCAACAGTACTCTGGCTGCTGATCTGGTTGAATCAGTAAAAAGCTACAAGGGTGACTGAGTGGCTCAGTGGGTTAAGCCTCTGCCTTCAGTTCAGGTCATGATCTCAGGGTCCTGCGATGGAGCCCTACATCGGGCTCTCTGCTCAGCGGGGAGCCTGCTCCCCCCTACCCCACCGCCTACTCTCTGCCTGCATGTGATCTCTGTCTGTCAAATAAATAAATAAAATCTTCCAAAAAAATTTAAAAAAGTTAAGAGCTGCGATCCTGACTCAGGTGCCTTGTGTGTGTGCTGTATTCAAATACAGAAAAGTCAAAAAAAAAAAAAAATACAGAAAAGTCCACACCTGCGCAAGCAGGGTAAGATCTGAGATCCTTTACAGTTCAGAATAGAACACATAGTGAAGGGAGTGTCTTCCAGACCCTCTCGGGGTGTGTGTTATGGGGAGGGGACAGTGGTGGCAGAAGACTAACCTTCTTGTCCACTCGGTTGTTCCTTTCCCTCTGGTCTTCTAGGTTCCCTTCTCTGCGTTAAACCAGGAAAGTTTCACATCTCAATTTCATTGAATATAGGCTACCACTAAATCCAAAATTTACCCAACCAACCAAGGAAATTGTTAAACTCCCAGGTGTGTAAGTGAACACATTAGATTCGTAATCGCCAGTAAGTGCACCCATATCATTCACTGGCCTAATGCAATGTTCTAGTCTGTTTTAACACCCTTAGAAGCCAATCCAACCCACAGTGTCCAGGTTTCTGCCAGTGTATATTGGCAAGAGCTTGCAACTCTTTCTAAGGTAAATTCTTCGCCCAATGTGGGGCTCCAAAACTCATGACCCGAGAGCCAGATATTGAGGAAGATAAGCCTATTCTGGCAAGGTAACTGCCTCAGGTGAAGTTATTACAAGATTTTTCAAGCAAGGGAAAGTTGATCTCATATATATGAAAAAGCATTGCTTCTGCTGACAAAAAAACAAAAACAAAAACAAAAACAAAACCCTGGGGATTCAAAGTTCTCAGCTTTGTCTAAGTTCACCTAGAGGTCTCATTCATGCCCGACCAAAGCTCTTTCAAATAAGGCAAATGGTGGGTCTGTGCAATCAACTTACGCTGTAATTCTATAGCCCACAAAATTAAAATTTTATTTACAGTGAAGTCTTCCCAAAGCTACAAAAATAAGAGATTTTTTTAGGGATGTCAGAGATGTACTCTGGCTCTCTGATCCTGACTTGAGCTAAGTGTTCAGTGTTCTGAGTTTGTCTCTCCGCTCCCCTCCTCCTGTAAGCTCTTCAGGGTGCTCAGAAATAGTCACTCCATCTGTAGTGGGCCGAATTCTGAGATGGTCCCCAAGATTCTCACTCCTAGTGTACATACCTTGTATAATTTCCTTCCCTTGAGTGGGTGTAAAATAATAAGATGGGATATCAGTATCATGATTGAGTTAAATTACATGCCAAAAGAAATTTTGCAAATGCAATTAAGGACACTGATCAGCGGACACAAAGATTATCAAAACAGAGATTATCGAGGTGGGCCTGACCTAATCATACCAGCCCTCTAAATCGCGTCTAGAGGGCAGAGCAAAGGAAGTCAGAGACTTGAAGCATGAGAGGGATTTGACATAAAGGAGATTTTCCACTGCTGGTTTGAAGAGGAGGGACCATGTGCCAAGGGATGTGGGTGGTCTAAAGAACAAAATGGCTCCCAGTCTGCACCTTGATGTTAGCCATGTGATCTGAGAGCCCAGCTACGCCATGCCTGAACGTTCAACCTACAGGACCGTGAGCTAATAAATGAATGTTGTATTAGGTTGCTAAGTGTGTGGTACTTTGCCAGTTAGCAAGAGAAAGCTAATACACTGGCCCACAGCCCTGGTAGATCACAACAAACAAATGGGTCAAATGCAGCTTCTTGGTTTGTCCCAACACTTGCTTCACCGGGCGCTGCACCACACTCACGAGAGATGACAATGTAATTAATCACGAGGCCACAGCATGCATGGATTGCTGGCGTTCCAATTTATAAGGAAGTCAGCACTGTGTTCAATGCAAGGGATATTTCCAATCTAGACCCAGCATCTCATTTGTGATGTTCTCGTTCCTGGAGCCACTCCTGGCAACAAGTAGTCTATCAGTCAGGGTCAAGGCAGGAAAAAAAGAAACAATGTAATGTATCTCAACAGAGGGGATGCAAGAAAGGGAATTGGTACCATGGTGTTGAAGGGCTGAAGGAGGAAAAAAACAAAACAACCCCATTCCCAAACGAAAAACAAACTTCATTGTTAGAATCCCTTCCTCTAAGGGCTGGGGGGACACACAGAAGACTTTGGAGTCATCAGAACCTGGAATCTTCATGGTGGTGATGGTCTGAAGAGCCTCTCCCAAAATTCCCATCCACCTTGAATCTGTGAATGTGAACTTATTTGGAAGGGCACAAGGTGTGTGTGTGTGTGTGTGTGTGTGTGTGTGTGTGCTCGCGCGCACGCACACACGCTAAGGAGCTGAGTTGCAGAATGAATAGATACAGAGCCTGGACAAATGAATGATGCAAATATTCTCCATCCATGACTGGAGAAAAGGGGGCTCAGAAAGTATCCAAAGGAAAGTTTATTCAGTCAAACTTGCTGTAAGAATGAGCAGGAAAAAAGTGAAATATATACTTTCAGAAGGCAAATAATAGAAGGACAGCATTACATTAAAGACTGCTGTTCTTGGGGCGCCTGCGTGGCTCAGTGGGTTAAAGCCTAGGCCTTTGGCTCAGGTCATGATCCCAGGGTCCTGGAATTGAGCCCCACGTCTGGCTCTCTGCTCCACAGGGAGCCTGCTTCCTCCTCTCTCTCTCTGCCTGCCTCTCTACCTACTTGTGATCTCTCTGTGTCAAATAAATAAAAAATCTTAAAAAAAAAAAAAGACTGCTGTTCTTAAAGATAATTTACAGGGCACCTGGGTGGCTCAGTTGGTTAAGCGACTACCTTCAGCTCAGGTCATGATCCCAGAGTCCCTGGATTAAGTCCCATGTTGGGCTCCCAGCTCCATGGGAAGTCTGCTTCTCCCTCTAACCTTCTCCCCTCTCATGCTCTCTCTCTCAAATAAATAAAGAAAATCTTTATTTTAAAAAAGACAAGTTACAAAAAAATTAGTAATACTGAACTATTGGAGTTAGTCTTTAATATTTTCCCTTTAAATATTGATACTTTAAGTAGTAGCTATAACATGTGTATATCAAATAGGTTCTCCTTGGTTTTCATACCTTGGTGCTGCCACGACGGCTCCCACCAGGTAGAGCTGTGGCGTAGGTAAGTGTGGTCGGCCTCTCTGTTCCACCTTCGAGACTCCCCTTCCCCCACACACCTCCAAAGGAAGCAGGACCCCCATTTTGCTCCCCTAGCCTCACCTGCTCCATTTCAAAGTTCTTCCCAGGCTTGAACTCTAGATGGTACCTGTTCTCACCTTTTTCTTCCCCCACATGATACCTGGTTTTCAATTCTGGCCAATTAACCGAATAAAAGAAATCATGCCAAGGGCTAGAAATGATAGTTAGTCTTTTCTTTTTCTTTCTTTCTTCCTTTCTTTCTCTCCTCTCTCTTTCTTTCTTTTTTTTCCTTTCCTTCCTCCTTTTTTTTTTAAAGATTTCATTTTTAGGTAATCTCTACACCCCATATGGGACTTGAACTCACAACTCCAAGGTCAAGAGTTACATGCTCCACTGATTGAGCCAACCAGGTACTCCTCTTTCTTTCCTTCTTTCTTTCCTTCCTTCCCACCTGCCTGCCCTCCCTCTCTTCCTCTCTCTTCCTTTTCTCCTTTCTGACAGCTACTCTTACTTCCCTCTGTGCCAGAAGGACTACATTCGATGGTCACAACTCTGGTTGCAAGTAATAACCCCTTCTGAACCAGCTTGAGCAACAAAGGAGTTTTACAACAAGTCTACACATAGATCTTATGGAAGCTCAGAGCTAAAAATCAGCCTTGGAGAAAAGGGACTAGAAAGTAGTCAGGGGCTCTGGAGCTCTTCAGTTTATATGCCCTCTGTGCAAGAAAGTGCTCCAAATGGAACTAGAATCTCATGACCTCCCATACTTAGTTTCCAGGAGAGAGTTCCTGATTGGCCTCATTTGGATCAAGTATCCACCCTTGGTCCAAACAACTGAATCCAAGTATAAGACCATTATGAGGTAGGATGACAGTCCATAATGTATTTATTGTTTATATGTGTTAGTCATCAAGATACTCGTGAGAAATTTTATTAGTTGTTGTTGTTTTTTTAAAGATTTTATTTATTTGAGAGATAGTGCACACAAGCAAGCACAAGTCAGGGGGGCAGAGGCAGAGGGAGAGGAAGAAGCAGACTCTGCTGAGCAGGGAGCCTGACGTGGGACTAGATCCCAGGACCCTGAGAGCATGACCTGACAGGAAGGCTGATGCTTAACTGACTGAGTCATCCTATTTATTTTTTTTAAGATTTATTTATCCATTTTATCCATTATCCATTTTATCCATTTTAGAGAGAGAGAGTGTGGGGTGGGGAAGGGCAGAGGGAGACACTGAGAGATTTCCAAGTGGACTCCTGGCTGAGCAAGGGGCCCAATGTACAGCTTAATCCCAAGACCCTGATATCACAACCTGAGCCAAAATCAAGAGTCGGTCGCCCAACAGACTGAGCCACCCAGCTGCCCCGTGAGAGATTTTATTTTCATCTCTATTTTGGAAATGAGAAAACTGAGGCTCAGAGACCATGGAACTAGGTTTTATGCTTAAGGATTTTTGCCCCAAAACCAATGTTCTTTACCCAATTCTGAACTAATCTGTTGACCTGTTGTTGAATGGAGGCATTGCATTAATGTATTCATTCATCCAGTAAGCAATAGAAGTTTATGGTCATCTAGGCTCTACCGAGATAAAGCACTGAACAAAAATGTTGCTGCTCTCAATGGGAAATAAAAAGGTAATAAACAAGGAACATATGTGTTGGGTAGTGATAAGTATTATTGTGTAAAAACTAGTAGTCAGAGAAGGCTATGAGAAGGGTGGAGGGAAGTGTTGTAAATTGGGGGTCAGAGAAAGACTGGAGGATAGGGGAGATCTTGTGCAGGAATAACAAATTCTAGAATCAGAATTAAAAGCCAGCAAGTGAGGCAGTTTTGCTCAAGTGTAGGGGGCTGGGCCTTTCTCCAACAATAATAAACCCTCACATATAACACTTTCCAGTTACCACTTGCTCGCTTGTTAATTCTCCAATAACAGCAATTTGCATTCCCTTTATTTGTTAGCAACACAGAAAGAAGCTTGCAAAAAAACAAAAAAATCATCCTCGCTGTTGGTGAAATGACTGTGTTTGCTCAATCACTGATAATGTTGGTTAGGATGCTGAGAGAAGGCACTCACTCCAACTCATTTGGGAATCACTTCCTTCTCAAACTGTGACCTGGCTCCCCACAGAAACCCCACATTCCCTGAGTTTCTCCAATATCTGCTTTCTCTTCTGTAACCTTCGTGCCACTGAGCCTAGGGGAGGAGTAAATCTCCTCCTCTCTTCATTACTGTTTCCTTTCAAGCTGTGTTCCCTTTGTTCTCATAGATACATCCAACTAGAAATCTCATGCCTTTATCAGACTATTCCACTCATGATTACCCACTTGCTGACCCTGGAGTCACACCCTCCTTCCTTGCAGGGGCACACTGCCACTCTATCCAACACCACTCCCATCCCAATTCTGGGTGATCTTAATGTCCATTGAGATGATGCTTCCAACACCTTCATGTCTCTGTTCCTTGGCATTTATGGAACACACTCTTAGTGGGGAGGACTACATACAGGTAAGGATTCTGGAAAGTGGGGTGCCTGGGTGGCTCAGTCGCTTAAGCATCTGCCTTCTTTTCAGGTCATGATCCCAGAGTCCTAGGATTGAGACCTGAGTTGGGATTCCTGCTGAGCATGGAGTCTGCTTCTCCCTCTCCCTCTCTGCTCTCTCTCAAATAAATAAATCTTAAAAAAGAAAGAAAGAAAGAAAGAATTCCAAGAAACAAGGAACAATGGGGAACCACAGAACCATCTTGATCTCAGTGCCTTCTGGTGCTACGATCATGTTCAGCTTGTGCCCTGGTAGACATGAGAGTAAACAGAACAGCAGTGAGTAAGCAAAATAACTCTTTCTCGATTTTTAAAGTATTTCTAATATTTCTGTTTAGAATATTATCTCCATGATGGCAGGCACTGTATCTTGTGTCTGTTGGATCCCTTATGGGGCCATTTGTAGGTGCTCAATGCAGATTTATTGAATGAGTAAATGCTCAAAAATCAAATGCTCAAAGACGTGTTAAGTCAATAATTAGTGCTTAATCATCCATTCCAATAGAAAAGAGAATTACAGATCATAGAAAAACCACAAATAGGGGCGCCTGGCTGGCTCAGTCAGAGGACCAGGCAACTCTAGACCTTGGGATTGAGAGTTTGAGCCCCATGTTGGGTGTAGAGATTACTTAAAAATAAAGTCTTTAAAAAACCACAAATAATTCATTTATATTAGTCAACATTACAACTACAATTTTGAGGAATGGAATAATAACAGTGGCAGAGTGTATGAGCCCCTAGTGACTCTCCTTCATGATTTTGGTTTGCTAATTATTACTGTAAAGAGGGCATCCAAGATCAGAATTGCACCAATTACAAGTTCATTTGACCTTCTGTGACTGTTGGTGAGGAGCACCACCGATTCATCAGTAAAATTTTTTTTTAATAATTTTTTCCTTTGAATTTAGAAAAGAAAATTCATAACATAGAGAAAAGTTGGCGATATAGAACAATAAACATCCACATACCCTTTGCTTGAATTTATCAAACACCAGGATACTTCGTTTCTAAATACTCCAGTATGTGTCTTCTAAGATTAAAAGTATTTTCCAAAAAAAAAATTTTCCAACAATATAAAAGAGCATCATCACATCTAGAGTTAGCGCTAATTCAGTATCATATGGTAAATTGGCCCATAACCGTATTTTCCTAATAGTTCCCAAAAGCAGTTTAATACCTATTTCTTTCTCTTTTTAAGTAAGCTCCATGCTGAGCATGGAGCCCAATGCGGGGCTTGAACTCATGATCCTGGGCTCAAGACTGAACTGAAATCTAGATTCAGATGCTTAACCCACTCAGCCACCCAGGTGTTCCAATAGCTCTTTGTTTTTTTAAAACAATCCAGGATCCAATTAAGGATCAAATGTTAGGGCAGAAGACATGAACAGACACTTCTCCAATGAAGACATACAAATGGCTATCAGACACATGAAAAAATGTTCATCATCACTAGCCATCAGGGAGATTCAAATCAAAACTACATTGAGATACCACCTTACACCAGTTAGAATGGCCAAAATTAACAAAACAGGAAACAACATGTGTTGGAGAGGATGTGGAGAAAGGGGAACCCTCTTACACTGTTGGTGGGAATGCAAGTTGGTGCAACTACTTTGGAAAACAGTGTGGAGATTCCATAAGAAATTAAAAATAGAGCTTCCCTATGACCCTGCAATTGCACTCCTGGGTATTTACCCCAAAGATACAGATGTAGTGAAAAGAAGGGCCATCTGTACCCCAATGTTCATAGCAGCAATGACCACGGTTGCCAAACTGTGCAAAGAACCAAGATGCCCTTCGATGGACGAATGGATAAAGAAGATATGCTCCATATATACAATGGAGTATTATGCCTCCATCAGAAAGGATGAATACCCAACCTTTGTATCAACATGGACGGGACTGGAGGAGATTGTGCTGAGTGAAATAAGTCAAGCAGAGAGAGTCAGTTATCATATGGTTTCACTTACTCATGGAGCATAAGGAACAACACGGAGGACATGGGGAGATGGGGGAAATTGGAGGGGGAGATGAACCATGAGAGATGGTGGACTCTGAGAAACAAACTGAGGGTTTTGGAGAGGCGGGGAGAGGGAGGTTGGGTGACCCTGGTGGTGGGTATTATGGAGGGCACATATTGTATGGAGCACTGGGTGTGGTGCATAAACAATGAATTTTGGAACACTGAAAAGAAATTATTTTTAAAAAAGGATCAAATGTTACATTTGTCTATTATGCCTCTGTAGTGTCTTGTAATCTTCAACAGTCTCCTTAGATTTTCTTTTTTCATACTGAGCAGAGAGCCTGATGCGGGGCTCAATCCCAGGACCCTGAGATCAAGACCCGAGCAAAGGCGGAGGCTTTAACCCACTGAGCCACCCAGGCGCCCCCCCCTTTTTTTTTCTTTTATAAAAATGTCTCACATTCTGTACTTGTCTGATGGTTTCTATATGTTTAACTGCTTGTTTCTTTGTTGAGAAGGCTGTATAATAATGTCAAGTATCTCATATCAAATATTCTGATACACATCATATTGGAAAGTGCATAAACCAGGTTTTCCTACTATTGGTGGTTCTAAGCTTGATCACTTGGTTAAAGTGAATACCCAGGTTGTTTTCATATTAATGAAATATCTATTTCATTTTCCTCTCTTTCTTCTATTTTCAGAGAAGCCACAGACACAAATCATTGCCTATGGGATAAATGAGCATTTATCTTTTTACCTTCCTGGCATCTGACCCTTCCAGTTTTTCCTGGACTGAGCCCAGCCTGTATCCCCCAAACCCAGGGGGAAAAAATAATTGCATCTAATAAAGGTTCACTTCACTCCTTGGGCTCTTGGCTGCAGGTGTTACCCCAACATCCAGACGTTGCTTGAGTGCTGTATGGCTTTACTGTCCTGGGGAGCTGTCTTTGGACCTGGGGACTTTAGTCAAAATTCTTTTCTTAAGAGGTCAGAAGGGTAGACTGAATAATGACCCCCAAAGAAGCCCACATCCTGGAGCACCTGGGTGGCTCAGTCAGTTAAGTGTCCAACCCTTGATTTTGATTTTGGCTCAGGTTGTGATCTCAAGGTCATGAGATTGAGCCCTGCATTGGGCACCACACTCAGCAGGGATCTGCTCCTCTCCCTCTCTTCTCCCCCAACATTTCTCCCCCCATGTTCATTCTCTCTCTCAAATAAGCAAATAAATCTCTTTTTACAAAATATATCCACATCCTAATTCCTGGAAACTGTGGTCTTATATAGCAAAATGGAACTTTGCAGATGTGATGAAGGAGTTTGAAATAGAGAGAGACTATCCTGGACTATTTGATTGACCTTAAAACGGAATCACAATGTCTTCGTAAAAGGGAGATTTTACAAAATAAGATGAAATCAGAGACGGAGACAAACCTAAGAGACTCTTAACTACGGGAAACAAAGAGAGGGAAGGAGGGTGGGGTGGGTAGCTGGGTGACGGGCATGAAGGAGGTCACGTGATGTGATGAGCACTGAGTGTTATATGCAACTGATGAACCACTGACCTCTACCTCTGAAACTAGTAACACACTGTATGTTAATTAATTGATTTAAAATACAATAAAAAATAAAAGAGGGAGATTTTATACAGAGGAGGAAGAGACAAAGTGACCACAGAAGAACAGACTGAACAGATGCCCAGAAATGCGGGCAGCGACCAGGAGCTCAAAGAGATAAGGAACAGATTCTCCTCGAGAGCTTCTGGAAAGGAGTGTGGTCCTGCCAATACCTTGATTTGGGCCCTTTGGTGCTGATTTCAGACTTCTGGTCTCCAAGATGTGAGAGAATAGGTTGTGGTTTTAAGCCACCAAGTCTGTGGTCATTTGTTACAGCAGCCACAGGAAACTCATCACCGCAAGTGCCCTCCTTAATCCCTGTCCCCTTCTTCTCCCATCCCGCCAGCCCCCTCCCCTCTAGTCATCATCAGATTGGTCTCTAGAGTTAAGAGTCTGTTTCTTGGTTTGCCCCCTCTCTCTTTTTTCCCTTTGCTCATATATTTTGTTTCTTAAATTCCTCATATGAATGAAATCACATGGTATTTGTCTTTCTCTTACTGACTGATTTCCCTTAGCATTATTCTCTCTGGCTCCGTCCATGTCATTGTAAATGGAAATAGCCCATTCTTTTTTATGGCTGAGTAATATTCCATTGTATACAGATGCAGTTCTTCTTTATCCATTCATTTATCTATGGAAACTTGGGCTATTTCCATATCTTGGCTCTTGTAGATAATGCTGCTGTAAACACTGGGGTGCATGTATTCCTTGAATCAGCATTTTTGTGTTCTTTGTACTAAATACCTAGTAGTCAGTTGCTGGGTCACAGGGTATTTCTATCTGTAGCTTTTTGAGGAACTGCCATACTGTTTCCCAGAGTGGCTGCACCAGCCTGCATTTCCACCAGCAGTGCCAGAGGGTTCTCAGGGATGAACTTGGACTCTGGCTCTTGGTTAGCAATGTCATCTGGGGCAAGTTACTCCACTTCACTCTCAGCTCTTGCTTTTGCAAAATAGGGATAATAATAGCCATCTCTTAGGGTTAATATAAATATTAAATGACACCACAAAGACATATTTTTATTTAAAAACACTTAGTGAAAGTCTTGGTACACAATAGCCACTCAATACAGGATAGCTTTTAGTACTCATTATTTAATTCAACAGGTATGTATTAAGTGCCTACTACGTGCAATATGGCTATCTTCAAGGAGCTTATATTCTAACAGGGGAAGAAAGACAATGAACTCATAAAAAATAAATATATAGCATGCTAGATAGTAGTAAATGCTATAGAGAACAAAAACAAGGCAAAGAGAATTAACTGGATCTAATTAAGGCTTGGGACACATTTGCAAAAGACCCCACAGCCTACTTGTGGTAAAACATTATTATAATATTAATAACAGCTGTCATCTATTTATTTTGTTGTGTTCTCACCACGACGCTTAAAGTAAGGGTAAAATTATCCCCACTATGATGAGGAACCAGGCTCAGAAAGTTTAATTAATTTTGTCTCAAACAACTGCCAGGACCAGGAATCAGACTCCAAGATCCAGGCTCCTTTAGCATCTCCACGTGCTGCTGCTAAGATGGCAATCCTCCCCTCCCCCAATCTTTGACTTGTTGGTTCTTACACAGAACATAGGGTGTCTGTGATATCCCGTGTGGTTTTTGCATGCTTTGTCCAAAACACAGGAACAGCATGTGCCTCAGGCTCATATCAAACCTCTAACAATGGGGCCATTTTAGTCATGAGGCTGTCTTTCTCTCTAAGGCAGTATATTCTTTGAGTCAACCTTTCTTAAAACATTAATGAAAATTTTATCAGTAAGAGTTCCATGATCAAATAAATTCTGGAAATACTAGGATAACAACACGAAAATGTTTAGTTATTGTTTTTTGACTGGGGACCTCTCCTTTAATACGATGATATCACCATTAATTTACAAAAGGGGGTTACAATGGGCAGCATTTCCAAAATCGACACAAGAGAGCTTTTTCAGGGCCCATCTGTCAGAGCTAGTGATCCGAAGATCACACTTTGAGAAACATGGCTGTCAGGAAATTCCATACCTGCAGATGTAGATACATTTTTTGAACTTAGCTTATGTTTTTTTTTTTAAAGATTTTATTTATTTATTTATTTATTTATTTATTTATTTATTTATCAGAAAGAGCAGGCAGAGGGAGAGGGAGAAGGAAGCTCCCTGTTGAGCAGGGAGCCCAATGCCGGGCTCAATCCCAGGACCCTGGGATCATGACCTGAGCTGAAGGCAGATGCTTAACCGACTTAGCCACCCAGGTGCATCTGGAACTTAGTTTAATCATGACTCTTCTTTACTTCACAAAGTCAATATATTTAATCAGTGAGGATTCTTCCCATTTCAGGGGATGGAACTTTAACTCAAATTTGCTTAAATAGGAGGGGACTTTATTGATCTCTGAAATTCAGAGATCTACAGATAGGGCTACCTTCAAGTAAGGTTTGATCCAGCAGTTCAAGCAATATAATCAAAGGCACAATTTCTCCATGTTCCTCATTCTGCCTCATGGTGTCAGCTTCATTACCAGGCTACACCCAGAAGCAGGGGTGCACCCCAACCCATGCCCTCCAGGCTTTCCCTTCCTGGTAGCAAAATAGGCGCTGTAGTTCCAAACTTCTCATTTTCACTCTACAATATCCCAAGAAGAAAAAAGATTCTACCCTGGTATGTTATTTCTGGGAGCCTGTCTTTCTTATGGGTCCAACTTGGGTCACTTGCCGATTCCTATACCAAATACTGTGATAAGAGGGATGAGATTTGCTGTGACACCCCTCCCCCAATTGGAATCCATCCCTGGAACTACAGGTAGGGGTCAATCCTACCCAGATTCCAAGACGGGAAAGGGAGGGATGCGTTCCCCATACCTACATACGAGAATCTCAACCATTTGCTAATCTTTGTCCCAACAGGCTTTCTTAAAAAAATTTTTTATTTATTATTTATTTGACAGAGAGAGAGAGAGTACAAGTAATGCGAATGGCAGGCAGAGAGAGAGGGAGAAGCAGACTTACTGCAGAACAGGGGTCCTGACATGGGGCTTGAGCCCAGGACTCTGGGATCATGACCTGAGCCAAAGGCAGATGCTTAACCAACTGAGCCAGCCAGGCGCCCCCATATAGTCTTTTTAACATGAACTTTATTTAGGAAACAGTATTTTACAACAAATAAGCATAAGTGTTTCCCTAAGTGCTTCAAAAATACTAATTCTCATAAAACCCTTGTTCTATAGATGAGAAAATGAGCACAGAATGGTTAGCTCTCTTGCCCACGGTGACACAGCTGGTAAGAAGCTGAATGTTAGAAAGTGTCAGAATCCAAATTTGGATACAGGTGGCTCGGCTCCAGGGTCCCTGCTTTTAACCTGCCCCTTGATTTCATCTTTGCGATTGCTTTTGCTAATACGGCTTTATTAGAGTGGGATACTTCTAAGACTACTACCCCAGCAGATAATGAGCTTCTTGGTGGTAAGGAGCACCTCTATCCTTAATAACAAAGATTTGGAGCGGAAGATAGTGAACTGACTCTTTTTTTAAAACTTGAGCCCCAGTAAAGTGAACACACAGTGTGGTATCCGTTTCTGGTGGACGGCATTGCGATTCGACCCTTCCTCACATCACCCAGGGCTCATCGCGACGAGTCTGCCTGAATCCCTTGCACCTTCGTGAACTGCTTATCAATTACCTTAGAACAGAAGACACTTTCCTCAAATATATTGTTTTGTTTATGAACAAATGGGTAATTATTATGAAACAGCACCCAGGAATGCTCGAGAAATGCCTGTTTGTTGGACAAGTAGCATTATTGTCCTGAAGACGCATCTTAGTGGACACTTCGGGTGTCTGCTCTACTCACAGCTTCAGGCATATAGAATGTTCTCGGTCAGGGGACTCCCCCTCATGGCCCCCTCTCCTGCACTTGTGCAAAAGCCACCAATCTACTCCTCAGTTGCCTGTGAGGCCACCTAGCCTGAAAGCTTACCCAGTCAGGGTGTTCCATAATGCGTGGCTCACCAACAAGTCAGTCGTTAACCAGCAAAATACTCCCCAGTACATTCAACCAAACCACCCCACTCTTGGATGGGAAATACTCCGTAATGACAAATATTTCTAGCAGATCACGAGGAACTTATAAAATAGTGTTTGTACTATAACCTAAAACGATACACAGTAAACTTTAAAAATATAACTTTATTCTACTCCAAGAGCGTGTTGAAAATTATGAACACGCATGTGAGGTAACCTATCAGCCATGAAATGTGTTTGTCTTACAACAATTTGAAAAAATTGATATAAGCCTGTTTCAGCAATTGAGGCATGGGTTATTTCTACGTAAGCAGTCATGGGTACAACTTCTAGTCTAGCTATTAGGAAGTATAAATCAGAAATACAGAAAGATGTTCTGCCACACATTGTAGGGTAAACCAAAAAGCACACTATAAACTCAACTGATAAAGATTTTTTAAAAAACCAACAATATAACATCATTAAAAATCAGTACCAAAATAAATGACCTTTCCCAACAATAGCTGGCCTGCTCAAGGTCCTAGAAACCTTGCTTCCAAAATTCCTTAGAGACTTAAGCTATCCCTAACCCCCTCCCAATTTGAAAGTATATAATGGGCCACTTCTCATGACTCTCATGCGGCACTTTCTGCCCATGGGTCCCGTCCCCATGCTTTAATAAAACCACCTTTTTCTACCAAAGAAAAAAAAATCAGTACCAACTTTGACCCACTTTAACTTCAACAATAGCTGTGGACACAAATATATCCAAGGCGGTCATGCACACAGGTGACCAAATGTCCTATTTTAGGCAAGAGAGTTCAATTTCTGGATTATCTCTCCTGTGAAGGAAAACAGGAAGGAGGGGAAAGGAGGTGAGACCAGGTTTGTGGGCCTTACTCCTGCTCTGACATCTGGTCACTTACCAAGATGAACCATCGCCCAAGGCTTCAACATTCTCTTCAAGGGAGTGGGGAATCATGGGCCTCTCTCAGGGATCACACCCCTACGTGGTACCCAAGATCCAGCCGCGGTTCTCAGGTTAGTTCATACCAAACCAGAGTTAAGAGCTGTCAATCATCTTGAGCGTGCCTAGGGGCTGCCTACAACTTACAGAAAAGGGCCAGAAGAACTTTTTAGACACATTCAGACGCACGGCAACTAAGATTCAGCAGTGGGAAAATCAATTTTTTTTTAAACAAGTCAATTATATATGAAAGACATTTTTGTAAACTACTATAAACAGACATTTTTGATGTTCCGTTCTTGATGCTGCAAAGGTTGGAGAAAATGCGGCAAGAAGCAAAGGACAGGATACGAATCATCTGCTCAGAAAATGTAGAAACCACTCGATGGTGGCCTCCGTTACTCCCATAACACTGTCCTACTACTTACAGTTCCTACAAAATAATTCCCATTTGTTTCCCAGAACCGTTACCTTTTAATAGAACTCAAAGTACCCATTTAAATAATATGAATATGGGTAGATATAATTAATAAAATACACAGTGAATATAAACACTTTCTAACTTTTTAATGGGTTCTAGATTCAAGCCACCTGAAAAATTCTATTTGACCAAATCGTTTGGGAAGTTTTGAGACCCTCGTTTAGAGTTGCAAATCAACTTTTATCTTAAGATAGCTGTTTTCCTTTGAGTCATTACTGCTATGCAGTCTGTTGTGTGTTTTACAGAGAACATTCTTAGGCACTAAAATATTACTTAAAATTCTCATAAAGAAAAAAAAAACCCTTCCATTTGAAGAGACAATAATTTTAGGAATAAACTAAATTCGTAAACTGAAATAAAGTGTCAATGCTAGGGGTTTTACCACACCTAATGAAAAAAAAAATTACAGGCTTGCATGTATCATATTACGTTTAACTGGAATAAGCCAATAGACACAAAACTGTGTTCCCCTAATAAGCAATTTTGACCAAAATTTGCCCCAAAACAACAACAAAAATAGCACTCCCTGAGAACCACAAGCACTCACGGTAACTCGGGCAGGTCCCCAGTGAAAACGTACCCTTTTCCACTGCTGGAATTCAAACTGTCTACGTGGAAATGTGCCCAGCAGAATTGCAAAGCTGCAATCAGGACTTCTTGCTGGACTGTTGCTTCAGAATCTTCAGGAAGTTAACTTTAACGTATCGATACCGAGGTTAATAACGTTTAATCACGCATGGTCCTGGTTACCATTAAGCAGGTCTACGCCAGGCATGCAAAGGAAGGTTTGTGAACGTTGATGACAACCTGAGAGCCGCAACTGGGTTGAGTAGGAACAAAGAAGACCTGCGTTGAGTATCAGCAACACGCAGACACACACACACATACACGCTCGCTCCTCTGCCATTAATATGAAAGCAAATGGTTGAACCTGACCCGCCCCACCCTCCGCACACACACCCACGTTTATACCTGTGTGTTGGAGGGTTCTTTTGGGCTTTGAGGATGGCTCATAGGGTTCATTTTCATCCGATGTCACCTGGACCAAGATCCTGGAGGAAAGCAGCTGAGTGAGCCGGTCTTGAGCTCCGCTCGCCACGCTACCCCCCTGCCTGTGCCCTGTTCTCTGTCTCCCTTCAGTACCGACAGCAGAGACACGTTATCCTCCCTCTTGGGTGAGCCTTGGCATCTTGTTCCTCCACGTCCTTGCCTTGGCTTAGAATTTTGGACTCTGCCAGATCACCGACACTTTGCAGGACACATGGGCATTTCTGCAGGGCTGTTTCACCAAAACATGCCATTAATGCATGGACAAGACTCACCAAACATTTTATTGGAAAACAACTTTGTCAGGGTGCCTGCGTGGCTCAGGGGGGTTAAGCCTCTGCCTTCAGCTCAGGTCATGATCTCAGGGTCCTGGGATCGAGTCCCGCATCAGGCTCTCTGCTCAGTGGGAAGCCTGCTTCCCCACTCCGCCCTCCCGGCCTGCTCTCTGCCTACTTGTGATCTCTCTTTGTCAAATAAATAAATAAAATCTTAAAAAAAAGAAGAAGAGAAAAGGAAAACAACTTTGCCTAGCTGTTCTCCTGTCTGGTGTCACGCGGTCACCTCCCCAGAAAGGGATTGTGTCAGCTCTTGTCTGTCTGTTCTCCCCAGCGACACAGCCAAGGTCACTGTCACAGCTGCTTCTGAGTGTCCCAGAAGTGAGAACCCGAGGCGGGAAGGGAAGGAGGGACAGTCAAGTGCGGACACTCCCAGAGATGGGAGGCAGACGTGAGAGACATCACTCACCGGACTCAAGTTGGATGATGGGCACTTAATCCAGCCCCGGGGTGGAAATGTTTTCTGGATTGCGGCAGTTCTTGCCATCAAGGCATCCACGCTTTGATGTGCCCCTAGTGCTGCTGGCGGACCCCTGTGGGAGACCACATGTGGCTCCTCCTGGCCTTCCCTGTGAATCTCAGCACGAGAAGGCATAAGATTTTCTTAAGGCTGAACAGTTTTGCCCAACGAGAGGTTGAGGGAACATCTCCGCTACTTATGCAAATGGCATATGGCCTGATTCTGGCAGGGAGGCAAGCCGTGCACAGTAGGAGATCAGGGCCTTTTGAGACAATAAAGCCCAGTCGCTCAACCCCTGCTCCCTGAGAATCAGCTGTGGAATCCTAGCAGGAGCTCCTGGAGCAGCTCTGAGGAAGACCCAGGGTTTGGGAAGGTCTACAGGGGGACCAAAATAGTTATTCTGATGGGTAAGGTAAGGGAGACCCTAGGCTAGCCCTCGCATGGGGAGACTGATGGAAGACGGAGCAGAAGTGGGGGTTCCATGGGGCTGCGGACACCAAAGCAAATTTTTCTGATCCCTCCTGGGATTTGGCTGCAAGAAGAGAAGTGAACCATGTAGAGAATGGAAAGGGTTGAAGTGCTGTTTAAAGGCATGGGACGTGGACCCCTCAGGCTCTTGAGGTTCAACCCACCAGCCCTGGACACAGCCTGAGCATGACCTTCATGGACATTGAAACCTTCGATTGGATGTTGCTAAACGATTTTTCTCAAAGACTTCGCCAATTGGTACTGCTTCCAAAAATGCACCGGTCTTAAAAATTTTTGCTGGCCTGGAAAGGGGAAGGTCTCTACTCTTGGTTCAGTTTGCATTCATTTGATTACTACTGGGAACCGACATAGTGCCCTGTGCTTTTAAGCTTTTCTATCTCTTTTTCTTGACCCTAGAGATTTCTAGGAGTCTAATTTAAAATTCTCAACATGTGGCCACAAAAATAGATGTTCAGGAGTGTTCTGGGCACATTGTTTGTTATAGAAACAAAAGTCAAAACAATTCAAATGTCCATAAATAGGGAATGAGCTGTACAGATTATGGGGTATCTGTACTCAGGAGAGCTTGAAGTCGTTCGAAAGATTGGGTTCATCCAACATTCATGGGTGAGTAAAAAGATATTCAAAACAGACGTGTGAAAATGTGTGCATAATGTATAACAAATACATATCTCGTTTATGGTTTTAAAATGTGGGGACATGTATTGCATGGAGCACTGGGTGTGATGCATAAACAGTGAATCTTGGAATACTGAAAAAATAAAGTTTAAAAAATTAGAAAAAATAATATAAAGGAGATTACCCTGCAGATTTCTGAACTGTTTGAGTCTTGGGGTACCTGAGGGGCTCAGTGGGTTAAGCGTCTGCCTTTGGCTCAGGTCATGATCCCGGAGTCCTGGGATGGAGTACCACATTGAGCTCTCTGCTCAGTAAGGAGCCTCTCTCTCTCCCTCTGTGTCAAATAAATAAATGAAATCTTAAAGAAAAAAATAGTTCGAATCTTGACAAAGAAAAGACAGTCATGAATGATGTGTGCAATAAAAGGACAAAGGAGGTGGGTGTTGCCTTTTCCTGTAAAGCAAGCTGGTTTCGCCAAGCTGTCTGTCCACTAGAAAAAGTGCTTGCCTTAGAACCTTGAGTATTACTCTAAAGATAACAGTGTGCATTTAACAGTTTTTATTTTATTTCATTTATTTTATTTTATTTATTTATTTAGAGATTTATTTATTTTTTGAGAGAGAGCATGAGTGGGAGGGGCAGAAGGAGGGAGAATCTCAAGCAGACTCCCGCTGAGTGGGGAACCTGATTTCGGGGTTCAGTGTCAGGACCCTGAGATCACAACCTGAGCCGAAACCAACAGTCTGATGCTTAACTGATGGCAACCCCCCCACCCCCACTCCCTGTATCCCAAAAGTTTATTTTAAAATAGAGCCTTTCCAATTTAACCCTTCAAACAAGTTTCCTGGAGAGCTTGTTATGATGCAGATTCCAAATCAGTAGGTCTGGGGAGGGGCCGACTGGAGCCAGTGTTGCTGCTCTGCGGAACAGTCTTGGGGTAACAAGGTTTTAAGAGGGCCGTTGCTCTTGTGGGATGTCCCTTGAGTCCAGGACATCAGTCTCTCTGTCCCTCCCTCAGAATCAGAAGCATTCACCGATACAGGGGGCTCTCTCTCCCTAGAGACACAGGGTGCATGTCGTGGAAAATTGGCTGAGTTGCACCAAAATGCATTGGTTTGGCCGCGGACATGTTGCCTGTATCTGTCAGTGCATTTCGGTGCCAATAAACGCGTGCACGCGGGTCTCAGGTAAACATATTGATTTAAATGAACATTCACGGGTTGGGAAACAAAAAAATAGGATTGCAGTGAAAACACATTGCATTAAGTATTTCACATAATCCCCACAAACAGATGCTGGGAAATGGATGTTTTAGTTTTAGTTGACAGCTCATTGAATTCATAGCCCGCTATTTGCTTCACTGAATATGTATGAGTTTTGATGAAAATGCGTTGCTTGGAAGAAATCAGTCAGGGTCTTCCCAGAGTCCAGTTGTAATGTCCTTCTTAATTTTATAGTGCCATACCATCTTTGCTCTTGTTTATGAATACATATTATTTTTGATGTTCCATGTTGCTTACTGTGGCAGTAAATAGAACAACTGTATCTGTTCCCCGAGTTTCTAACGGAGTGGATATAAAAATAGAACATTAAGGAATATAAATGTGACTAAAATCTACGTCAGGGTAACTAAAAGATTTTTTTTGTTGTTGTTTTTTAAATCTCAAGCCACTATTTTTTTTTTCTGAAATTTTCTACAGAAAAATACATTTGACATATTGGACTAAACCTAGAACCAATTTTGACATCATAATACTGTACTTTAAGGGGAAATATTGGCAGTGTTTGGGGGGCGCCTGGGTGGCTCAGTCATTAAGCATCTGCCTTGGTCCCAGGGTGCTGGGATGGAGCCCCCCATCGGGCTCCCTGCTCAGTGGGAAGCCTGCCTCTCCCTCTCCCACTCCCCCTGCTTGTGTTCCCTCGCTCGCTGTGTCTCTCTCTGTCAAATAAATAAAATAAAATCTTAAAAAAGAGAAGAAACGCAACATTGGCAGTATTTGATCAACATATAAGTACAATAAAACTGCTCTGGTGACCAATGTCCTGAACTGAGGACAGAATTATAATTTGTATCAAATGAATGCCTTGAAATGAATGAACCTACATCGAAGGGAGGGCTCATAAACATGTTGCTAATTCCTGCTGCTACCTAAAGATGGACTGCTGGAGAGGGGGAAGGAGCCAGGAAGTTTTATTTATATTGTGACCATGTTCTGATACAGTATTTTAGACCCTCAAATGGATCAAAGTATAGCACATGGTCAACCAGTTGTCTGGTGTGCAATTCGATGTGAGAATTAAAGGGGGGGGCGGTTGGGGTAAAAGTTACATGGATGCAGCTAGTTAAGATGTATCTATTTTATTCACCAAATCTAGCTTGACAAGGAACTCTTAAGATTCAACAGGCTTCACCCAGAAGGGAGAGCACTAGTGCTTTAGGAAACAGGGGTGCCATTTTGTTGGGTCACTTACAAAATCCAGTCCAGGTCTAAATTGCAGGCTCCATGGCTGTGTGAACTCCAGCCTAACTTCTTGCACTCAGAACACAGTCTCCTTCAATGATGCAGTCTACCTAAAAAAGGCATTGTATTTTCTCTTCTCAAGGTCTGCACTTGGCTCAGACTGGTTAAGCGTGAGCCCTTAGCTCAGCTCACGGTCTCCTTGAATCGAGCCCCACATTGGGCTCCCTGTTCAGCAGGGTGTCTGTGCTTCTCCCTCTCCCTCTGCCCCACCCCCTACTCATGCTCTCTCTCTTTTCTCAAATAAATAAAAATCTTAAAAAAAAATCTAGCCTTGATGGATTATTTTGAGGGGATGCATTCTGAAGTATATCAGGGTAATGTATCATGGTTTCTACAACAGACCTTCAAATGACTTAGAAAAATTATAAATCTCTCTCACACATGCACATGCATAAACACATACACATATCATCTATTATCTGTGTATCTATCTCACATTATCTGTCTATCTATCTGTCTGAGGAAAAAAGCAAAAATGGTAAGGTAATAAGAACTGTTAAATCTAGATGAGGGATATTTGTGTGCTTGTACACCATTTTCCAGTTTTTCTGATGATTTCAGTTTACTTTTTTAAAAAGTTGGGGGGGAAATTGCCTTGTTTGGATATGAGGACAAAAAAGAAAGTGCTAAATCTAGAGTCTGTATTAATGCATTAATTAATGTATCACAAATGCTTGACACATGGTCAGTGCTAATAAATAATTTTTAAACTTAAGAAGTTCCTTCATTTGTCAAAAAGAAAAAAAAGAAAGAGAGAGAGAAGGTGGGATGGAGGGAAGGAAAAAGGGAGGGAGGGAAGGAAGAGTTCCTAACAGGGTGATTTAATTTGTGGGGTGTCAAATTTGAACTAGAAGTCAGTTAAAATAAAGAAAAATTTGAGGGGCACCTGGTGGCTCAGTGGGTTAAGCCTCTGCCTTCAGCTCAGGTCATGATCTCAGGGTCCTGGTATTGAGCCCCATGTCGGGCTCTCTCCTCGGTAAGGAGCCTGCTTCCCTTCCTCTCTCTCTGCCTGCCTCTATGCCTACTTGTGATCTCTGTCTGTGTCAAATAAATAAATAAAATCTTAAAAAAAGAAAGAAAGAAAGAAAAGTTTGAGGGGTGCCTGGGTGGCTCAGTGGGTTGAAGCTTCTGCCTTTGGCTCAGGCCATGATCCCAGGGTCCCGCGATCGAGCCCCACGTGGGACTTTCTGCTCAGCAGGGAGCCTACCTCCCCACCCCACCCCCAATCTCTGCCTGCCTCTCTGCCTACTTGTGATCTGTGTGTCAAATAAACAAAATCTTTAAAAGAAAAAAAGAAAAGTTTGAGACTCCTGGGAGGAAAAAATCTCGCCTTGATTTTGATTCACCCCATCTGTTGTCCATGGGCATATATTTCACCCTATTAAAAGGCATCCTCCTTGTCCCCCAAGCTCTCTTGGACAGTAGAATTCCACTCTGGTATTAAAGAAGCAATCTGAAACTATTCAAAACCAAGAAAGAACACAACCTTAATCACCCCAGACATTGAACAATAGAAGAGCTTTAAGTGCTTGGCGGTCTTCATGCTGCTTATATAGGAACTTATAAAAGATAATAGACCTTCAAGTTTTTGAGAAGTAATGCATTTGGGGAAAGAATAATGGGGTGTTTGCTTCATCCTCTGGGGATAAACAGAGTTTTTCTTTCTCAGATACATTCCCAAGGTTAATTTCAGAGACTTTGGGGGTGATACAAACATGGCGTAGACGTAAACAGACTTCTAAGGATTAAAGGCCCAAGAAGTTGAATAATTTTAACTCAAAGGCCTATAAGTAAAGTCCAAAATCAGGGGCCATCCTAACCCCAGGGAAGTAGTTCATTTGGAGGACTGACATAAGAACACGTAGGTGAGTTGAGAGGAAAATACAGAATTTAAAAAAAAAAAAAAAGATAGAGGAAGCATTGTTATTCTTATTTTCTATTTCCCAAGATGTCAGCCCCACTATTTGATCCATTTGTTGCCAGGATTTTTTATTTTATTTCATATTATGACTATTATTTTAAGTATTAAATTTTTTTTAAAGATTTTACTTATTCATTTGAGAGAGAGAGAACGTGTGTGTGGGGAGGAGCAGGAGAGAATCCCAAGCAGACTCCGTGCTGGGTGGGGAGCCCAATGCAGGATTCGATTCCAGGACCTCGAGATCATGACCTGAGCTGAAAGCAAAAGTCAGATGCTTAACCAACTGCGCCTTCCAGATGCCCCTACTTTATTCCTTTTTTTAGTTGAAGTAATCTCTACACCCAACATGGCGCTTACACTCACAGCTCCAAGATCAACAGCCTGACCAAGCCAACCAGACACCCCAACTTCCCTATTTTAGAATGAGCCCCTCCCCCCTTAACTTGGATGATGATGAGCTCCAGTTCAGGCCGGAACATGCTTCAAGGACTCCAGCGGTGCCATCTTTCCATATGTCTTGAGTGTCTTGTCCTATTGGCGCTCAATCCTGCCTGCACAGTCAGGCTTCACCACAGTCCCAATCCCACAGATTCCGACTGCGTTGGTCCGGTGGGAGGCTTCACCTTTAATTCTCTTTTTTTGTTTCATCAATACTATATAAAACTCTCCTAAAAATTCCCATGTGCACCCCAGGACTAGAATCCCTGGATTAGGTACTTTTCCTGTGCCCCGACCTTATGGAAAGAAGTATGAACTTTGAGGGAACACAGCCATTCCCTCTCTGGGATTTTCAAATCACAGGAACACCTAAGCCTAAAGAGAATTCTAAAATGTCAGTTCTCCTAGAAGAGCCTACGAATGGATCACTCCTCTCTCCCAAACTCTCTGGGTGTTGAGGGGCCCATGAAGCAGAATATACCAGTTTTTAGCAGAACCGATTATAACCATGCCCCCAAACCTCTGATATAATGTGCTTTCCCAAAAGAAGAAGTAATATATGTTTTCTCAAGATTTTTTAGTGTGTGAAGAAAGATCTAAATTGAAGATCTTTCGATTGAAGAAAGATCTAAATTGTTAAGGAAAAAAGCACTAGTCTTAGATATCACTTCAAATTCCCTTTCTGGTCCCCCTCCTCCTTCAAGACATTTGATAGAGTGAGTGTTGAGACCTAACAATTTCAGACATTTACTTACTCTTTGGTTTATGTGTGTTTTCCCTCATGGGGTTTTCTGTAAAATTCATGTTAGGATCATCCTTCCTTTATAGTTTACACAGTCACTGGTTTGGAATGTCTCCTTCATTCATTCATTCATTTCATTCATTCAAAAAGACTTTTTAGGGGCAACTGGGTGGCTCAGTGGGTTAAAGCCTCTGCCTTCAGCTCAGGTCATGATCCCGAGGTCCTTGGATCAAGCCCTGCATCGGGCTCTCCACTCAGTGGGGAGCCTGCTTCCTCCTCTCTCTCTGCCTCCCTCTCTGCCTACTTATGATCTGTCTGTCAAATAAATAAATAAAATCTTTAATAAAAAAAAAAAAAAAAGACTTCTTAGGGGCGCTTGTGGCTCAGTCATTAAGCCTCTGCCTTCAGCTCATGTCATGATCCCAGGATCCTGGGATCGATCCTCCCTCCTCAGCGGGAGACCAGCTTCTACTTCTCCCACTCTCCCTGCTTCTGCTCCCCCTCTCGCTGTGTTTCCTCTGTCAAATAAATAAATAAAATCTTAAAAAAAAATACTAAGTATCGCAACACCCTCTACTCTTTGGGTGAATATTTCTGTAGTGGGGAGAAAAGAGTTCCATTGACTAATGGAAGCTCTAAGCCACTGCCCACTGCTAGAGGACACCTTCATTACTAATTCTGCATCTTTTTTTTTTTTTGGACAAATAATTGATATAACATTAGGCTAAACTGTACAATATAATACTTCAGTATTTGTATGTATTATAAAATAATCACCACAATAAATCTGGCTAATGTCTATCACCATATGTAGTTACAAATGTTTTCTCACTGGGATGAGAACTTTTAAGATCTAGTCTCTTAGCAACTTTCAAATACACAATACAATGTTATTAACTATAGTCATCAGGCTGTACATTATATTCCCAGAACTTACTTGTTTTATAACTGGGAGTCTGTAACTTTTGACTACATAGATTTTTTTTTTTTAAGATTTTATTTATTTATTAGAGAGAGAGAGAGAGAATAGGGGCAGAGGGACAGGGAGAAGCAGACTCCCCACTGAGCAGGAAGCCGGATGCAGGACTCTGGGATCCCAGGACCCTGGGATCATGACCTGAGCCGAAGGCAGGTTCTTAACTGACTGAGCCACCCAGGTGCCCTAACTATATAGATTGTTAAACCTGTTCCCCAGTGACAATGGATATTCCTCTAGGAATGGAATACAGTTCTATTTTTTTTTTTTTCCAGCGCTGCCAGCTTTCTTCCTCAAGCTTCTTGGCTCAGTCAGAGAGGTTTCTCTTAAAGGAATGTCTTTTTTTCTCTCTCGTTCTTCTCTTTCTTTCTTTCTTCTTTTCTAAAGATTTATTTATTTATGAGAGAGAGAGCACGCACGAGTATGGAGGGCAGAGCGAAAGGATCCCAGCAGCCGCCCCACACATGCAGAGCTAGACTGGGGCTCAGTCTCACTACTAGTGAGATCATGACCTGAGCTGAAATCACAAGAGGGACACTTAACCCACTGAGCCACCCAGGTGCCCCAAGGGAATGTCTTTCTTTCTATCTCAGGGCCTTAGGCTGATGGTCTTCCCCATGAAGCCAGAGATAACCTTGCTCTGTGACACCATGCTGTGTTGCTGGCTCCAACCATACGCCATGCTCCCTTTCTCTTTCAGTGGGCACGGCAGCATGCTAACTGTCCCTTGTCAGCTTCTCTGGGATTCTATGCCTTGTCATTTCAGCTCCGTTTTCATGTGCCCTACCTTCAATCAGATCTTAAGATTTATCTCCAAATTGCGGAATGAGAGGGTTTATCTTGTGTTAAAAGAATTTCAAGCATTGGCAAGCAAAGGGGGTAAAGGGCCAGTCCGGGCAATGAGCTGATGCTTTGGGCAAACCCCTCAAGGTCCCGAAATCTTCCTCTTAGAGCAAAGAAAATGTCAGCATTCTACTGCGTTCAACGGATCCGGGCATTCCATGCAGGTTACCTGATTCCAAAGTTCGAACGTGTATTTTTCATTTGTAAATGTGATGGCGTAGGTGTCAGAGCACAGGTATATCATAAAGGAAAAGATGAAAGTGCTAAAGAACAATGATTTCATTTCCCTCCACTGAGTTGGTATTTCTCTCCGTTCTTGCAAACTCTTATCAAACCTCATCTCGGCTGACATACACGTGTGCTAGCCAAATAGTCATATGTGGGGGGGGGGGTGAGTCAACTGTAACCAGACTCCAGCTCTTTTCTTCCCAGTGGGCATAATGAAAACACAGTCATATTTCTCCCAGTCTTTTCTTCCACTAAAGGGATTTCATCTCTCCTCTCCACTTTATTCCTTCTGGGAATATTCTAGCTAACAAAGTAGGTTCAATGTAAAAATCTCAAAGTCAAATGTTTCTTTTTTTCTTTTCTTTTTTTTTTTTTTACTGAGCTATAATTGACATATAACATTGTGTAAGTTTGAGGAGTGCAATGCATTGGTTTGAGACATTTGTCTATTGCAACATCAATCCTACATAGCTTTGATGGACACCTTTTTGCATTCAAATTTTTCTTATAGAAAAAATGAACCTCCTAGAAAATTTAAAAGGTACAAAATGGTTAGGTGCAAAAATGATCTCCATTCTTGGATTTTCTTTCAGTCAGTTCAGGTCTTTGCAAAGACAACATTGTTGCTAGGTACTTTTGTATTTCTAGATAGTCTGTTTCCAAGCAAATACATATACATGTTATTTATGCCCCTTCTTCTTACAACAGTACCCCAAGTTTAGTTGGGGCTGCTCATTGCTATCCAGCTGAAAAACTACATTTAACAGCCTTTCTTTTAGCCAGTAATGTTGGCCATGTAACTCAGTTCTAGATACTGGAATGGAAGCCCAGGTGTATGTCAGACTTCTTACAAGATTTCTTTCTGCGGGCTGGATGGTGTCCTTGATGACTAGATCTTGAAGCAGCCCACTCAGAATGGCAGATCAATGCAATCAGAGAAAGCTGAGTGGCTCAGGTGGTTAAGAGACCACCTTTGGCTCAGTCCATGATTTCCAGGTTTGGGGATCGAGCCCTGCATCTGGCTTCCAGCTCACTGGGGAATCTCCTTCTCCCTCTCCCTCTGTTCTCCCCCTGCTTGTGCGCTCTCTCTCTCTCTCTCTCTCTAAGTGAATAAATGAAGTCTTAAAAAATAAAAGCTCATCCTGACGTTCATGAAATCCTGTAAGCTATGACCTGCCTACATCTGGATTTCCTCCTATTGGCAAGAGAAGTCACTTAAACCTTTATTGTGAGGTTATTATTTGAAGCAAAATACAATTCCTTTTTTCTAAAGATTTTATTTATTTATTTGAGAGACAGAGAGAGCACAAAGGGAGCAGGAGAGGAAGAAGCAGGCTCCCCTCTGAGCAGGGAACTTGAAGTAGGACTCGATCACAGGACCATGCGACCCAAGATGGGGACCTGAGCCAAAGGCAGATGCTCAACTGACTGAACCACCCAGGCGCCCCAAAATACAACTCCTGACAGATGTGTACTTGACTTTTTCTTTTAACACTATGATCTTGGAGATTCATCCATTTCAGGGAAGAGAAGTGCCTCCTCCTGGTAACATAACAGTATTCCTTTATGTAACTATACTATAAGTTACTTAAAGCATCTTACTTACAATTTAGATTGTTTCCAATCTTTGCTATAGGAAAAAATGATACACCATTATCTACCCATCATGGCACATACTCCAAAAGCTAAGACTTTCCATCTAGGCCTTCCTGATCAGAGCTTACTTTTGTCATGTTCAGAGTGGATCCTAAAAGTAGGAAAAGACCAAATCTGTCATGTTAGAATACTTATGTATTTCTTTTAGTGGGATTAAACTGAGAACAAAATCATCCAATTTTATAGTCATTAGAAGAGAAAAATGAGCAAGTCACACCATTTAAGGTATGAATAAATTAAATCCAACAAATGAGCTTTGAGAAAATTCCAGTAGATGGCAGTATTGGCCAACGTTCGTTTTCAAGATGCTAATGAAATTTTGGGCAAGTTAGATTCTTTCTTTCCTTCTTTCTTTCTTTCCTTCTTTCTTTTTAAAATATTTTATTTATTTATTTGACAGAGATCACAAGTAAGCAGAGAGGCAGGCAGAGAGAGGAGGAAGCAGGCTCCCTGGGATCAAGACCTGAGCCTAAGGCAGAGGCTTCAACGCACTGTGCCACCCAGACGCCCAAGTTAGATTATTTCTTAAATTTAAAAATAAGAATTGAGTTAACTATATGGTGATTAACATAACATAAAATAAGATTTGAGGGGCGCCTGGGTGGCTCAGTGGGTTAAGCTGCTGCCTTCGGCTCAGGTCATGATCTCAGGGTCCTGGGATCGAGCCCCACATCGGGCTCTCTGCTCTGCGGGGAGCCTGCTTCCTCCTCTCTGCCTGCCTCTCTGCCTACTTGTGATCTCTATCTGTCAAATAAATAAATAAAATCTTTAAAACAAAACAAAACAAAACAAAACAAAACAAAAAAACATAAAATAAGATTTGAATTAAATAATAAAGTAGTTAAAAATAAGAAAAACCTTTAAGTGTTAATGACATAAACAACAATACTAGAGTAAGTGAGATAGGAAATAACTTTTTTTAAGTTTATTTATTTTTAGGTAATCTTTACACTCAACATGGGGCTTAAACTCATGACCCTATGATCAAGAGTTGCGTTCCCTTTTGACTGAGCCAGCCAGAGGCCCCGGGAAGTAACATTTTTGAGTACTAAGAAGTGTTAAGGGCTTTGTAATGGACCGAAATGTACTTGCCCATCCCCTAATCCATGTGTTGAAGTTCTTACCCCAATGTGACTGCATTTGGAGATAGGGCCTGTAGGCAGATAATTAAGACTAAGTGAGGCCATAAGGATGGGCCCTAATCGACTAGGACTTGTGTCCCTAGAAGAAGGGGAAGAGACACCAGAGATCTCTCTCTGTAGGAGCACAGAGGAAAGGCCATTGGAGGATGTATAAAGAAGGCATCAGCATACAGGCCAGGTCAGAGCTCTCATCAGAAATCAACCCTGGCTTAGGTGCCTGCGTGGCTCAGTTGGTTAAGTGTCTGTCTTCAGCTCAGATCATGTTCCTTGGGTCCCAGGATTACGTCCCACATCAGGAGTCCCTGCTCAGTGGGGACTGCTCTCTGACCCTCCTCCCTCTCCTGCTCTCTCTCTCTCTCGCATAAATAAATAAAATCTTAGAAAAGGAAGAAAGAAAGGAAGGAAGGAAAAGAAATCAACTTCGAAACACCTTGATCTTAGACTTCCATCCTCCAGAATTATGAGAAAATAAATTTTTGTTATTTAAGCCACACAGACTGTAGTGGTTTGTTTTTTGTTTTTGTTTTTGTTTTTTCTGCAGACTGTGTCCTACCCCCTAGTCTCTAGAATTTTTTATGGCGGCAAGAGCATACCAATACACCCTTACTCAGCATCACCTTTTTATTTTTTGTTTTTATTAGTTGTATGCATTTTATTTATTTTTATTTTTTATTCATTTAAATCCAGTTAGTCAACATACAATACACCATTAGTTGTTGTTTTTTTTTTTTTTGAGATTTATTTCTATATTTGTCCAAGCAAGCAAGCAAGGAGAGTAGGAGTGGCAGGTAGAGGAAAAAGCAGGCACCCTGCTGAGCAACGAGCTGGACACGGGACTCGGGACTCATCCCATGACCCAGGGGAAAGGACCCGAGCCAAAGGCAGTTGCTTAACTGAACGAGCCACCCAGGTGTCCCAGTACAACACTGGCTTTTGGTGTAGTGTTCAATGACTCATTAACTGCATATAACACTCACTGATTATCTTTTTCAGGTTCTTACCACTTTGAGGTAGGAATTATTCTACCTCTTTACCAATGAGAACACTGAGGGATGAGTAAAGAGCTTAGCAGTAGCCACGTGTTACGTAGTGAATCTGGCTGAAACCAGTTTGAGGCCTTTCTGATCGGAATGTCTCTGCGATTTCTACCGCAGGCAGTGACTTCTCTGTGACTAGGGCCAGGGGTCTACCTTCGGCTCAAACTGTCGGCAGCATCTGACAGAGCAGTTCACTCCCTCTTCAGAAAATGTGGTTTCCAGAGTCCACGCGCGATGGTGTTCCTCTTCCTTCTTTGATGGTTCCTTCTCAGGTGTGCTTTACTGTGCCCTGCACCTCCTTGACACTACACGTTGGAGAACCCCAGAGCTGGGTCTCGGGCCTCTTCCTGTTTATCTGAAAGCACTGCCCAGGTGATCTCAAGCGGGCTCATGGTAATTGCTCCAGCCTCCGAACTGGTTTTCCTGCTTCCACACTTGTCTCCCTATGGTGACACAGCAGTCAAGGCATCCCCGTTAAAATATGAGTCAGATCGTGTTGTTCTTTGGCACAAACCCCTTCAAAGACTCTTCTCTACCTCAAAAGGAAAAGCTAAGGTCATTAGAGTGTCTCAGAAGGCCCTTTGCCAGGAGCACCTCCAGCTCCTAGGCCTCCAACATTTCACAATTTCTCTCTGGTCTGATCAGTTACTACTCTTTCCTTTGTCCAGTCTCTCCAACCACAGAAGGCAGTCACGTTTCTGCCTCAGGGCCTTTGCACTTGCTGATTTCCCTGGTGATGCAGATGTAACCTTATCCTTGGGGGCATCCCTATCTAAAATGCATATCATGCACTCTCCCAGTACTTCCTAAGTCCCTTTCTTCATTTAGATTTCCTTTAGCCCATACCGTTGCCTAGCATACTATATATTTTAGTTATTTATCTGGTTTATTGCCCGGTTTCTCTCTTTAGAAATAAATTCCACAGGGCGCCTGGGTGGCTCAGTGGATTAAGCCGCTGCCTTCTGCTCAGGTCATGATCTCAGGGTCCTGGGATCGAGTCCCGCATCGGGCTCTCTGCTAGGCAGGGGCCTGCTTCCCTTCCCCTCTCTCTGCCTGCCTCTCTGCCTACTGTGATCTCTCTCTGTCAAATAAATAAATAAAATCTTTAAAAAAAAAAAAAAGAAAAAAAGAAATTCCACAAAGGCAAAGATTTCCGTCCTTTATTTTCACTGTCCTACCCCCACAATCTACAACAGGGCATGGTACATGAAGATACTCAATGAGTATATGCTGAATAATTGAAAGGACCAGACCATGTTGCCCCACCCAGAGGTAATTGCTAAGAACAAGAAAGGTCATAGTACGAAGAATCCCAACAGCTGTCTACATCTCACACAGAGACAACAAGAAAAAATTTATGTGAGCCACTAACATGAAGGATTATACAGAATTAAAAAAAAAAAAAAACCTACCAGATATTGAAAATCCTTAATATTGTAATAAGCTCTAAAGAAAAAGAACCAAGTATCTGAAGACATGGGAAAATAGAATAGTTTCCAAATTTACTGATTATTTCCCTTTGCTCTGTGTAAAGGCAAGAGGAAGAATTGACTAGCTTCTCTTCCAGGCCCGCGCACCCAGAACTCTGTGGATAGGGATAAATGTAGTCTTTTTTTTTTTTTTTAAGATTTTATTTATTATTCATGAAAGAGAGAGAGAGAGAGGAGTAGGCAGGGGGAGAAGCAGGCTCTCCGCAGAGCAGGGAGCCTGATGCAGGACTCGATTGCGGAACCCCAGGATCACGACCTGAGCCAAAGCCAGACACCTAACCAAGTGAGCTGCCCAGGCTCCCATGAGATAAATGTATTCTTTATCTGATCTTTGTGCATTTAAACATTCAAATGTAGCATTCTTGCACGCATAGAGGATTTGACAGACAACAAATAGCTTCGTAAGCTAATTCTGATTTTATTTTTTTATTCACGATTTTTTTTAAGTTTATTTAAACAATCTTCACACCCAGCATGGGGCTTGAACTCACGACCCTGAGATCAAGAGCCACATGCTCTACCAACTGAGCCAGCCAGGCATCCTGACTATTTCTGTTTTTATAAAAAACGCAACAGCAGAATTGCCTATAAAGATTATTATACATCATACATTCATAGACTTTCATGAATCAGTTCCCTTGAGGAAATGTCATAATTTTTATTGTGTCCCTGAGTATTATTGGCATGTGTTTATACAGCTCTCTTCAGTGGAGCTAATAATAGTGGGATGAAGTAGCAGAACTTACCTGGATTTTGTAAGTTAGGATACAGAGAGACATATCACAGGCAAAAATGTTTTGCCTAGGGCGCCTGGGTGGCTCAGTGGGTTAAGCCGCTGCCTTCGGCTCAGGTCATGATCTCGGGGTCCTGGGATCGAGTCCCACGTCAGCAGGGGATCTGCTTCCTTTCCTCTCTCTCTGCCTGCCTCTCTGCCTACTTGTGATCTCTCTCTGTCAAATAAATAAATAAAATCTTAAAAAAAAATGTTTTGCCTAGTAACAGATAATCTAAAATGGGATTGAGGGACCCCCTGGGTGCCAGTGGGTTAAAGCCTCTGCCTTCAAGCTCAGGTCATGATCTCGGGATCCTGGGATCAAGTCCCACATCAGGTTCTCTGCTCAGCAGGAAGCCGGCTCCCCTCACCCCTCTGCTGCCTCTCTGCCTACTTGTGATCTCTGTCTGTCAAATAAATAAATAAAATCTTGAAAAAAAAAATAGGACCACCTCACGGGGCACCTGAATGACTCAGTAGGTTAAGGATCTGACTCTTGATCTCAGTTCAGTTCTTTTTTTTTTTTCTTTTTTAGAAAAATTTTACTTATTTGACAGAGAGAGCACAAGCAGGGGAAGCAGCAGAGGGAGAGAGAGAAGCAGGCTGCCTGCTGAGCAGGGAGCCCGATGCAGGACTAGATCTCAGGACCTGAGCCGAAGGCAGACGCTTAACCAGCTGAGTCACCCAGGTACTCCTCAGCTCTGTTCTTGATTTCTGGGTCCTGGGATTGAGCCCTACATTGGGCTCCACGCTGGGCACAAAGCCTCCTTAAAAACCAAACAAACGAGGGGTGCCTGGGTGGCTCAGTAGGTTAAAGCCTCTGCCTTCAGCTCAGGTCATGATCTCAGGGTCCTGGGATTGAGCCCCGCCTCAGGCTTTCTGCTCAGCAGGGAGCCTGCTTCCCCCTCTCTCTCTGCCTGCATCTCTGCCTACTTGCGATCTCTGTCTGTCAAATAAGTAAATAAAATCTTTAAAAACAAACAAACAAATGAATAAATAAAATGAAACAGCACCGACTTTCATGTGTCCTGAACTGCTTAACCTCACTTTCCTCTGAAGGAGACTGAATGTGTTAGACGATGTTTCTCAGTTGTACGTTTCCCTTCCAGAAAAGAGATCTCTAGGCTGCTGTTTGGGAACTCAGCTGACAGACACGTGAATCTGACTCAAGGGGCTTTTAGATCTGGAAGGAGCCTCAGAGATCATCTTGCTTTCCAAGTCAGGAGATGTGACCTCAAGACATGGAGCCACTTGCCCAATGACATACAGGCAGCTTGTGACAAGGGTGACATTAGAGTCCCATTCTTTCATCGCCAGTCTGAGTACCTTTCCCTTATTCCATGTTGCTCAGAAAACCCCCACATTCCTACCCACTGGAAACTGAGCATGACTCTACCTGTGACAGTAGCCCTTTTTAGAAGGCTAGGTACTCTATTTTTAAACAGGTCCTACGGCTTTGGGAAACAATGGGCATAGCACAGGAATGGGGCTGGCCTTTGAGAAGCATGACAAAAATGACAAAGCCCTCGCAGTAATGAATGGGCTGCAATCAGACCCAGCACTTGGCTCCTCCACCAAACTGAACTTGGGCTCTGAAGGTCATTACCTCACGCCTGTCCCTCTGCCCTTTGCTCCAAGGACACATAGTACGCTGGTGGCTCTCAGAAGATTCTTCTGGTTATAACTGCTAATAATGTCTATAAATATCATTGGTTTCTTGGTACAGAGGGAGAAGTGGAATAACACTATTTAGATAAGAACACATGAGTATTGGGACGCCTGGGTTGTGCTGTCAGTTAAGCATCTGTCTTCGGCTCAGGTCATGATCCCAGGGTCCTGGGCTCAAGCCCCACATTCAGTTCCCTGCTCAGCGGGGAGCCTGCTTCTTCCTCTGCCTGCTGCCCTCCCTGTTTGTGCTCTCTGTCTGACAACTAAATAAATTAAATCTTTTTAAAAAATGAATATTTCCTACACCCTAAGTCTGTTTTCTATTCAGTTATATATTAAGCCACCTGGTAATGGAGAGAATGTTTGAAAATCTGCCTATGTTTAACCTGAAATGTTACATTTAATGCCTTTGGGGCTCTGGATTTTTTAAATTTCACATTGTAATAGATGGTAATCCGGCTAAAAGTAATACCTCCCTAATACATATGCACTTGTTGAAGTCAGGGTACATGTGCATATAATTCACATAGCAAGACATGTGCTTTACTAATATGCCGGTAATGCTTAGGAAACACAAGAATGGAAGACCAGAATCAAGCTCCTCCAAGCAACCGAGGGTAGAATCATTTACCGCATTGTTTTGTGAGGCATAATATGCTAGCACATGAATATTCTAGTGCTAATATATGATATTCAAAGGAGGGCTCATAAATCTGAATATGACTTAGAACCCTGTGCCCTAGGGATGTAGAGACTGCATTAACGTTTCATGTGTGCGAAGAAGAAGACACACAAAAAAGTCAAAGGGCTTCACAGTATATCACGTGGTGATGTGTACATTAATGGTGAACATGAAAACCAAAGCCAAAAGTAAAAAAAAAAAGAAGAAGGCCAGATTCTTTAAAAGAAAAACAGATTTGAGTACAGGAGTTTTCAAACACTTTGGTCATTAAAGCTAAGCAATTGGTAAGAAACAATCAACAAATCTTGGGGCACCTGGGTGGTTCAGTTGAGCATCTGACTCTTGATTTCAGTTTATGTCGTGATCTTGGGGTCCTGAGACTGGGTCCTCGTCAGGGCTCAGTGGCGAGTGTGCTTGAGATTCTCTCTCTCCCTCTTTCTCTGCCCCCCCCCCGCTCATGGTTGCTTTCTCTCTTTCTCAAAAATAAATAAATAAATCTTTAAAAAAAAAAAATGAAAGGAAACAATTGGGAAACCTTGATATCCTGGTATCATTTTAATGATTTACACATTCAAAATAAGTGGTAATGAAGTTTATACCACTAATAATTACTTGGAAGAGGATAGTAGTTTAAATGGCAATTGTACACATTATGATAGTTTAGGGATTGTGTCTGAATTGTAAGAAAAATTTCTTTATCTTTAGGCTTAATCTTATCCAGGTAAATAAGAAAGTTTCTACTTGTAGGTTCTCTGCCCCAGTCTTGGTTTTGTATTTGCAAATGAATAGACTGCTTTAGTTTGAAGACAGAAGTGAAAGGAATAACATTCTGAAATTATATCATTACACATTTTACTATGTTAAGATATACATACCCATTAGAGAATCCTACTTATAAAATATCCCTATACAATATTAGCAGAATTCCATGAACTCCCAGGCTTTCCATGTGCATTGTTCAAGGAACCTCATTTAAAATAAGTGTGCCTGCTTTCTAAAAAAAAATCAGGGTATCAGGATGATGACTTAATCAAATGTCTTCTACTCTAAATTAAATGTCTTCTACTCACATACATATTAAGTCCTGAGGTAGGACAGCTATAGGGTTAGTTAATTTAGCAGTTTAACAAGATCATCGAAGACTGGAATTATTTCAGTCTTTCCACTCAGCTGTTACTTGCAGGTGGGAGCTTCCTTCATGGTCACAAAGTGGCTGCAGCAGCTCCAGACATCACATTCCTTCTACCCTCAGATGGTAATAAACAAAACCTAGAAGGAAAAATAAAGACATAACCTCATCTTCTGTTCCTTTCTAAGAGTGAGGAAAACTATCCCAGATGCCCCACTGCAATCAGATTTCCTCTTAAAAGGCTGAAAATTGCATCATGTGTTCATTCCTAAACTAACTGCCAGAGAAGTGAACAAAATGATCATCACTGGGTTAGACAGGTGATTCTCAATCCAGGTTGCACACTAACATCACTTGGAGAGTTTTCAAAAACAGTAAAGCTCTAGACCAAGTAACTAGAATCTCTGGGGGGAGACTCAGAGTCAGTATTTTTATAGTGCTTCTCAGAAAATTCTGATTAACAATGAGCAGTGATTACATCTGTTAGAATGGTTAATATAAAAAAGACAGGAAATAACAAGTGTTGACAAGGATGTGAAGAAAAGGGAATCTTCGTGCACTATTGATGGGAATGTAACTTGGCAGAGCCATCATGGAAAACAGTATAGTGGTGCCTCAAAAAATTAAAAATAGAACTACCATAGGATCCAGCAACACTTCTGAGTATTTAGCCAAAGAAAAATTACTCTAGCTCAAAAAGATATACGAACCCCTATGTTCATTACAGCATTTAAAAAAAAGATTTTATTTATTTATTTGACAGACAGAGATCACAAGTAGGCAGAGAGGTAGGCAGAGGGAGAGGGGGACGCAGGCTCCCTGCTGAGCAGAGAGCCTGATGCGAGACTTGATCCTAGGACCCCGCGATCATGACCTGAGCTGAAGGCAGAGGCTTAACCCACTGAGCCACCCAGGTGCCCCTATAGCATTTTCCACAATAGCGAAGATATGGAAACAGCCTTGTGTTCATCAGTTGATGAATGGCTTTTTAAAAACTGTGGTACGTGTATATGTATACACCCACACACAGGAATATTATTCAGCTGCAAAAAGGAGGAAATCTTGCCATTTGTGACAACATGGATGGACCTGAAGAACAGGTGCTAAGTGAAATAAATCAAAGAAAGACAAATACCATAGAATCCCACTTACATGTGGAATCTGAAAAAAAAAAACAACAACCGGGTTCCTAGATACAGAGAACAGATTGGTGGTTGTCAGAGTGAAGCTGAGGGTTGGGAAAATGGGTGAAGGGGTCAAAAGTTACAAAATTCCACTTATAAAAGCAATAAGTCATGGTGATATAATGTACAGCATGGCAACTGGGGTTAGTTAATACTGTATTGTTTCCTTGAAAATTGCTAACAGAATAGAACTTAAAAGTTGTCATTGCAAGAAAAAAATTGTAATTATGCATGGTGGTGACCATTAGCTAGGCTCATTGTGGTCATCACTTCACAATACATACAAATATCAAACCATTATAATGTACAGCTGAAACTAATCTATGTCATTTGCACCTCCATAATAATAATAATAAAACAAAAACTTCTGAATTAAAAAAAAAAAGAAGGCAGTGAAAGTCAGTGAGTAGCCTAATTATTAGATGAACCAAGATTCATCCCCTTGGGTAAGGGAGGAACCCAGCCTTTCCTGAAACACATGGTGGCCTGATAACTAAGTAAAATCAGGGTTCTGTTATCAAGGAAATGGGGAGAGAATAGTTTTGTGAAGTCTACCATAGGTTTGCCTAGAAGATTTATGAACAACTAAAGCTGTAGAAGCACCTGTTCCTAATACATACTATAAACTGTGAAGATGATTTTCAGTTTTCAAATCACAAGCAGTCGGCTTCATAATTGTTGGTCATTAAAGAAAATGAATTCTTTCTTGTCTCCTTAGGCTTGGAGCTACTCAGACATTGAGAAGCAGGTTTGTCAAGATGACAGAGGGCCAAGGTAATGGATTCCAGTGATGAAACAGGAAATTCATTCATGAGTTTTGGGCACATCTCCAAGTTAACTACCTAGCCAGAAATGGAATCACTAGGTTTTCCTACTTCTGTTTTATTATCCTCAATAAGAATGACCAAATATGAGGCTAGACGGGACCTTAAAGAAAATCTGGGTCCCATGGTACCCCGTCCTGCCAACCAGCCACCCATGTTAATTTTTTTAAAAAGCAAAGGCATAAAGAAGTTATGCAATTCCTAGAGATTACATCAGAAGTCTGCTGCAAAAGTGAGATCTTTTCTCCACCTTTCTCCAGCCCTGTCTTTGGTGCTTCCTCCTACAATGATTTCAGTGTTTCTCTGATTGTAGTTCTGTATATCAAAATTGAATGTTGTCTAGGAGATGCTAAATAAATGGGATTTCGCCTTAACACTCAGTTTTCTAAAGGAACACATGGGGGCAGCAAATGTTTAGGAAAAACGTCCAGATCTAACATGTAGGAGATTGTGTGTGTGTGTGTGTGTGTGTGTGTGTGTGTATTTGGAAAATGTTTGGAAAAGAGATTTTCAGAGACAGTGGTAGTCACAGTGATTCAATTTTGCTTCCAAATGTGCCACCGCTAAGAGACGATCAAAAGCACTCTTTTTATAAATGGAATGTCTTCTTCAGAATGTTTGTTAATATTAAAGAATTTATTAAAGAAGTTAACAAGATTTTATGTCACATGAACTTATTAGTTGAACTTGCTGGTGAAGATTTCCTTCAGCTGTTATTATAACCCATTTTCATTGTTATGATTACTGATGAATCAACATTCTCTTTTGATAGATACTTCAATTTTTTACTTTCCTACTCATTTAACGTTTTTCTTCTTATTTTTGCTTGTTTCTTGTCGCTCTCTAATAATTCTTCCCAAATAGTGACTCTAGAAGGATTCATCCTGCTTTCCTGCCATCACTTATTACTAGAAGTGGGCTGCTAATACTAGAATTGTGTATTCTAAAATATCAAGCAAGTGTCTAGACAATGATGAGACATTGATGAGACAGGGAACTGCAGGCATAGTTAGACTAGAAGTGTTTTACATTTTCTGGTTTTCTTGTAGCTTTCGGTAGAGGTTGACTGTTTGGTGGGAAACAGTCACCAGTGCAACATCAACATTAAATCCAAGAGCTGTCTCTCTAGCACCACCAGAATCAAGGCCTTGGTCATTTCTATCAACACTCAACATTCCCCATCTGCAATTAACAGTGGGTACATAGGTCATATTTAATCTCAACTCCTTTAAAGCGGGTTCGATACTTAGGTTTACAAACATTTAGTTAAAAGGGTATTGGAATCAGGTCTTTAATCCCAAGCACAGTCTAGGGCACAGTGTCATGGACTAACTCAATGGGGGAACAGGTGTGGCAAAGGAAAGGTCACCAGTCTGGACACCTTGTCCTGACTCCCTGGGCTACCCACAAGCTGAATGGTTTTGGGCTCAGAACCTATACCAGTACTAGGCTCAGAACACACTTTGTGGTGAAGGGCAGTATAATGATTCTTTCTCCCTTGGGATAAAACTAGGGAAAGCATCTTGAATTCCCGCTCTTTGGAGGGTTTGAGCCAGGCTGCTGTTGAAAATCACATCAGATTGTTCCTAGCTAGTGTTGGCATTGAGATACACAGGGCCAAGGAAATCCTACTGTTTAAAGAATTTTTGCTTTGTTAGTTTCTCTTTCTGGCAGGAAATGAAAAAGAAAAAAAATGCTTAAAATCTTGTCAATATCCTGGGAGGTGGGGTTGTGTGTAAATATTTGAACACAATAAGAATATGTAAACTGGATATGTATTTTTTTACATGTTTTACTTAATCTGACATTTATATAAAGGTGTTTGTGCACTCCAACAATGAAAGGAGAGAATATCTATTTAAACAGTTTTTAAGTTTTATCCTTTCTTCATACACTTGAGAGTTTCCTCTAGGTATAGTTTTAAAATTAGAAAAAAAAAAAAAAATTGGGGCCTCTTGGTGGCTCAGTCAGTTAAGTGTCTGCCTTCAGCTCAGGTCCTGATCCCCGGTCCTGGGTTCCAACCCTGGATCCTCCTCCCTGCTGGGAGGGGGGGTGCTGCTTCTCCCTCTCCCACTACCCTGCTTGTTTTTTTTCTCTCTCTCTCTCCTACAAATAAATAAATATCTTTTTAAAAAAGAAAATTAAAAAAAAATTAAGATAACTGGAAATTAAAATCAGTCAACTGCTATTGTCTGTTCAAAAAAGTGTCTCAGACGATTTTTCCTTCAAAAGTTCCTGAAGCAAATGAAAATGAGTTTTTCAAAATGAGAAATCAAATATTTAAACTGAAGACCACAGTTAACTTAGAATCCCATAACTTTGGTATTTTAAATAGTAATTCTCAGAGAGGGGAGGTCAAGTCAGAAAGAGAACTGTGTGTATAAATTGTCAGGTTCTGGTGTTTGTTTGCAATCGCTTCCCAAGAAAAAACTTCCTTTCCATTTTCCTCAGCACTGCACTTCAAAGGACAATTGTATAATTCTTATATCCACAACATAAGGGCTGAAATTATCCAATTAGGAAGGTTGTACCATTTACATTGTAAGATTTAGAAAAAATACACTTTGAGTTTGGAAACAGATGAAGAGATGTGTGCCCTGTCAATTTTCTAAAAACCTCACATGCTTGCTCTGGCCTTGTTCAATTATCAACTTAAATTTCCAATGCAACTTGCCATGTAGAAATAAATACAGTAGAACACAATACCATTTGAACAATGCCTCCCTCCAAGTTTCCAGAGCCATTTTAAGCATCCTTTTATTTGGGGGGAGAAAGAAAAAAAAAAAACTTCCAAAAATATATTTTTTCTTTAGACTCAAGAAGCAAGACACACACATTTTTTATTTTGGAACATGTAATTGGAAGTCCAGACATAGCTGGCCTGTTCCTTGGAGATCCCTGATAGTCTTGCACGGCCTCAAAACGCACGGCAGAGCACCCCCACTGAGGGCAAGTCTTCCCGCAGCGCGTGAAAAGCAGCAAGGCTCCATTATTAGGAAATTGCATGAGATCCCAACATGGAAGTCAGACAGGTTTTCATGGCAACCGAAGTTTGCTCTTTTTAAAGTCTGTGGTCGCGTGAAAAAAAGCAGTGGAATCTGGCGTGTGCCAAATTGACCCACCATCAGGAGCTTCCTTGAGGAAGGCAGAAAGGCCAAGCTCCCGATCTACACTTTTTGGAAAATAAGGCCTTACCTCGTGTTTCTAAATTAAAGGGGCAAATCCTTGAGAAAAGCTCAGAGCGCGCAGCGCAGCGGGTTCTGCCCTAGGCAGCTACGACAAACTGAAAGTAACCGGAGCCTCGCCGGAGTCCAGGCACGACGGCCGACCCCTCCGGGCTGCGGGAAATGGGCGAGCGTTTAAGCGCCCTCACAAAGGGAATCGGGACCGAGCGCTCGGACAGCCCCGGCTTTGCATGCGAAAAGTTTTGAGGCTTCCTTCCCAGACTTTCAGGAGACGTGCCTCAATTTAGGAGACTCTCTGTCTCCACCAGACTCTCAATTCTGAAAGGGAGGGAGCCCGATCGGCTCCCCCCACCCCCCGCCGCGGCCCGCCCGGGTTTGGCGCCAGAACGCCCTCCGGACCGAAGCCCGTGCGCAGCTGGGACCGTCCGCCCGGCGGGGGCGCCCAACTCCCGGCGCGGCGCCCCCTCCTCCCGCCGCCGCCGCCGCCACCACACACTCCCTCCGCCCCCGGCCCCCGCACCCTGGAGAAGACCCGTTCGGCAGCCGAAAGTTGGCAGGGGGGTGCCGGGAGCGCGGCTCGCCCCGGCCCCCGCGCGAGCCTCCGCGCCGCCTGGCAGCACTCCCACCTGTTTGCCCAGATGCCGCCCTAAGGATAGACACACTGGGAGCCGGGATTGTGACCAGGCCCCGACCGAGGCGCGGCAGGGCACCCGGGCGCGCACCTTTTTCTAGATTGCGTGGCCCGAGGGGCAGCGGCGTGGGAAGCCCCGAGGGCAGGGCGCGCTCCCCGCGGTGCCAGCCGCCACCCGGACCCAGCCGCGCCGGCCGCCCGCCGCAGGGAAAGGCGCCGAGCCGCTCCGCCCAGCCAACTTAGCGCCTTTTAGGTACAGATCCGGCAAGCTTGCCCTAGGAACCCGGCCCGGGGTGGGTGTCTGAGCGGGAGAGGCGACTGGGTGCGCAACTGATCAGCAAACTTAACCGGACCGATTTGGGGGCAAGTTGGAGAGGAGGGAGACTGCACGCCCGCAGTGCCGGAAGAAGTCGGAGAATGGAGGAGAGTTGTGAACGGACTTCAGATTCCCGGGACAAGTCCCAGACACGTGGCCTGGGCGAGTGAGACAGAGGTGCCTAGCAGGGTTCCAGGAGTTGCGGGTGGGGGAGGGGCGGCGGGGAGAGAAAGAGTAGAGAAAGAAAGACTCAGAAAGAAAAAGAAGCCCAGAGCTCAGAGGTTGAGTAAAAAGTTCCATCTGACCCCAAGTCAATCCCAGGTGTCGTTCTAAAGTGTAACCCGCGAAAGCGGCCGACGCCACCTGGAGAGGCGGGGAAACGCTGAGTTTATAGGGGGTTGTTTAGCAGTGACGTCGCACTTGTTCCTAAGTTGGTTTATTCTAATGGTGGGAAGTTGCTGGAAGACTGACACGTCTCCGCACCTACAGCCGAGACAAGCCCTGTGTTGCCAAAGGATGGACAGGTAAAACCCGGGGGTCTCAGTTTTTCGCTAAGACAAAGACGAATAGCGGCGGCTTGCAAACGCCGCCTCGGTTCGAGGCGTACAGTTCCCCAGGGGAGTGGTTCACAAATTTGAGCGCGCACCAGCATGGCTGGGAGGGCTGTTTCCAATACTGATTGCTGGGCCTCACCTTCAGAGTTTTCAGCAGAGCTAAAAGTGGTGCCTAAGAATTTGCATTTCTGTTAAGTTCCCATATGATGCTCACCTCGCTGTCCTCTAGACCACCCTTTGAGAACCACTGCCCTAAGCCATTAGTTCTCAAATTTGGCTGCACAGTGCAGTCAGCTGGGATACTTTTAAAAATATTTATACTTGGGTCCTAATCTCCAAAATTCTCATTCCATTGAGAATGTGCCACTCGGGTATCTTCACATTCTTTAGGTGATTCTACTATCGAGCAAAGGTTGGACACAACTGCCCTAAGTTACTTATTGTCCCAAGATGACACAATAACTTAAGTGCGGGGAGAGGGGACAAGGACCTTCCCCCATCCTGTTCTTGGCGATTCTGCCAGCATTAGATCTAGCACCCCAGTCTTGGGAAAGACAAGTCCCCCGCCTTACAGATGTTTGCACAGTGCTGCAAGCATGACGTGGACTCTCTGTTTTCAACTGTATAGGAATTACAAAGGACGAAACAATTCCCCTGAGGTTTTAAAAATACAAATGATAATTTGTCATTGATAATTCTGCATGCCCCAGCTCAGAATACCCTATTAGGAGCCAAAGTGATCTCTCTGCGTTAGTGATTGCAAGCATCCTGAAGCCCAAGAATCTCAAATCTAGGCTAGATCACAGGCACTTGGATACAAATTCACCAGATGCTGTTCTGGTACATTAATGTTGATTGCAGGGGAAATTGCACCCTTGACTAGGAGAGTGGGGGTGGGGGGAGCGGTACTGGATTTGACGATCACCTATGCCACGCCTAAACTCTGGTTGTATTATGAAGTCTTGAATTACTGACAGCTAGACTAGAAAAGTCTTCACAATGGAAAGGAAATGGGGCGGGTGGGAAAGCCAGCCCTCTGTGCCCTTCCAAGGGTGACACAAGGGGCAGAGACACCTTCCAAGGGTGACACAAGGGGCAGAGGAAACCCCCAGAGGTACTCTGCTGGGCATAGGTTTGATCGCGGGAAGGATTTCTCATTTCACTCTAGACAAGCCAAGGGATGAAGATAACCCAAAGACTGGACACTCACGGGGATTGCTTATAACTTTCCAATAATTTTGCACCTGTCCCCCAATTTCCAGACCATTTGGTCTGTATTGCCAGAGCGGCCTTAACCATATCCTCCTCAGCAACAAGTATGGGTGGGGGGCGGGCACAATGGGAGTTAAAGGGAACAAGACCCTCCACCACTGGTTAGGAATTACTGAAGACTGCTAGTGAACCCTGCAGTGCCCCCACAGGGAAGGAGATCAAGAGGGACCTCGCAGTTTCCAAGAACTCACTTTTCTCTTCTCTCTCCTCATCTGTGGGGGGTGGGCTGGGGGGTCGAGGATCTTTGAAGACCCTAGAAAAGTAGGCATCCCGTGGGGGAGCTGCAAATGAGTGGGTTCCAAAGACGGAGAGAGTGATCGGGCACTCTGCCCTACCAGTCCTGGACCGGGCTCCCCATCACACCCCGGAGCCAGAGCTGGGGCTGCCCTCAGTCTTTCCTCGCCTGGAGGGACAATGCCTGTCCAAGAGATTTCCTCTTGAAGAGCTGGGCGAATTCCCCTTTCCTTTGCTGTCCCCGCATCCTCCGCCCCACGCGCGCATACACACACACACACACACACACACACACTCCTCGCGGTTCTTCGCTAGGGTTTCCCTCCGGGGCAGATTACTTTATGACAGGGTGTGATAAGTGGTGATTTTGTTCCTCTTTTAATGGCAGGATTGCTTTGTAAACAGAAGCGCAAACTCGTTCCGATAGTGGTTCCGCACCAGCGAGCGGCGGCAGCCCTGGCACAGCGGGCGGCGGAGGCTGCGGCTGCACCTGTCGCCCGGGGCCTGGTGGAACACGGGCCACGCGTGGAGGGGGTCACGGTCCTCTGACCTCCAGGGCACCGCTAAGTTTTTGGCCTCTGGGCCTCCTGTCTTTGCTCCCCTCGAGCCTTCTGTACCCAATGCTCCAAGAACTCCCAGTTCAATGTGCCTGCCTGGGAGGCACCTAGGTGAGCGCAGCTCCGGGAAGCGGTGTGTCCCTTCTGCACTCTCCCTGAGCAACTTCGGTGAGAGGTCTGGCTTCCTCTGCGGTTACTGGTAACCCTAATCCTTTGCTCTAATCCAGTTGGAGAGTTGAGAGGGCTTTTGTGTGCTGAAGGAATCGCTGGAGGGTCCTGGAGTGGCAAGTCATCCCATAGCTCCCCTCACTTTTCCCCCAGAAGAGTCAAACCTTTTCCCTTCCCTGCTCTGATCCTAGGGTCCACTTTACCACTGAGAGGAACCCAAGAATGACCAAAGTTGAAGGTTCTGTCAGGTCCAAAGGCCAGAAAGATGAACTTCTACAGGGGAAGAAGCTCCAGGTGCAGTGAGCCGTCATTCAATCTGTCGCAATAATTCCAGACTCCTCTAAGGGAAAGGCAAGCTGAGGCCACCACAGGTGTGAAATTCTGAGTTAACCCATTGCTCAGACTTAAGTTTAAATTTCCAAGTGCCTTAAGGAGCCTCAGGTGGGCGGGGTGGGGGACACTGGGGAGGGGCACTTGATGCAGAGTGAAAAAACGAAAAGGTGAGGTAAGTCCAGAAAGTTCTGGGGTGGGGAGGAATGCGGTTGGAGCACAGCTCTACCCTAAGGGAGAGATTGCTCTCGCTGTAACTTTGGGGCTCCTGGAGCTGGGAGGCGGGTTACAGGATATGAAAAATTCCACCCGGATACCTCCGGGCACTGGGGTCCTCTGGGCACTGGGGTCCTCTGGGCACCGGGGTCCGCAGAGAGCCTGAGATGAGATGAAGCTGGGAGATTGGCGCCAGCTGACACCAAGTTTTCCAGCCTCTCCCCGCAGCTTTGGCCACCTGCACTGAGCAGCGCACAGAAAAGTTTGTGGTTGGGTCGAGAAGTCCCAGGACCTGTTAGCTGCGGAACCTGCTTTTCGGAGGCAGGGTCGGGAGAGGGGAGGAGGACTCCGGCTGATCTCCTTTCCCTTGACCCAGCAAGAAAAAAAGAAACAAGAAAAAAAAAGTCTCACTTTTCTCTGGTTCGCAGGAGGCCTGAGGCCACAGTTCTGGAGACTGCTAGGTGCTGATGTGGGTCACCAAGTGCAGCCAGTGGTCTTGGGACTGCCCTGGTACTGGGTGCATCTGACCCGAGTCTGGGTGCTGGGTGAAGTTGGGAGGTGCCACCCCGCCTGCCCCCCAAGGCTCCCATCTGGAGGCAGAGTCAGGCTGGTGCTGGCCTCGGGAGGAGGTAGAGAGGGGAAAGGCCCGGAGTCGAGAATGGGTATCTGGGGAACAAGGGGGAGGGCCCACACATGAAGAAGAGGGTTTTATGGAAGGAGTCGCTGGAGGCGCCGTTGACCACAGTGTCCAATGGGGGGCCAATGGAGTTGACAGCATCTTGAACTGAACCAGCCTCAGGTACTCTGAGGGTGGGGGATGGGCGGAGTAGACGGTCCTTGACCAGGCTTCGCGGCTTTCCTTGAGAGCGCAACGTGGCTTGTGCTGTGCCAAACGCTTTCCTCTAGTGAATTCTCACAACAAATTACCCATTCTACAAATGAGTAAAACTGAGGTTCAAACGAGCTCAGTAACTTGGCTGAGCCTTTAAATGTAAATGGCTGCGCGGAGTCTGGACCCCGAGTGATCGTTCTCCAAAGCTAAATGCTTGCTCCCGGCTGCTTCCGGAGTCTTCCTTCTCAGTCCCTCCCCACCCGGATCCCAGCCCCAGTCATCCGAACAGAAACCCTCATGCCCAAGGCCTAGGCTACATCGATTCCAAATCTTCTTGTCCATCCATCCAGCCCAGCGCCGCAGCGTGGCTTCGCGCTTAACCGCGCTGGTAGCGTTGCCTTCTCTTTCCCGCACACGCCCTGCCACCCCCTGCCCCTAAAAGGTACCAGAGTCGGAGACGGTCCTCTTTGCGTCCCACCCCAGCCCCAGCCCACGCTCGCCGGGCCTTCCCGAGCTCGGCCGGGCCCCGCCAGCGGGTCTCAGGTCCCTCCAGCTCTTGTGCCACCGGTGCGCGCGAGCAGTGCGGCTGCTGGGGCCGGGAACGTGTGTTCATTTTGTTAGAGAGCACAGCGCCCCCCGCCGGAATCTCCGGGACGCGCCTCCCGCGTCTGTCTGGGAACTTGAAAGAATTCGACATTCACCGACCTGCTCTGACAGTGTGGAGAAAGCCGGGAAAGTGAAGTGAAGACACTACGGGTTAAAAAGACCGTAATTTTAATTATTTAAAGTTCTCGCAAGGGGGGGGGAAGCACTAACAAACACACACCAAACTTGTTGAGCAAGGTTCTAAGGCAGGTCCAAGAAAGTTTCAAATCCAGAAGAGAATAGGCACAGGGATGAGAGTCCCTCAGCCCAGGGACGACTCAAATGCCTAGGCGACACGGGGACTCCTTCCGAGTCACCAACCACACCATCTCTGTGCATGCCAGGAGGGTACAAGGCCAGTGGGGCAGGTACGGAGGCTTGAGCTCAGAGCTAGAAAGGGGCAGTTTGAGTATGGGGACAAGTCTTCACTCCTCAGCTTCTGAGCTGACCTCTTACACATTTTGCCTGACGTGTTGTGGTCGATTTGAAGCTGGTTCTTTGTTCCTCTTAGTCCCCGCGACGGCAGCCAGCCGGGGAGGGTCAACGGCCCTGCCTCAGAGCCTGTCCCGGAGGTTACAGGCCCAAGCCCCGGATTCTCCGATCTCGTCGCTGCCGGGATGGGGCGGGCAGGGTCTCGGAGGAGCGCGGTCCCGAGGCTAAGCTCCTCACCCGGGCCTCCCTCCCAACCAGGTGTGGTTCCTGATGCGGAGGTGAGCTCCTCGGGAGCCCCAAATCCTGTGGCTTCCTTTAAATCTCCCTTCTAATTAGAAGCAGCGGTGAAATCACTTGAGTGATTTTATCTATCATGGGAAAGCAAACCCCAGCCCAAACCTCAGTTGCCCATCCCAGAACCACCAACGCCCCCATTCTACTTTAAAGACTTATTATTGGAAAAGATAAAGAGCAGGGAACTCATAGAGGAGTGGGGGGGGGGACCCACTTTAAATAGAAGTGTAAGTGTATGAGTGTGCAAGAGTGTGTGTTTGTGTGTCTGCGGTGGGAGGAGACTAAACTAGAAGCCAGAAATGAAACAGAATCGCGAACGTTTCCACCTACTGGGAAACATTTTGATCTGGGATTGGACGCTGAACCCCCTGGGGGTTGCGGACTCCGATCCGCGAGGGCCCGGACTGTCCTGAATCTCCCGAGCTAGTGGGGAGGCCCGCCCTAGGGTCTGGCCGAACCGCATGCGTACAGGTGTGCTGGACCTATTGGATCGGGCCCAATCTCCGGGCCTTGCTCTTTTCCCCTCCCCACCTCCAATTCTCCCCACCTCGGGGTGGAGACTCCCAGCCCCAAAGTTCCGAGGTGGGGGGGAGGAGAGTCTGGGGAAGAGCGCATAGATGCCCCCATTGCTTGAGTGCGAAAACACACCCACTCACACTCGCATCGAGCCCTGCACACCCCAGCAAGCAGTCTGCCTCTGTTCCCCGGTCAGAAACTGACCGGGAAAGCGGGTTGGGGCTGTTGGGAAAAGCTGGAGCTGATGGCGAGATTGCCGCGGCTATAAATCCATCACTTCCCAGGTCAGCTCTGCGAGGCGCTGGGACGAGAGCTGGCGGAGTGAATTCCTGGGCTAGCGCGCATGCGTCGGCAGGTAGCAACCCAGCTCTTTATGACCAGGTGAGATGTTGGTGAGCAGGTAAAAAAGGAGGATTTGTCTAAGCGATTCCAGGGAGCGGGCCCGGCCGAGCCCCACAGCCCATGCCCGGCGGGGATCCATCGCCTGGAGCGCCGAGCCGCGATGTCCATACTTGCCAAAATGGGGGACTGGCAGGTACGGGGGTTTGCCTTGGCTGGGGCTGAAGTGGGCGGGGGGGGAAGGGGGAGGGGGCCGGGAGGGGGGAGGCGGAGAGGAAGAGCCTTGGCCCTGGGCAGGAGAGTCGTAAGCGAGGCACGCCTGGCAGCGCCCAGGAGAGTTCCCAGGAGAGAAAGGGCAGAAAAAACACGCGCTGCCGGCGGGCCCGGAGCGGAGCAAAGTCCGGCACACGCTCCACAGGTGGCCCCGGGGGTCACCTGTGGTTTGTGCTGCGGCCTTTAACGCCCCCCCTCCCCACCCGGTGGAAACAAGGGAGGATGACTAATTCGGGAGGGGGAAGGGCGCGGGGCGGGGGTTGCTGTGCGTGGTAAGGAAGGTTCACTACTCTGTACGCCTTCGTTCTTTCCCTAGACCCCAGGGCGACGCATGAGGTGGGGTTCTGGTGCACCTGTCTCTCTTTCTGTCTCCAATTTGGGGGGCCTAGTGGGTTTGGAGAATGGAAAGGGGTCCGGATGGACGAGGCGCGCCCGCGAGAATATTCTTTGGGGGAAATACTTAAAAGAGTTTGTACAAAGTTTAGCCTCTCTCTCGGTCCGAGTTGTGAAGCCGGTTTTCGCCTCTTGGGCTACAGATTGGGGTGACTGGATAAGGGGTGAATGATGGGTGATAAGGGATGTCCAAAATTTCCAGAAACCGAAGTTTGCCAAAGTCGGCCGGCTAGGCCTCGGGTACCTCAAGGCCAAATGGGCCCTTGATCCTGCCCTCCTTGAGTCCTGACCCAACCCGGGCCACAGGAACATTCTTCCGGCTCTCTCCTAACTTCCAGACATTTCCCCTGTGGAAACCAGGGCAGCTCTGCACAGGCTGGTGAGGGTAGCAGACACTCTCCTCTTTGGCGGATTTCATCATGGGAACCGTGGGGCCCTATTCCCCTCCCCCCACTCCCACCGAACCTCCTGGCCAAGGAGGCCTGGTTAGGGCAAGATTCTGTGCGCAGAAAAGGCTGCAGGGTGATTAGAACCGAAGGTGGGGAACTCCCCAGAGAGAAGTCAAGGCTCTGCCCTTTTCAGGGGCGAGTTCTTTTTCTTTATCTTGTTTCAGATTCATGCCATTAGAAATAAAGTTCAGAAGTCTTGTCTTTTCTCTATTCTTTGGAGTTGGGGAAAGGAAATAGTCTTGCGATTTTTACTTCTCTCCTTCTATTTATTATTTTTATTAACCCTGAGCTCTTTTATACCTCTCCTCCCAATTAAACCTCACGAAAATGCAATTTCATCCCCCAAATTAGACTGACTTTGTGGTTTAAGGATGCAAGACCCACACCAAACACAAATGTTGGGAATCTACACCTTTCCCTCCCTTGCTTCAGTGGGCCTCAGGGCCCTTCTTCCTTCTTTTCTCTGGAGGGTGTAAACTGGGGAAGGTCTTGGGGTGAGGTCCTTGCAGTTTTCTCCACAAAACTGGTAGACCTCCCAGCCGAACTCCTCGGGTCTGAGAAGGCACCAGTAGCGGAGGATCATCCTGGGTCTGAGCCTCCAGAGGGCCTACCATTCGGGTGCAGTGAGAATATGGCCCAAAGGGGAAAGGAGTGAACCCTGGGCCTGGCTCCTGCGGGCTCACAGTTTGGCAAGTGGTGGGAAGCCCGCCTCTCGGGTGGGGCACGTGGATTTGGGGCCTGGAGGGACTGGATCCTTCAGGCTTGGCCTTTTGCGCCCTCGGGTCCCACTGAGTGGTGAGGACCAGAGGAGAGTCATTCAGACCCCTTGCTGTCTCTTTGTTTCTGCCAGTGTCTCCGTCTCACACTGATACTCATTTTTCCCTCCAACGGCCTCTTCACGCCCCCACTTCAGGCCTGGACCCCCCACCTCTAGCCCCAGGCCTGGCGCTATTGCCCTGGGGTGCTGGTGGGGACAGAGCATTGACATGCAATGAAGAGACTTGTCGTGGTAATGACGTTCCCACAAATGCGGCTCCGCTGGCTCCAGGATCTACTGGGGCGCTCGCCTGGGCCTTTCTTGAAGGCCCAGAACTCCAGCGGTGGCGCAGAGCCCGCAGGACCTAATCTGCACCTCAAAGGCACCCTCGGCGGGAATACAACAACAGTTTAGCAAGCCCTAGAGGGTGCGGAGCCAGAAATCTGCAGGGCGCCAGTCAGCAAGGGGGGATGGGTGGAGAAGATAAAGGGCCTTGAATGCCTTCCTCAGCCCACAATCTGAAAGAAAGCGAAACTTGAAGTTTCCTTAAGCACAGTGCGGCAACGTCCGAGGGTGTAAAAATCCCACGCTCGCAGGTTTAGGATTTGGCCTACAGCTCATGCTCTGAGGCTGTGGCCGCTTGCTGGGAAGGTGTAAATGCTCGCGGCGGCCGGTCTCCCGACTTCAATCCACTGCGCTGGGCGTCGGGCCCTGGGGCAGCCCCTCAGGGTGAGTGGTGTGAGTGCTCGAAGTTGACCGTTTTACGGGTGGAGCGTGGCGCTTAACCTCGGGCTGTGTTCAGCCAGAGAACTGTGGTAGTGTGCAGGTGGGGAAAAGGAGTGCAGGGCAGGGCTGGAGGAGGGTGTCCCTCATGCTCTAAATCCCCCTTCCCGGCTCGAGCCATTTCTCTAACTTTTGGGAGGGCCTCTGGCCTACTCAGCCTGGCTTGGGGAATTTGCTGCAGCCATCCGGAAGGAGAAATTGCCCTCAGCAAATGGGTGGGGGGGTGGAGTAGGGAGGGTCGTCCCTCCTCTTGCCTTCCTTCCACCTGTTAAGAAAATCTTGGATTTGCAACACCCTTTACCCCCTCTGCAAGGACAGGCTTTGGAGACCTTGGGAGGCCTGGAGATTTGCAAAAGACAGGCCTAGATGGAATCAGAAGTCGTTCCTAGAGCAACTCTGAGGCAGACCTACTGTTGGTGAATTTGCAGTATTCAAGAGAGAGAAAGACACACAAAAACTTTTTTATGGAGGGCAAATGAGAAGTTTGACCAGAAAAATTAATTACTCCGTATTTCAAAGGATTACATCACATCTTTCTTTTTAATTTCTTCTTTAAAACAATTCGCCAAAACAGAAGGAAAACATCTATAAAGCCCCGCTGGGGCGAGCCGGTCCCTGTGTGGAGCCGGGAAAGCCTGGACTGGCCAACCTGGACCAGGGGGTGGCCCCGGGGCCTCCGGGTTCCGCGTCAGCCGGGCACTGCGCCGCAAGCGCGCCCGCTTTAGTAACATCACCAAATCATGAAGGAACTCTCCCTGCTTTAATTAAAAAGGGGGATCTTGGGAAAACTGGAGCAGATTAGCACAGCGAAGAGTTGGTTCCTAGCGATTTATTTTGATGCATGCATGACACGAAGCACACATGTCGGTATTTCCGCACAACTCCAGGAGCGACTGAGTCTCCGTAGGAGTTCTGTATTTTGTCCACATCGCACCTACGAAACCCTTAGCCCCAACACCACGTTGAATTATCAGTCAGCCCTAGCTTCATACAAATGAGAGGAAAATCATTTAACCCCTGGAGCTGTCAACTAACCTCTTCGGGGTACAATTTTTATTTTACACGCGGCAATTAAAGGATCGCAAACCCCAGCCGAGCGACTGGAGCTGTTTGGCAAAATTCTCAACCTGGGGGTGGGGGTGGGGGGATGGAGGGGGTAAGCGCAAAGCCAATAAAACTCCCAAGGCGCTGCGGCCCGAGATGGTGGCTGCCGCGAGCGGAGGCGATCTCTTGTTGGGCAGAAATCCTGGAGTGACTTTGCCGGTCTTGGTTTGATGATTATATTTAATTGCGAAAGGGATAATAATTTCTAATAAAATTGGACGGGGCCGAAAGGACAGCGCGGTTAGCGCAGGCAGGGTTGAGGGAGAGGTGGTGAAAGACGAGCCCCAGGCACAGCCTCTTCGACCCTGCACGGTGCCGGTTTTTGCGGAGGGCATCTCCCTCGAGAAGGAGACGGAGAGGAAGAGGAGAGGGGCGGAATGGCGCGGCGGCGGGGACCCGGGGTGGCTGGGACCGGGGCGTGCGGCTGGTCTCAGGGGAGATTTCCTCGGCTCACAGGCAGGCGTGCGCTCTAGGAGCAAATACGGCTCTCCGAGAGGCCTTTATACCTGGGTCGGAGCGGCCGGCCGCAGATTGCGGTGCTGGCGAGCAATTGGACTATTGTTGATATGCTAATGAGGCGATTAGGCTGTTGGTAAAGAGCTGGAAAAGGGAAAAGTTTCTACCATTAGAGGGAGATCTCCGAGCGCACACGGGAGCTCTTTCCCTTCTCGCCTCCTCCCTCCTCCTCACCCTCCTCCTCCTCGCCCTCCTCCTCCTCCTTTTTGCCCTCCTCCTCCTCCTCCTCGCCCTCGCCCTCCTCCTCCTCCTCCTCGACCTCCTCCTCCTCCTCCTCCTCCTCCTGCGCTCACCGCCGGCAGCCGACACTTTGCGCTTACCCAGAGAGTAGCTCCACTTGGGTGCGAGGCGGAGAAGGGGGCAAATCCGTTCACGCCGATCCATGAAAATGCTTTGGAAACTGACGGATAATATCAAGTACGAGGACTGCGAGGTAAGCGCGGTGCTGGCTATCCTTGCGGCCGCAGGCTCCGAGCTCTACCTTCCCGCTCCTCCTCCTTTCCTCGCAGCCAGCTGCGAAATGCGGGTGGGACAAACTTTCCCCAGCGCAGCGCCCGCCTCTCCAATTCGCCCGAAGAACGCAAGGGAGAAGCTGGAGAGGAAGGATGTGGATGCTGTCTTCTTTCATTTTCCTCCTTGGAAGCTCGTGTCCCACTTTCCCTCCGTCTATTTTCCGGCCAGTTTGGGGACTGCTTAAGAGTGGAAAGAGGAGCATGGGTTTTTGAGGCAGTTGCTGGCAATTGGGCACGCCTCTGTGCACCCTGCGTGTGTCTTGAGCGAGATTCTGGGAGCCCGAGTCACCAGAAAGAGAAAGGAAAGAGAAAAACCCATTTCCCTCCTTACGTCCTCTCCGATCTTTCATATTCCTTCTTTTATTTATTCATTTTTCCCCTCCCCCTTTCTAAAAAGGAAGGGTCTTTTCTGTTTGGAGAAGGCACCCGCACACTTCGCTCTGACCTGTGTTGCACCTCCCAGTTATCGGGTTCAGTCTGGAAGCGCCCCTCTCCCAAATTGCTGCGGGGCTCGCTCTGGGTATCTGTGTTGCTGAAGAAGTTCTAAGCACCTTCTCCCTCTGAGGGATACTTTGAGAGCATCCCTGGGGCGAAGGTGGGAGGGCTGCACCGCGTGGAGCCGCCTAGTTGCCGGGTCCTCACGCTGAGGGCCCTGAAGCTGCCGGGCAGTCGGCTGAGTGACCGTGGGAATCCTGACCCGGCTGCACACGACCTCCGGTGCGCGGAGCCCGCGGCGCGGGTGGAACGCGCCTCTTTGGAGCCCATTTTAAAACCCAGGGTCTCGGGAGCTCGGCTTATTGGAGCAGCCGGGGAAGCCCCAGCACCACTGGCCCGCCCGCGGGAGGCGCTGGGAACCCGCCTGGCTGCCGCGGCCCCCAACTCCTTCACAACCCCCGCTGAAATAAGCGGAGGAGTCACAGGAGGGGGAGGGGGCCCGAGGCCGATGATTACCTAAATAGGTGATAGTCCCAGCTTTCGCTATTTTTTCTTTTCTGTTCCTTTCTTTCTCTTTGGCATTTGGAACTGGAAATGTCTGGAGCAGAGGTCTGTGCGGGCGCAGCAGCGTGGGTCTCGTCTTCACTTGAAATCAGAACCCGGATTTGTGTGAACGGTGTGTCACTGGTTCCCTTCCCCTTCTTCTCTCCGTCGACTATTTTAAAATCTTTCTCCTTTCCCGGGCTCTTCCTTTTCGCCTTCCCCTCACCCCATGGGGCTCAGGGTGACATCCCGCGGGGACCGGCTCATCTCTGGGGGCTCCTGCTGTGCGCCGTGCGGGGCGCAGAGACCCGGGGCACACTAGCGGCTTTGTTTTCAGGCCCGTGGCGTGGGGGGGGGGGTTGCTCTGCGAACTGGTCCGAGTTTGCTCCCCAGTCTCCGCAGGTGAATTGTCCCCGCCAGGGCTCTGGCCCGAGGCTCGAGCGTTTCACCTTCGCGGAGGCCGAAACCCAGCTCTGGGTTCCAAGCCCTCGGTGCGAGGTTTTAACCTCTGCACGGCGCTGGGCGCCTTTGAGACCTAGGTGGGAGGCAAAGAACTTGAGGGACCCTGTGGGGGCGCGTGTGAATGTGTGTGTAAGTGAGGCAACGAGAGAGAGAGAGAGAGAGAGAGAGAGAGAACACAGTGAGGGCTGTTTCAACAACTTTGACTGCGGTGGGCGAGCGCCGGAGCAGGGATTTCGGGTTTCCGAGCTGGCTCAGGGCTGTCTAATTATGTCGGGGCTCTGCAGGGACACGCAGGAGGCGAGGTGCCGCTTGTTCTGACAACCCAGCGGTTGGACTGGCAGCGGCGGCAGCCTTGCCGCGCTGGGAGAGAGCGAGCCGTGTCAGCGGATGGGGGTGGGGGGGCGTCGGGCGGGAGTGGCCCAGCCAGTCGGACGGGTTTGCGCCGGGAGCCGGGAGCCCGTGCCAGCGGCGCCCGGGCTGGGCCGCTTAGCGTCTCTGCGCGCCCCGGACCGCGTCCCGGCTCTCCCTCCCCTAGCTCCTGCCCGGGAGAGCTGAGGGCGGGCGGCAGCTGCCGCAGAGCGAACGGCCCGGGCTGTCCGAGGGAAGCTTGAGCGGCGGCCGAGGCGAGGGCCGGTGGAGCGGGCGGGCTGGCCGGTTCCGGGCGGGGCGCCGGGCCATGGAAGAGCGGCGCGGCGGCGGGCAGCCGAATCCCGAGTCCCAGGCCCGGCTGCGGAGCGGAGGAGCCCGCGGCCGGAGAGGGCCGGGCAGCACCTCCCGCGCCGAGAGCCCGATGAATGCTCGGACGCGGTCCCCGGCAGCTCCTGCCCGCGACGCGCGGCCCCCACGGTATCCCGAGGTCTGCCCCAGCCTTTTAGGTCTGATTGTCCTCGCTCGCTTCCTCTCCCCCTCCCCCTCCCCCTCGGCCTCCCCCTCCGTGCGCTCCGGCTCGGCCCCCTCCCCCTCCTTCCCTCCCTCCCTCCCTCTTTCCCTCCCTTCCTCCTCTCGGGCTCTCCCTCCTTCCCTCCCTCCCCGCTCCCCACTCTGGGCTCCACTCTCTCACCCACACTTTCTTTCTCACACACGCACGCAGACACATTCTCCCTCTCTGCGCTCTCTCCCTCGGTTTCCCTCGCTCTCTCTTTCTCTTTCACTTTTGCATGCCCTGCAACCTTTTAAAATGTTGCCCCTTCCCTGTGATTCGCCAGACGCCGCGCCGCGGCCCCCCGCGCGCTCGCCCGCTCCCTCTCTCGCCCGCTTTTTGTCTCTCGCGCTCCCTCTCCCCACCTCCGATTTGCTACACTGAGGCTCCCGTCAATGGACTGCATTGAGAGCCGGCTCCGGCGCGAGTTGCCTCTCCGCTTCACGCTCGATTTCCAGGCATTCTTCCCTTATTAAGTATTCGTGTAATATTAATAGTCATGAATATCTGCTATTAGGAGGCTCCAGGAACGCTGCCCAGCGCGGTTATTAGAAGCTCAAGCGAAGCCGCCGCTAAGAAAAGAGGGGAGACACGGATTAAGGAACACGCACATACACACAGACACACACACACTTTTTTCTTTTTCCTTTTTTTTGGGGTTTTTCATTTTTAAAGGAACTTTGAATCATAACCGATCACGGCAGGATAGAGACCGTGGGTTCGACCAGCTGAAGGCGCCGCTCGAATCGGTGGTTCAAGTTCGGATGGACCAGAGCGGGGCTCCAGCGCTCGGGGGAGTGTCTGCGCCGTGACTGGAGTCCTGGGTGGCGCGGGGCTCTCGGCGCCTTTTGTGTGGGGCGCGCTCGGGCGGCGGGGCAGCCGGGCTCTCCAGGCTTGCTTGTTTTTTATCCACCCTGACTCGTTACCCCAGACTCTTCGCAGATGTTAGTTCACAGTTTTTCAGCTATGGTGAGTCCCACCCCCACCCCCATCCCTGTTTCCTTAGGAATTCTCTTCTGGAAACCTGGTGCTGCGGAGCTGCCCCAACCTCGGGTTTCGCGCTCAGGTTTCCTTCAGGGAACCCCTTTTTCCATTTACATTTCGTTCTTTCCCTCTTTTCTCTCGCTTTTTTCATTCTTTAATCGAATGCATTACCCCCCGCCCCCGCTCGACCTCTCTCCCGGCGCGCAGACCTACCTCGCCGCTACTTCCCCAGGCGTGTTCCTAGCCACGTTCATCCTTATTTCTTTGCGTCTTCACTTGTTCCGAGGTGTTCTCAACGTTTGATGCTTAATCCATATGCAGGAAAAACGCTGCCCGGTGTGTCCCCTGCCCTCGGGGCCGGGGCTGAACCTCCCTGGGTTCGCACCCCCTGGAATCAACTCTGTTCGCTTTTTTGGCAAGCGAATTGCAATAGAGGAACATAAAGTCTGGCGTTTCTTCTGCCCTTTGGGGCTGGGGTGCAAGGGGCGGGAGCCTCCGCGCCGGGTTGCACCTCTCTCTTTTAAACCCAATAAGGATGAATCTTTCTATTTTAAACCTTGACTGGACGTCCCCTCTCTCCCCATCCATATTGTAAATCGACCCTATTGAGGAAAATGCTCCTAACTGAGAAAGCGGAAAACACAGAACCCAATCTTGCAGTTAAAACCTTCTTTAAGCTGGTAATTTAAAGGTGTGCTTTCGTTACAGCCCCTCTACGAAATGTTTCTATTTAAATAGTCATGAAAATGGTAATAGTCTTTGAAGGTGTATGATTTTTTCCCCCTCCAAATAAATGGAACAGGGTAAACAATAACGCAGTGGCAGGCAGGTTCAAATCCGGGGGAAAAAGAAAAGGCCGCTTCTACTGTTAAATATTTAGCAGGAATTTTAATTTTGCTTAAGGGAGGTTTCATGCTGCAGCTTAACGGGCTGTATTCTGGAAGGCCTTTTTCTATCATTTCCCCCCCCCCACACACACACTTTGAAACAAACGCCTAAACAGAGCCTCTTATGCCCCCACATTTGCTCGATCTAATTCTCTGCGTTTTTGGAAGAAGCCCATTTCACTTCGGGGGTACCAAAATGAACAACTTAGAGCTCATTTCTTTCGGCGGCCTGCCGACAGGAATGAACGGTTTCCCACGCAGTCTTGCGGAGTGGATTTAGAGTGGACAGATGTAACTCGACGCCTGATTTCTTGTTCTTTCCCCCCTTCTTCTTCTCTCTCTCAGGACCGCCACGACGGCACCAGCAACGGGACGGCGCGGTTGCCCCAGCTGGGCACTGTAGGTCAATCTCCCTACACGAGCGCCCCGCCGCTGTCCCACACCCCCAATGCCGACTTCCAGCCCCCCTACTTCCCCCCGCCCTACCAGCCTATCTACCCCCAGTCGCAAGATCCTTACTCCCACGTCAACGACCCCTACAGCCTGAACCCCTTGCACGCCCAGCCGCAGCCGCAGCACCCGGGCTGGCCCGGCCAGAGGCAGAGCCAGGAGTCTGGGCTCCTGCACACGCACCGGGGGCTGCCCCACCAGCTTTCGGGCCTGGATCCTCGCAGGGACTACCGGCGGCACGAAGACCTCCTGCACGGCCCACATGGGCTTAGCTCAGGACTCGGAGACCTCCCGATCCACTCCTTACCTCACGCCATCGAGGACGTCCCGGTAAGAGGCCGCGCGGGCGGCGCGAGGGAGAACGGCAGCCCCTGCTCACCCACCCACCCCCAGAGAAGATTAATCAGGACACACAGACTGTGGCCCGGGGTTTCCCTCAATGGCATTTACTTCTTCAAAATTCCATTTTATTTTTTGGGCGGACACTTGGAGAACCCACATAAACGATCGAATTAAAAAATTAAAAAGTAGTTGAGAGTTCTAGCCCTAGAAACAATGGTTCCTGGAGCTCCTTCAAACAATGCCTGCATTACCATTTCCACCGACACAGAAATAAATCAGATGAATGTCACCATTAACAATATCTGCCCCTCTCCAGGACAGTAAACTGTTTCGATTGGGAGAGGATCTCATTCCACCGCTGCGTCTGGCGTGGGGGATTTATCCCTGTCCTGGAAAAGATGTTCAATTCAACCAAAAGAACTCATTAAATACCCTAGGAGTTTAAAATAAAGTGTGAACAACATATTAAGAAAATTATTTCTACCGGATTTCATAAGCATTAGTGATGTCGAAAAGTTCTGTGTGTAGCTTACCCTGATTAAAGAATAGTTAAGTAGCAAATCGGAGCAGAGGGACATTAAAATGAAGCCTCCTTCTCCTCCTAGGGGTGCTAAGTGCTGACCTCATAAATCATTAGCTGGGTTCCCAACTCCTATCAGAACCTGCTACACCCTATATTAAATTAAATGTTTTGAGACTATTGGGCAATACATTATTTGAGTTCTAATCCAGTTATCGATAAATGCAGTTTAAAACGATTTCTGAATAAGCATGGTATTAGCACATTTACTGTTTACAGTGTAAACCAGGCTATTGATAATTTGAAAATACTTTCTGAAATTAAATTTAAACCAGCATCTCTGTTTCAGTTCTACGTATTTATGGTTTCCTCACAACCCTCCTGAAATGGAATTAGAATGAGCCAATAATTTTATTAAAGCTGTAAAGGCTCTGTTAATGCTGCTTTTCTTTGGAGAGGAAATGTATCTGGATGTGATTTTTACTAAAATGCTATTTCAAATTAGTGCATCAAATATTGCAGCAATATGTCCGTTGACAGTTTAATGATTACTGCATTAGATTGCAAAGAAAATGGTCAGATGAACTTACCTGCTTGCTTGGTGAATTTAAAACATTATTTAAGTTACATAGGAAAATAGAAAATTTATTACAGCTCTCATTTGGCCCAGTTAATCACTGAAATTTGTTGGTTATATTCAGCAGCCTTGCATGGAAAGAAGGAAAGCAGGCACTTCATCTATTGTGGGGTTTAGAAAGCATTGTGTGTATGTCTGTGATCATAAATGTTTTTGGAAACTGACATTAAACTGCATTTCTTGGGAAGTAAAATAAGAGGAGCAGTAGTTGAGAAAAAGCAATTAAAAAACAAACCTGGAAGTTGTGATCATTTCAGTTCCCCTTCCCAAAGAGTCTCTGAATCCTTTTTCTAACCTGCTCTTTGGACATATTTGAATTGCAAAATGCACTGCAGCCCTTTGGAATTACTGTGAATTAGAATTGCTCTACTTTGCAAAAATTCCAAAGTGGCTGGTGTGAATTCTTAACACCTGTATAGTCACTTTTTGTGGTGAAATTAGTCAGTAGGAGAAATTAACCAAAAGATAAATAAAAACAAGGAAACCCAGTTGCTGCTCTTCCCCACCCTCCCCCACCTATTAAGAAAAAGATTCTTTCAAAGGAATTTGGGTCAGGAAAAGGGTTGTTTTCAATTTTCCCATTGCTGCAACAGTTAACCTTTAATAAGAATGACTGCTAAATATTTAAGAAAATCAAATTGATGGTGAAAATTATTTAATCATTAATATCTCAGTGGGGTTTTAAACTTAACAGTCTTCCCTGTATGGACAAGGTCTAGAAATAACACAAATAAAAGTATTATGCCACAGTACATTTACTTTATGGGTTTAGGGTGCATGCATAAAGGGATCATATTTCCCCATATAGTTAAAACACAAGAACTGCAGCAGTAGTCATTTCTGAACATTTCTCAATTTAATTATACTTAAATCCAGAAGCACTTTAGGCAAGTTACAAATGAGAGCATTGAGTATAATAAAACCTGTAATAAAGCAACTTAGTACCATCCACCCGGAATCATTGCGATCAGGCACAATTAACACGAGCATAAATCCAAGACAGAATGGAAAATGTTCGAATCAGTATTATTGTTGGACAAAGACTAGAGAAGGAAGTAATAGTTTTTTAAATGGTAATGCCTGTGTTTGGTAACGATTGCGAAATCTTCTATCTCAGCAGCCCTGGTGCTAATTTGTAAACACAGCCAGACATTATATTGCCTGTCAGTTTCTGCATTAGAAAACATGATTTCATTTTACTTTCTAATCACGTTTTGACTCTAGCACACACGTATACCCATCCATCTGTAAAGAAAAAAAAAGGGGGGGGGAGAAAGAGAGAGAAACCCCACACCAACAAACCCGCTACTGGACAACAGGGGGAAAAAATACCCTCAGAGGTTTTTGCTTTTGTTTTAATCGTATTCATATTTGTTTCTCATTCCTAGTTTAGGCTATAATCGTCTTTAAAAATTATTTTTAGTTTTCCATAAGTGAAGGTGTGTATACGCCTTTGCTTTTTATCACATTACCTAAAATGCTTACAACACTCCCCTGTTACTCCCGCCTCTGTCATTTCTATTGTGTTTCCCTGGCTTTTGCTGCCTGAACACTGGAACCGCTAAAGTCCGAAGCCGCTGAGGCGCCAAACTAAAGCTAGGTGCATTTTTAAAGGTTAAACTGACTTTGTGAGAAAGATTAGGTGCTCCAAAACTTGGTTTAATTTCCAAAGAAAGTTTTATTCCCCACCCCCATCTCCTTCAAACATGGATTATTTGCTGGGGGAGGAGAAATTGGCCGTGGGTGTGCAGTGAAACCTCTTGAGTTCCAAAGCCTCAAATTCCAATAAGCCAAGAAGAGATGTTTATATATAAATGTCACTATACAGGAGGGGGAAATTTTGATTCTACACCTTCCCCTCCCCCCATCTTGCACAGAATATTCATTTCCTTTTGTTTTGATTACACACTTACATCCATGTGTATCCTTTTGTTGCAGCATGTAGAAGACCCGGGTATTAACATCCCAGATCAAACTGTAATTAAGAAAGGTAAGCCATTTCCTTCTACATTCCAGGCATGTCCTTACAGGCATACTGCTATTTAAAAGAACTCTCAGAGCTGTATTTATTTTTTTCAAATAGGATTTCCTAAAGGCTCAGAATTAGCAAATAGATGGCATAGAACAGCCATGCTTTAAATGATCGGCTTTCAGTATGTTAGTAATGGCAACAGGCTAGCTTTGTTCATGATTTGACCATTTAATTTAGTTTAATGATATCTAGACAGACACATGAAATGTGTAATAGTTGAACTGATTTGGAAGTGGCATTTCAATTTTGAAATGGTTTAATAGTTTAGTTAATCCATTGTGTAAGTGGCCATGAGTGTTAAGAAGTGTATAATGCTAAAATAGTGCAAATAATTCAACATCAGTATGAGAGTTGTGTCTTTTGTACCACTCCTTAGCAGAGGAAGAAAAAGAACTTTCATGTTCTTCAATTTAATTTCTCATTAGCTGTTTAAGGGTTTTTAAACTTTGTGAATTAGGTTAACAAAAATTTGGCTTTTGGTTAAAATTAGCATCTTGAAGATGTCAGGATTATTAGCATAATTGTTCAGAGCAGAAATTGTTTTTAAAAAGTGTCAAGTGATTTGGATGGATTTGTAATTTGTATTGTGTTTAGTGAGTAGAAATAAAGTTTACTGGATTAATTGCTATTCACAGCAGCTTTTTGTTGTTGTTGTTATAGTAGCAATGTTACATTGCAGAATTCTAGGCACCACCAGAGGACGATGCTATATAAAACTGTTCTCATTTCTAACCCCAATCAGTATATTGTTAGCTAGTTTAAAGTTTCATTTTTGCATCTGTGTGAAGTCTTTGTCACGTCAAATTAGATGTGCAAGGGATAAATCTTAAGAGATGCTCTTTCCAAGTCGACATGATAATTGGCTCTTTTATTAGTAATCTCTCAAGAGTTCGTTTAACTCCTATTGTCTCTATTAGCCTCCCCAGAGCTATTAATGTCACAAGTGATCTATCCAAAACCTAGAGCCCCCCACCTCCTCATACATCTAGAATATCCCCATTAAGGAGGGAGGAGTACTGAGGAGAATGTATGCATATTATTATATATGTCTCCTTGTGGAATTTTAAAATACAAACGCATACAGTACGTAAATGGTGGTGAATGCATCTGAATTATACTGGTGTGGAGAAATGTAACATGGTAGTACACTTTTTCCTGGTCTTGAATTTTTTTCTATGGTGGGGCCGACAAGGAAGACCTTATGATTTTGCCTAGTAAGAATATATCCTCTCCACTTGCCAATGAAGACACTCAAGCAGACAAGGATATTAACTCTTTGCTCAACAGAAGGGCATTGATAGAGCCTATGGTAGGCCTGTTTATCTTTCTTCACTCCCAGTTCAAAATGGGACTGTGGAATGCATTTCTAAACGGTCCTTTTTTAAAACTAAACATAGGAAAGGGCCTATTTATCAAAAGGATGGGGCACTTGCCGTGTGTGTGACCAGAGAATCCACCACCTCCCAGCTTGGTGCCTTAGCTGCAATGTTCACATACAGGCCACTTCAGCCATCTAAACTCTCTGCTGATCTTTGTAACAATTTCTCCCCAACACTGAACTCCCCACCCCACAAAACCTCCAAAGTACTCGGAGCTTGCTCTCGGTGTGCAAGCGTAATCCCCTCCCCTGCACCCTATACCCGTACTGCAGCACGTCTCCTCGGATGAGAGCCCTGAGGGTCACAGTTTCACTACCGTTTCTAGACAGCACCCTGACGGCTAACAGGAAAGGGTCGAGGCAGAAGCACAGTCCAAGCTGGTGGGGCGAGGTGGGGGCGCCTCCCGGCCGCCGGGCGGGGTGCGCCGAGGGGATGAGGCTTGATCCCCAGAACGGGAGTACAGCAGGGAATAAGGCAGAAGGTGGGGGAAAGGAACCACAGGATTTTTCAGGGCTGGAAGGAAAGTGGGGGTTGCGGCGCAAGCCGGGGCGAGAGCCGGGGTCGGGGAGGACTTGGGAGGGACCCCCGACGCCCACACGCAGCTTCCCCGTCTGTCTCCGCAGGCCCCGTGTCCCTGTCCAAGTCCAACAGCAACGCCGTCTCCGCCATCCCCATAAACAAGGACAACCTCTTCGGCGGCGTCGTGAACCCCAACGAAGTCTTCTGTTCAGTTCCGGGTCGTCTCTCGCTCCTCAGCTCCACCTCGAAGTACAAGGTCACGGTGGCGGAAGTACAGCGGCGCCTCTCACCGCCGGAGTGTCTCAACGCTTCGCTGCTGGGCGGAGTGCTGCGGAGGTGAGGCCCGGCGCCGCCCTGCCCGCCCCGCCCCGCGGCCCCGGGAAACACTGCGCCTGCGCTTGGGCGGCGACGCAGACGGGCCTCGCGCCACGGCCCGCCCTTCGCGGGAAAAGAAAGGGGCGGGGAGAAGGGCGTAAAACGGGGTGGGTGGGAGCTAGGGGCGGGATGAGGCGGCGCGCGCCTGCGCTCTTCGCAGCCTTCTCGCGCGCTCGAGCTTCTGGCGCGCGCTCGGTTTCGTCGCCGCGGCGCGCTCCCCGGGCCCTCCGCCCCCAACCCAACTCCTCGCGCGCACGCGCAGCTCACTGCACCGCGGGTTCAGTCCCGGCTGCTACAGCCGCGGGGCGCCGTGCAGCCGCCTTTTCCCTCCTCGCGTACACCTTGCACTCCCTGAAAAACTTCCTCTCAGGCGCCTTACTTTGCCTTACGTCCGTGTAGGGTCTCCGAAGGTAACCCACCGTCCCTTGAATAGGGTTTTAAGTAGAAGACCTTGGCTTTTTCTTGAGTCCGCCGCCCAGCGCCCGCACCCCCCCCACCTCGCGTCACCGTCACCTCTGGCCAGATGGCGACTCCCGGTGCCTAAGGCGCTCACGTTAGTGGTTCCCAGGTATTGCTGCCGCGACGTGCTCCAGGCAGCACGCAGGACACGTGTACGTGCATTCTGTGTAGTTGTCACCCACCAGTGCGTGTTACATACGTGGCTGGGGATACACGTCTCAGCCCTGCGAGGTCGCAGTGGTTCGTTTCCTAGATAAGATTGGATAAGGGTCTGCGAGGTGAAGCACCTTCCCTCAGGGCAGGTTTCTCCCTGCTTTGGGCTTCGCCCTCTTAGGGTTCCATCCAACTTTGTGAGTGGTGGGTGTTGGCTTGAACTTTCCCAGATGATCTTTTTTTCCTTTTCCCTTTCTTTTTTTTTTTTTTTTTTTAAAGTAGACCAAGAACTTAAGAGTTTGTCGTTTATTTATTTATTCATCATTGGACCCATAATCCCGCTCTGGTGGGCATGTTCCACACAAAGCGTATAAAACCATTTTTGGAAGGTTTCAGACATCCGCTTTTCCAGGGTTTTCTTCCTCTTCCTCCTTCACAGTCATTTTGGCTTCCTTTTGTAATCTTTCTCTGACAGATCTGAAACCTCTGCTTTTTCCTCCCCTTCCCCCACCCGCAGTATTGGAGACTGTTTACCTAGGGGAGTATAATCTAATCCACACAATTAAAGAGCACTTGAGTAGGGAATAAAATCTGAAATTAATTAATTTGCTGTTTTATTTAAACAATTTATTTTAACCACTTTCTGATTACGGGAGTCTATTTAGACATCTATTTAGAACCACCTCCATTGTCTCTGAAATCAGTGAAATTTTTAAAGGCCGATACCAGCTTTTGACATTTCCAGTTAGGCTACTGATATGGCATGTAAACAGTTGGTAAAATGAATTTCCCATTGGGGTTAAAGCCAGAACAGGAAACGTGAGAGTGATGATAACTTTGGTTACTCTGAACAGCCTAACAGTGATTCTTGCAAAGACAATTTAAAGACCCCATTGGGATTTTTGTGATTGTAACAACAGGGAAAATACACAATCGTCAGTTGAACTCAAAAATACCTCAAACCCCAGAGATGAGAATCGTGTTTGTTTGTTTGTGGTTCTTCTTTAGAGAGTTGGGGAATCAAAACCTTCCAACCTGCCACCAGGGCTGCAGGAATAACTGAACACAGGGGGTGTTTTACAGTTTAGCCTTTGTCTCCCATGATCTTTCCCTACCATTCCTTCCTAGGTTTCCCTCCCTTAAGTATCTCGGGGCTATGATTCTCAATTTTAAAAAGCACATGTTAGGAGGTTGTTAAAGTGACTATAATGTGACTCAGAGCCATCCAGTGTTTTCTAAATCCCTTTCTTGCGTGTATTTGTGAAACAGGGCGAAGTCTAAAAATGGAGGACGATCTTTAAGAGAAAAACTGGACAAAATAGGATTAAATCTGCCAGCAGGGAGACGTAAAGCTGCCAATGTCACCCTGCTCACGTCACTAGTGGAGGGTAAGCGAGTACACTTGCTAACAAGAAGGGAACTGTCTTCTGGGAAAATGGGTAATACTCTGTGGCTAGATGTTTGGTTGTATTTTGTGTCAGTTGGTCAGTTTCATTTTTTTTTTTTTTTTCTGGCGAATATAGCTGGAAGGGAACAGAATCCTGGCACGTCAAAAAACTATTTGCACTTACTCCTGTCCTCCTTTCTTCTTCCCCTTTGCCATAAAATTCCACCTCCCTGAACCCAATTCTGACCTAAACAACGTGAAAATTTAAGAACTGCATATTCTCTCCAAGTTCCTGTCTCCTCCACAGAGCTCAGCAGTAAATCACTTAAGCTATTCTGACATCTGCGTTTGAGAAATGCGTGACCATTACTTCCTGAATTAATTTGGGAATCTTTGACCTGCATCCTGATTTAAGACCGTCCTGAAAGCTCAGGGTTATATGCCCTTTTAGGTTTTTGTTTTCCAAACATATGCTCCCTTATCTCTTACTTAATGGTGCTTCTCTAGTGGAGGGGAAGAAAAGTGAGCAATCTTAGATTTTGAATTGTTGGGCTAGGAAAGAAAAAAGAAAAACAAGCCTTGCTGAAAGTTCCTCATGGCAGTTTTTAACACACACACACACAAAGCTTCCAACCCCTTTAAAACAAAAGCTACCCCTGTTCTCACTCTGTGCTCTAGATACACTGTCATCAGAATCCACTCACATTCCTACTTCCTCTGGATTCCTTTTAAGTTCTTCTGATAGTAAATTGGCTTAAGTTTAGATGTGTTAGAAGGAATGTCTAAGCTGTCTTGCGTTTTCCTTTGTGTTGTGTTGGAAATATCTCCTGCCAGTGGAAAAAGAAAGACACTTAAATGATCAGGTAGATATCAAAACTACCATTTATATTTAAAGAAGGCATTTTGTCTTCTTTACACCTTACAGTTGAGGAGATAGATCACAGTGGAATTTGGGTTCCAGCTTTATAAAGAACTGTAGTAAAGTTTAAAATCATGCACTTGAGGAGGACTCCCAGGAGGCAATCTGTGAACAACGTTAAAGATGATAACTGTTAAAGAATAAGCAGTTCTTCGGGGCCAGAAGCTCAACAACAGTAGCTTTGCATTAAATATACCATGAGTACATGGAGAACCCACTATGCATACCCCAAAAGAATTAAGCGCAAAGGAAATGGTCGAAGTGGCTTTGGGTGTAAGTGTGAGAGTGTGCATGAGTTTGGGGGTTGAGTCTTGTTCCAGGGAGGCAGTTTCTGGAGAACTGTTATTGTTTGTGATCCGCTCCATTTTATGGAAACAAGCTCTGCAGAGAGGGCTTTGATGCTCTAATTGGCGCATGCGTTCTTCCGGAGCTGGAGCTAATGGCAGGAAGCCCTGCAGTAAAAACCAACTGGTTCAGGAAATTAAAACCAAAGATTTGAAAATCAACAACACAGACAGACTCAGTGGAGTGACCCTCAAATCCTCTTGGTTAATCGGTTTGGATGAACAGATAATTATATGCGATCAAGTTAAAATGTAAACCTTTAGTTGTTCCCCTTGCAGAAAAACTCATCGAGTAATTATGAATATCATTTATGAATGTGTTGATAGGTGTGAGGTTAGAATCCGAGGAACATTTTTAAAGAGAAGTTGGGGAAATGTCATCAGGGATCAGGGTGGGTGGGGGATGGGACAGGAGGGTGGTGGATGGGATTTACATTGTCAAGTCATCTTGGCTTGACTGGGACAAGTGGCCATTTTTCCTGATAAATTCATCTGCCAGATCCTACAGAGAAGGAAATAAAATGCCTGAAACGAGAAAACAAGTAGTTTGTGTTTTCTTAAACATCTGGGTTAAGAAAATAAGAGTGTTGGAAGGAAAATCTGACCTCAACTCTTTTCATTCTCTTGCGCTCACCTCCCCTCTCGCCTCCTGCCAGGAGAAGCAGTCCACCTAGCCCGGGACTTTGGGTACGTGTGTGAAACTGAATTTCCTGCCAAAGCAGTAGCTGAATTTCTCAACCGACAACATTCCGATCCCAATGAGCAAGTGACAAGAAAAAACATGCTTCTGGCTACAAAGTAAGGCATTTACCTTACCTCTCCGGGGTCTGTGTCTTACTGTCAAGAGAAACAACCAGAATTGTTTCTGGTCACACTTTTCTCCTCTCTTCGTTTGGTGTTAATCAGCTTTGTTGTCATAAATAATTGAAGTTACCAACACAGTCTTAGAATGCATACTCAACCTTAAAGGGGAAATGTTAGTGGGATTCTTGGTGTGCTCCTATTCTTATCCACTCTGCTGCTCCTCCTTTTCAGTTAAAACAAAAAAAAGTGTGTATGGGGGTGGAGTATGGTAGGGGTTTGATGGAAGCTGAGTGTGGATTGTGTGACTGTGTTGTTTTAGGAAGACCAGCATTGAGTCTGTACACGGGCAAAACAGGCTCGCTTGTATCAGTTTTTGTCTCCTATCAGTATGTGCTCCGAGAACAAGGATTAAGCAGTGGCCTGCAAAATGTGGATTCCGCCAGAAGTTGTCCTAGTTTCAGCCTTAATCCCTTATCCATTTCTTGCCTTTCTTTCGCCTCCCTCCTGGAAAGTGTCTCTCTCTCTCTCTGTCTCTGTCCCTCTCACAGGCACACACACACACACACACGCAGCCCACAAGTTTAGCCTACAGGTGAGATGTCAAATAGGTTTCAGAATGGCCCAAGTTATAGTCCCATCAGGGCTTGGGCTGAATAGGCTTCTCCAGGTGGTGTGTGAAAAGAAAATGACTGTTTTGATATGTTTTCTGGAAATTAAAAGGCTTGTTTGGAAGCCCTTAATTATCAAAGTTGATGTCACAGGAGGGCTTGAAACCAGAGGGCAGAGGCTGTGAGGCCTCCATTGGGGCAGTGTCTAGCCTGGGGACATCAGCTGGCCTTGGAGAAGGCAGCCTGCCAAGTGCTCCCCCATTCTCCCTCTTCCCCACCTGCCTCATACCAGTATCCCCATCCCCTCCAGACTGCTGCTGCCCCAGGAAGACCCCACCTAGGCCTTGCTTCCCAGATTCACAGCTTCCAGTGTACAGGCCTCCGCTGTCTGTATTTCCGACTTCTCAAGACCCTTTCTGAGATTTCAGCTTTTTCTCCTCCCTTAGCTTCCTAAGCATACCTGTGTTCACAATTTTCCCTTGGAATGGGGCAATTGAAATTGAAGCAACTATTTCTTCTCAAAAGTCAGTCTGAGGGGCACCTGGGTGGCTCAGTTGGGTAAGCTTCCCACTCTGGATTTTAGCTCAGGTCAAGATCTCAGGGTCTTGAGATCTATCTCTGCCTCTCAGACTGGGGCTTGGAGCCTGCTTGAGCTCCTTCTGTCCCTCTTCCTCCCCAGCGCTCTGTCTGTCTCTCTGAGCTGGCTGTCAGTATCAGTCTGCATTGTCCCCAAGTAATGGATTTTTTGTGCATTTATTTAAAGGCAAAACAATCCCAAGAAAAGTTTGCCTTTCTGTCTGCATCCAACCTGATTTGTAGGATTTCATCCCACTAACTGAGGTCTCTCTAGACAGAGCAGGAAGCAGGTCTCTCTGATATTTTGAACCGGACAACTGACGGCTGCATGCTATTGGCTATTGGGAAATGCTTTTGTTTCTGACTCCTCATCCCTCTCCTCCTCCTTTGTTTCTCTTCTAAACGTGTGCAGTGTTTCTCTGTGTCAGGGGTGTTTGGTGTGAGTGAGAAAGAAGGGGGCTAGTCGTTAGGTGTAGCTGGGGAGCGAGAGAGGGAGAATTTGTGAAGGTAGGAAGGGCCACATTCAGTGGACATAGAGGGGTGGCTGGGTCTTCCGTCTTGTGCCCCCCCCCCCCAAGTCTGTCTCTGGGGCCTTGGGTCAGGTCAGGGTTCTGCAGGGAGAAAGGTTTTCTCTTTGCTGCTCATGTTGCCCACAGGGGAGCCTCAACTCTCTCTCTCCCCACTCCCCACCCCCCTCTTTCTCTCTGCTTCACTTGTGCTGCAGACAGATATGCAAAGAGTTCACTGACCTGCTGGCTCAGGACCGATCTCCCCTGGGGAACTCGCGGCCGAACCCCATCCTGGAGCCTGGCATCCAGAGCTGCTTGACCCACTTCAACCTCATCTCCCACGGCTTCGGCAGCCCAGCGGTGTGCGCCGCGGTCACAGCCCTGCAGAACTATCTCACCGAGGCCCTGAAGGCCATGGACAAAATGTACCTCAGCAACAACCCCAACAGCCACACGGACAACAGCGCCAAAAGCAGTGACAAAGAGGAGAAACACAGAAAGTGAGGCTGTCCTCCCTGCCCTGCCTATCCCGCCTCACCAGTCCGGCGAGCCCACCCACCCAGTCGTCTCCAGTCCCCTACTGCCGTGGGCAGGTGACAGCTCTGGGACCAGCGCCCCGCCCCGCCCCCCGCCCCCCTTCCCACTGCTGCTATTGCTGATGCTGCCGCCACCACCGCCACCACCTTCAGTCCCCCAGACGCTGGGGGGACTCTCTGCCATCAGCGGGGACAGCACCTGCTGACTGGGCCCCCAGCCTCGAAGTCCCTCGTCGGCACCAACTCCCCTTTGCCCTCCTGTGGAGCCTAAGAGAACAGAACAGGCCGTGGAGCCAGCAAAGAAAAGTTCTGTCCAAGTTTGTGAACGATTTTTTAAAAAACAAAAAACCCAACAACTCAACAACCACCACCACCACAAAAAAGCTAAAAACATTTTTTTCTAAAAAAATAAATAAATAAATAAATAAATAATAATAACATAAAAATTTAAAAAAATACTATATGCGCTTCATGGGACTGAATCACCACCTTCCCTTACATACTTCAGATTGTAGCCATACTTTAAAAAAAAAAAGGCGTAAAGGAAAATGACATTTTTATCAGTATTGTGAATAAACTTGAACACAAATACACGAAGTTCCATGTCATGTCTTCAGTTGTAGAAGTTTTTTCCTCTCCAAGGTAAAGCGACCAACTTGAACTTTCTCTGGCAACACGATTCACAGTTATATAAGGGAATCTGTGTTCACGTCTCTGTATATATTTATTTATGTGTAATTTAATGGGAATTGTAAATATGGTGAGTCTGTTTTAAGCCTCTCTTTTTTTTTTTTTAATTTATCTGGTGATCTCGTTTACCTCTTGTTTAGTGGGTTTTGAATCTTCCCTATTAGTTCTTCATGTGGTTCATGGTACTTATTTAGAAATTCAAGGTTTGGGGGATTCCCCCCCCCCCCGGGATTCATGAATTTAGCCCTGTTGTAGCATGTTAAAGACGACAATGAAACAGCTGAACAGAATTTTTAAAAGTAAAATAAAATTTTATATATAATTAGTATTACATTTAGCATTTCATTGAACTGAAATAAAAAAGTTGATATCAGACCCTGGAAAGATTTTTTAAACTTGAGTGGTTTGATAACTCTTCTATGTATTGTGGGGAGAGAAAAAAAAAAAGTTTATTTTATTTCACTGTCCTCCCTTGAAAGCATCATTTGAGCAATAAATGAGTATTGTCTTTAAACCAAGGGTAAGGGATTCCCCCAACCCCCACACTCTGTCTCTCTCTTTCTCGCTCTCTCTTTTTGTTCAAAGAACTTCAAACATTTGGGACCACCTGGTATTCTGTATTTTCACTGGCCATTTTGGAAGCAGTTCGAGTTGTATTGTATTGAGTTGTGCTGGCGTAGTTTCCATGCCTGTCAATGTATCATAGTCCTTTGTTGCCCAGATAAATAAATATTTGATACGCTTTATGTCGATTTTTTTTTATTCAGTGGCTGTCTTTACCCAGGCGTATTTTTGTTCTTGGCAGTATTTTTTATTCAGTATGGTTACAGTAATTGAGTTTAACTCTCCCTTGACAATTGCTCCTTGCAATAAGCAGCTGAACCCACTGTTTCCCTCAAGTATAATAAAAACTTACTTTCAACTTGGAGTTCAGAGCAGGGTATCATTTCGATATTCCACGGAGTCTGTATTCAGACAAATGACACAATAAAACCCAATGTATTCTTTTGGATAAAATATTGTTTGTACTGCTAAAGGAATGACATACTATCTTTTCCTTACTAGAAACATTAATTTTATTATTAAAAATAAAGTTTATATTTTATTTATGTTGATCCTTTAGGTTTTCATTTGTGTTCTGGAAACCACAATATAAAACCTTCAGAACCAAACGTTAAGGATGACAAGGAAGATGGAGAACAGAACAGAAGACCCTCCCCTGCCCCCCCACCCCCATAACTACTATGGAACCTGTCTTAGAGGATAAGTGAAATTTGAATTGTTAGTTCATTAGCACAAAGGAAATACCCACTTAAACCTTTACTTGTTAGCTCAGGCTTCTCTGTGCCTAAGACATGTAAATAAGCAAAATCTAGCTCTGGTATTCTGGAAAGAGAAAAGGAATAGTGGCAGAAATGCATGAAGAGAGAAAGAAAGGGTACCTTGTCTCCCATTTATTTTAGTATTTTCTTTAGGGATGAGTTCACCACTATGCTCTTCTTAGGATCTCCTGAGATAGCAGAGGTGAGTGGGGAATTATGTGGATTCCCAGAATCTTTTCTGCATGCCCTCCCTAAATGTTGACCCACCCTTTTCTATCACGAAGGGGCTCCTCCTAGGACCTTTTAGAAATACCCATCGTGCTCTGAGGTGGCATGAAGAGGATGGGGGAGGGCTGTGCGTCCTGCCTCTCCAGACCTTTCCTGTCTGTCTTCTACAGTAACGGGGCTGTGTGCTCAGCTCTTAGAGCAGGAAGGACTTCCTGTACGTAAAAATGGCGAATTTAGTGCTTTTATCAAGTCTGATTTGGAAAGACCTTGCTTTGGAAGTGAGGGAGATTTTAAATGGTTTTTAAGAAGACAATGGGGGTAGTTAACTGGAAGGTTTATAGGAAAGGTCATAGAAAAAGTGTCTAGGTATACACACTGGAGGAAATTTAGCATTTGTTCATCCAGTTTGACATTCCAAAGGACTAAGGAAGCAAAGCATTAGACAGTGTCCATTTTGCAGCCTTTTGCTTTCTAATCTCCTTATGGGAGGCTGTGTGAAATCAATCTCGACAGACGAACGAGAGTTGGTGGAGTCTAAATTGTATTTTCCAAAGCCAGAGAATTCACAATAATGGTGGGTTTAAAAAAAAATTTTTTTTTTTCAAATGGAAAGTGTATCCTTAGAAAGCCACGCGGCAACTGTTTTTTAAAGCGGTTATTTATTATTTCCTAGAGAGACTGGTTAACTGGAACCGTAGATGTAACAAAATAATGAGGCGAATGAACCCTAACTGTACATACTCTTGACAGAAATGAAATGCACACAGCATCGTAGCAGGTGAAGTGAAGCATTGTCTATCAGGGCTGTTTTTCTTGGCTGCATCTCAGATTGTGTGGGGGATCCTAACCTCAGGCACAATAGCATTCATAAACAGCCATACATTGCTGCTCTTTCTCCAACGACACATAAATACTCATTTTAAAACGAAAACAATCTTATTAAATACCATTCATTCATATCTGGATTTACAGATGCCTGTTATGTTGGAAAACCTGAACCCAATATAATCCTTGCATCCTGAGAAAGATAGAAAGGAAATAGTGGGTTAGAACATTACAAGGTCATAATAAACAATGGTTTCCAAATGCACAGAATTAGTTATTTTTATTCTGTAGTTGGACATTTTGAGAAGTAGAATACTATGACTTTTTTTCTTTCTTTTTAAACAAAAATTTAAAAGAAGTTATATATTTTAAGGGGTAGGGAGGAGTAGAGGGGTTATTATTAGAAATTTTTATGGGACTAATTGAAGACTATATAGATTTTTTACTTTATCTGTTGTGACCAATGTGTATTTTTTAAGTCACATGGTGATTCTTGACAGGTCACATGTTTATATACTAACAACCGTGATTCTCTTTGGATTAACTCAAATTAGGATACATACTTGAATTATAAAGATGCTTGCTAGGCTATGCTAATTACCACACCCAATTTTTATAAAAACACAATGCTCCTTTATTACCCCTTCTATTCTCCAACACCCTTGAAAAATCACAATCCAATCCATTCCTCCCCAAAATCGAATATTAATATAATTTGAGTTCTTGATGGAACTACCATCAGGACTGCAATGCCCCGCAGCTGAAATAATATTTAAAATAGAAGGGATTTGACATTTGAGAAGTCAGTGGCTTGAAATACCCAGTTGTACTTAGCTAATTCAGTCCTTAACCTCTGGTTTCAAATAAATCAATTACAGTCGATTCCACTTCAGTTCAGAAGTGCACAGGGTTTTAGTTAATTGAATACATTTTATTCACTTGCTAGGAATATTCATTTATCAAAATTCCAAATTTAATGTACATTTCTTTACAACTCAGGTTATATTAGGCTGCACAATCAGATCAAATTTGCCCTGGTTTCCCCAAATCCTGCTAAAAATCTGAATTCTACCAGTCTTTCTGAAACAGGGTCTCCCCATTTCTTTCTCAATCAAAAAGTGAATTCATCCTAATTTAATGGCAGGCAGGAGAGCTACTTTCCCCCACGAAGAAAAAAGTCCTATGTGGTCATCAACCTTGTGTTAAGTTTAAATAGGTTAAGAACAGAGCTGGATTAATTAAGTTTTAAAAAAGTATTGACCTGAAATTTTAAAAAAAAAATTACGCATGGTTTTCATTAGAGCTTAACTTTGTTGCAGCTGACGGGTAAGACAGCATTTTGTGGTCTTAAAGCCGCAGGCTCCTTTTCTTAACCCTCTCTCTTCCTCTGCCTCCTCCCTCCGGCTTTTGGAGAAGAGGTTGGACAAACAGCGAAATTGTTAACTGAAAGCAGAGTGGTTAAATGTGCCCAAATGAAGTTGTGCTTTAAACAGATATTGATGTATGCAGTGTTTTATATTTATTGTTTGTAGCATCCTGCTGGCAGCAGTTTACTGTTTGGAAAGGAAAGGGGTTAATTAGCGTCATTATCAATCACTAATGCTTGCCTAACGTGTCCAAAGAATAATCAAGTTAGAGGACGGCATGAAGCCAACAGCTGCTTCATCCCCGTTACAGATCTCCTAAGCCACTCAGTTATAGGGTTGTGGGGTGGGAGGGAGGAGAAGTGAGGGGAAGAATCCTCATTGCTTGGGTAAAAGGGCCATAAAAACCGGGTCAACTCGCTGGAGATCCAAGAGGCGGAAAGTACGACATAAATACCCAGCGTTTTCATTCTCTCAGTTACAGGCGCAGAGATGTCAGCGGTCCTGAGGCCAGAGGACTGAAACTTGTTCTTTAATGTGCTTGATTATCCAAGTTGGGCATTGGATGTTTCCCCATCGCTTAGTGTCATATGGTAAAAAAGAAATCTAAAATGCAAGGAGAGAAAATACCCCCCACACCACAGACAAATCCAAGTCAACTGTTCGCCTCACCCATCCACCCATGCGAGAAGAATGAAACCACACAACTCACCAGGTAACAGCAGTTCTCACACCCTGCATCACCTCTTAGGATGCTCAGGGGTATTTTTCCTTGTGAATGTCAATGAACAATTCTTTTCTATACTAACCTTGATTGCTGCGCAGATAGCCGTCTCAGTTTCCAACAGTTATTACTTAACACTCTTAAGGATACTGTCCTCCTTGTGAATACTCTGTGGGAGAGAAACTGAAAAAGTTTGACCCTCTTATGGGTTCCTCTCAGAAGCTTGTCTGTAGATACGTTATTTGCCAAGTTAACCCTGAGTTAGAACTGAAAATCCCATTAATGATCAGAATTTACTCAACTGTGTTTCTGAAGGCAGGGATCAATTAGTCCGAGGTGGAGTATTTATAAACAGAGAGCAGTTGTATGATTGAACATGACATTGATTTCTTTCTACCAAAGCAGTAGCCCAAACTCATCTGTGCCCACGTGGATATAGATGAGAAACATTCTCAATCAAATCACCAACACAATTTAATTTTCCCTCCAAAGAAGTAACTGGGGTTTCCCACTGAGGACAGCAGGATGGTTATCCAGAGTGGGAAGAGAGAAGGATATTGGGAGGGAAGCCTAAGTAGTTCATGTATATGAGAGGTTCCTGGGTTTGAAAAATAATATTCTGCCCCTTAGGATCATGACTGCAAAAACACAGGAGGGAATGAAGGAGATTTGAGGTTGAAGGGGTGGGGGGGTGGACCACAACTAACTTTAAATGTTATTCATGTGTAAAACTGTGTTGTTTCTTTTTTTTTTTTAAGATTTTATTTATTTGACAGAGAGAGATCACAAGTAGGCAGAGAAGAGAGAGAGAGAGGAGGAAGCAGGCTCCCCGCTGAGCAGAGAGCCCGATGCCCTGCTTGATGGGGGGGCTCGATCCCAGGACCCTGGAATCACGACCTGAGCTGAAGGCAGAGGCTTTAACCCACTGATCCACCCAGGCGCCCCAACTGTGTTCTTTTTCATCTTTGATGCCTGAAAAGAACAGCACAGCCAATTTTGTTTTCACACAGAGATGTATTTCTCAACCAAAAAAAGTAACACTTAGGATATTACTGGAGAGATCGATGTTAGAGGAGAAGCAAGTGCAGGTGAGAACAACTTTCAATAGTGGAGGTACTTAATGGTATTTATAACATGGACCTTCCTTCTTTCCTTCCTTCCTTCCTCTCTCCCTCCCTCCTCTCTTCCTTCCTTTTCTCTCTGTTTCTCAGTTTCTAATGTGAAACCGAGTCGGATCATCTTTGGGGAAACTCCACAGAATTACTTTGACTTTCCATACTAACTTCCCCTTAGAGGTGGGAATATTTTCAACAGCAGGACCAGGTGTTTTTTGTTGTTGTTCTTTGTTTTTTGTTTTTTGTTTTGTTTTTGTTTTTTCCGGCCCAGTTCTATGCTCTGCTTTCGCTGCTGGTGATTTTTCTATGGAAATTAAGATTATATACACTAAATTCCAGTTACAATCCTAAACCCAAGCCTCAAACAGAAGTGGAGTCTCCTGGTCAAGCCTCTCTCTGCACCACCATGCCCTGCTGTCCCATCATCCACCCTAAATCTCAAACTTTGCAAGTCAGGAAGCCTGGGCCCCTGTTTCTGCCCCTGAGCTCTCTCTTGAATTGTTCTCGTTCATCACCCTTTTAGAATCTAGCCTCTCCTGGGGAAATCTACACATCTATGTACACAGATTTATTTATATTTTTATTTGAACTGTTTGGTCAAACTAAATTTAGCTAATATAGCTTAAAAGATTTTTTTTTTCCTAAGGCGCTGAGTTAATGCTAGGGTCAAATTTCCGTCTGCTTTGTCAGCTACCAAATCCTATTTCAGAATTCCCCCTCACCCCCTTCTTTTTTGGAGCCCCCAAGTCTGGGCTGTGCCTTTGTCCACTGCATGGAGTCGGTCCCCAGCGCCAGATCTCAGCTCCGGGCGCCAGGACCCCAGCCTAAGAGGAAGCGGCACCATCCGCACCCCCTCCACGCACCCCGCCGGCCGGATCCACCCAGATCCCGCCCGCCGGCCTAGGCGCCGCCCTAGCTAAATTCGCCCCCGAATCACGTCGTGTGCCTTTTTGGATCGGAAGCAAAGTGCAACTTGATTTTGAAAGTCTGGCGTTAGAGGTGGGAGGCGGGAGTGGTGACGGTGGAACGGGAGACAGAGGTTCGAGCCCAGCCTGGGGTTGGATGGAGGCGGGGTTGGGGACCGTAGGGCGCCGGGAGGGCAGCCCCGGGATGGGGTGTGGGCGGCCTGGGCGGCGGCCACCGACCCTTGCGACTAGGTTAGACCCAATTAAGCTGCTGTAAAACCCTGAGAAAGAGTTTTGGGACCTGCATGAGCCTCCTGCCTCCCTGCGCGTGCTCACCGATGCAGTGAGAGCGAGCCGGGAGGTTCCGGGTCGGAGTTTTAAGGGCCTTTTTCACAGGAGCGGTGCTTTAATTAATGATCGGAGGCAGGATCTTGGAAACTTTCTGCCTCCACGACTTCCAGGGCGGCGCGCAGTTTTTGCATCCCTGGCCTGAGTCTCTAAGCAGCTAAGACTGCGTGGGACTTCGACCCCAGGCACCTCCACCCTTTCTTTCTGACCAGGCCTCCCCAAGCTTCTTTCCACAGCTCAACCCATCTCACCAAACACCTCGCTGTCGGACACCTCTCCCGAGGCCTTGCCTTCATCTAGACCCACCCGGACGCGGAGAACCTGTGTCGCGCGCTCAGCGCCTCCTGCCCTCCCGCGACACTGACCATTAGCCACCTGAATCTTTAAAGAGTCATTAAGACCTTGTTTTATTGCAACAATTTGGTTGACCTTCCAACACCCGTTTGAGCGAACATCCCGGACTGAACTACTGAAATTTCACGGAGGAGCGTTTCGGTGACCTCCTCTGGGTCTCCGCACCCAAGCCTGGACGTCCCATTAGGATGACCCGAGATAAAAGCCTTGGGTGGCGCTTCTCGCCAATCCCAGGCCCACTGGCACTTCTGGGATTCCCTCCCCCCCATCCCTTCCCCCCTCCTCCCAGCCCTCTCCTCCTCCTCCTTTTCCTCCTCCTCTCTTTGTAAAAATGCGCTCCGACTTTTCTGGGCGGGGGCGGGGAGACTGGCTGGGCTGGGCTGGGCTGGGGAGGGGGGCTTCGCAGATAGTTGATATTCCGGGTCCAGCCGCTCTCCGCGCTCCCATTCTCTAAGCTCAGCCGGGGGGAAGTGTCGCCCCGGGCCAAACATATGCTTCTTTCCAGCGCGCTAATCCACCTTCAGCGCGGAGGCATAATTGCTCGGGTGTCCATGGATTCTCGGCGCTTTGTCCCTCGCTGGCTCCCATCAGCCCTGGCACACGCCATTTCAATCAAATCTTTTCAGAAAACTGTCTCCTTTTATCAAGTCCCAGCCCCTGCGAACGACGGGAGCATTTAACAAAACACCCTGCGTGTCCCGCGGTCTTCCTCGGCCCGGGCGGAGCGGGGAGCTGCGAGGATGGCACCAACTTTTCATTGAGTTCGACCTCTGAGAAGGCAGAGAGAGGAAGAGGGAGGGAGGGAGGGAGGGACCGAAGGGGGCAGAGAGACAGGGAGAGAGAGAGAGAGAGAGAGAAGGAAAAAGAAAAGAAAGAAAGAGAAAAGGAGAAAGACAACATCAGCATCCCAGACCTAAACGGGTCTCTTTCTAAAGCCCTGGTGTCAGGTGTATTGGATAGGAAAGGTCAGAGGTCACTCTCAGAGAGAAAACATGTTTCATCTCAGTTATTTTTTTCCCTGAAATTACAGAAATCGACTGCCTCTCTGCAGTGTTTGGGCAGTGTAGTGGGAGAAAAAGACAGGCAAAAACAAGCTCAGCAAAAATGGGCAGCAGGGAAGGATCCTGTCTAAAGGATATTACTGGTAGTCTGTTTATCACACAGCTTTGACAAAAAAAGATCCCCAGCACTGATTCCCTTGGACACATCCAACCTCTCTTTTGTTGCCAGTGACAGGCACAAATAAAAGTTGAATCTGAAGATCTCTGCCTTATGGTAATATCCTCTTGGTGAATATGCAAGTCTTACGTCTCCTGATTTGATAGTTGGGCTGGATTTCTAGCTTCGGGAGCAAAATGCTTTCATTGATTAGGCAAAAAAGAAAGAGAGAATGACAGAGTGAAAAGATGAACTCTGGAAAAGACCTTAGAAGCAGATAGACAAAATATTTTTGATGCTGTGAAAAAAATAATGACGCCGAATGCAAAAGACGAAGCTTGGAGTTTGATTTTGTGTAGCAATTATTATGCAAATATACACAAACAGAAGACATTGTAGTTCTATTATAGGAACACAGCTTTGCTGCTTGTTTATAAAATGAGAACGTCAGAGTAATGAACAGTTTTCTTCAAATCTCAAATCACCCTATAGTAGGTGGATTTCAGGGACTTAGTTTTCCTTTTGCAACAATTTATTTCATGATGATCAAGGAGGAGAAAGGCAGTGTAAAGGGACATGCCATGGGTTCTAAGGTCTTAGAATACAGTGCACTTTATGGCGTGAAACAACATGGGGCTTTCTGGTGATTCCCCTTCCTTGGCACAAGCCCAGGCTAAGGAAGCACTTCATAAAGTACTTGAAAGGGTTATATTTTCTTCATACATACGGCCGTCAAGGCCAGCACCACTAGCCTTGACCCATATCTGGAGTCAAATGAATCCTTGAGGTCCCCTGGATTAACCAAGCAGATAAGCCATATTTGTTGTTGATGTTAAGGTCCAGGTGTTTATTTTGTCAGACCTTCATGACCACAGTTTTAATAGGAAATGTGCTGCCTTACGTCCTCTGAAATGTACAGCCTGTGGGATGGGGAAGTGATAGGTCTCTGTGCAGAAGGCTGTCCTGACTCATCCTGGAAACTGGAAAATGAGACCCATCTCTTCAGCTAAGTAGCTTTATATCTTGAGAGCAAAAAATTACTTTATAATGGTTATGTGAACCACTGAAGTATGGTTAAAATCCTTCAAAACCTAAACCATGAGGATTGTCAGTGGGAAAGAGATGAAAAGGGATTTTTAAGTTCTTGTTCATGGGCTTATATCATGATCCTTTGGTAATTATACAACAAAAAGAAGACAATAACACCAAGACCTCCTCTGTCCCTCTTGTCAACCCTGCAGTAAGACTGGGGGTTGGGAAGGGAATGCAGAGGGAATCTTGAGGAGGAGGAAGAAGTTAAATATGATAGATCAGGATGGCAAGGAGTGGCAGAACCCCCTAATGGTGCTCAGTGAGCATCACTATTGGATGTTTTATTTGTCACACACACACACACACACACACACACACACACACACCCTCAATAGCGGGTTGAATGGAAGGACCCAAAATAATAGGTCCCAGGTAGGAAACTGTTTTCTGGAATACCAGGGAACATGGGGAGTGATGAGTCCTGACTGTGGATATTTCTCCAAGCCAGAAGGGTCTTGGAGATCCCCATGACGTTCTCCAGAGGCTGGGAGTTGAGCAGGTTTCTCCTCTTTCATCTCAAGACACAGCTGGTGGCTCCAGCATTCAGGGTCACCTGAATCAAGGTGGCATGGGGTGGGGGAGACCCATTCTGATGATGAATTCCAGGGGACTTCTCACCATCCTGGGACTGTGCCCATAAAAGCTTCAGGAATAGCAGAACGGAGGAAAGTTCGGATGAGGAAAATTCTAAAATTCAGTCACCAGTTGATAAGGAGACCTGTCTTAGAGAGGGGTTTCTTTTTCAAACACTTAAAGAGACACCGATTTCTCTAAACCCCACCTACACCACTGCTACCTAACTCTGGTTCAAGGCCAAGAAGCATCTTGCTTGTAAGCTGGGGAGAGAGAGGGCTGGCAGGAATGTCTGGACTGGGACCCCCACTCCAGCAACACGGCTTGATGGGGGGTGGGGGGTATCTACCTGCACGTGTCTGAAGGGACCTTTTGCTACTAATCAGTCAGGAGGTCTGAGAGAAAGGCTAGAGCTGACTGAGCAGGGGGTGCCACAAAGAATCTTGGGGCTGGAAAGTCTCTTACTATACTCTCTAGGAGAACTCCCAGCCACATTATGAGAAGCAAGTCACTGGTCTGTGACCATACAATGCCAGAGGTACTTAGGAAAATGATCTCAGTGGGTCTTAGTGAGTTTGGAGAAAGCTCTCCCAAGGAGAGGAATCTAGAAAAAAACAAAAGTTCAGGGAATCCTGTTGAATTTCCCTCCCACACCATCTTCTTCCCCCTTTCTCCCCACTGAGCATTCTGGCTGAACTTAGCGTTTCTTTGTATTTCCCTCTTCTGCCGAGAAAACCTTAGGAACCTTCTACTAGGCTTAGATTTAACCACAACCCTTACAGAATCTGGTTTATGAAAACCAGACTTCTCTAAGAGACGGGTCTTCTGGCAGCAATTAGTCTGACTTTTCTTTAACAAAATTCTTTGTAATGCCATTCAGAAAACGAGTGGGTAGGAGTTTGCGGCAGGGAGTGTGTCTGTGTGTGTGGGTGGGGATGGGAGGGGATCTTGGGGGCAGGGGATGGTGTTACAGAAGGCCAATTTGTATGACTTGGTGGGGGGAAAAGTCCCCATGTTAGCACATTAACTTTGGGACCTGTGAAATATTTAATTAGTGCACTGGTTGGGATCTTATTAAAACTGGCTCTATTTCTGAAGACTGCCCTGAAAAATCTGCTTGTTCCTTTCCTCTATGCAGAGTATAAAACAGCCTCGCTATCTCTCCTTGCCACTGAATGATTTCAAATAGTTTACCAAAGTGATTTCTCTTTAAAGCAGGACTGCCTTGAACAAATGAAAGAAGGATCCAATTGGGTGGGGGGAGGATCCAATTCGTGAATATTCGAAAGTAGAGAATTCTATGGGTGGGTATGGGGGAGGCGTGAAGAAATCCGGAGGGGCAGGGAACAATAGTCTGTTACTCTCCCAGCAGTGACTTCTCTGCTTCCGACTCATGGGGCAGCAACACGGTCCTAGATGTGGCCTCCCATTGCCCTCCTCCCTTACCTGTATTTAGAAGTCCAATCCCAAAACACACACAACAAACAAGGGGCCTATTCATTGAGTCTGCAAAGGCACCTTCTTCTCCTGGTTATGCAAATACTAAATTGAATCAAGGAGCTATAGTGTTCAGCCCATTGCTGAAATATGATAGAAAAAAAGTGGAGTATTCCAAGGAAATTGATTCCAATAGTTCATTTTCAGTGGGGTGGATGTCTGTGTTGTCTGAAGGTGGAGACGCAAATACATCTTGTTAAAATTGTGGCTGCCACTCTGAGAAGCATTCTAGGGTTTTAGATCCCCGTCCCTCTTCCACCTCTCCTAGGGAGATAAGAATTTGAGCCATTTAACAGGCAATGCCCAAAACTCGGGGCAGCTGTCCCTGGGGGAGAGAGGACTCTTCTCTGAACATGCTCTGGCCCTGGTTTCCCCCACCGCTGACAGGACTCCAGGTCCGAAGGGCCAGTTGATTGGAGAGTCTTTCCTAGAGGGCAAAGAGGTCAACTACCTGACTCCTGGCCCTGGCCCAGAGAAAGGAAGGACGTGGAGACCACCTGAGAATGCGCTGGGAGAAAACACAAGCTTCCCTTCCCCTTCAGACTTGGGGCGCAAGGACCTTCTTGAGGCTATCAAGAGAACTGAGGCAGGCTTGTTCTCAGAAAACCAAGGGACATCCTAGGACGTTACTCTCTAGGTCCCCCGGGGTCGCTAACTTCTCGAACTTATGGGCATCCGTGTCTGTGGTACCCCAGTTTCCCTAATGCGGCGACAAGGGTAGGCAGCTGAGGGGACTGGCGGCACTCGCTCTGCGGGATACCAGAATGGGGCCAGGCAGAAGGAAGGGCATCAGCCTCTCTCCGTAGTCCAAGGCAGGGTTCCCTGGGGCGTGAGATCTTGGGCAGAGCCCCGGGAACCCAGCCCCAGCCCAGAACAATAAGGGCAAGACACAGCTCTCGCTCTCCGCCACCAACTCCATCGTAAGCATTGTTAAAAAAAAAAAAAAAAAGTCCAATCTTTTTGACCACCCAATACATCATTTCAATAAGAATGACTTCACTTTAATAAAGATTTAATACGTTAAATCTGTCTTTGTCGCTGATTGATGCCTCTTTGTCTTGAAAACGATTTGGGTTTTACTGATCAAGAATTCTGGGGGAAATGCTGTAATTCCAAGTCGGGGGTTATTATTATTGTTTGAGAACACTTCCCAAGGTGGAAAAAAACTCCCGCGTGCGCACTGACGCACACGAGCGCTCTCATACTCAGGCCCGCTCGCTTTTTCTCCTTGGGCTCTCCAGCTTGGAAACCTAGAAAGCTCTCGCGAACTGCCCGGGACGTGGGGGGGAGGGGAGCGCGGGGAAGGGAGGGGTGGCGGGCCGGGAGGGGTCGGGCGCGGAGCGCAGCGTCTGTCGGAGAATCATTTGCCCTGAATCACAAATTTTCACGGCTTAAAAAGAAAAGGTAAAGCTAATGTCTGGCTCAATTAATAAACATGGTAATTTCACACCCGGAGAAGGACATAATTTCATCCGAGCGCTATCTGCGCCATCACAAAGGGTCAGGGCGCAGCTGCGGCGAACTCGGGTCATTACGGAGTCGCCGAGCGGCTCCCGCGCCCCGGCCCAGCGCGCGCCTCGAGGCGAAGGATGGCTGCGGGCGAGGCCGGGGCTTCCCCCGATAAAGGACTTACCCACCGTGCGGGAAATGGAGCCGCTTTCAGACAGGGAGTAATCAGCTCGCAGACGTAGCGCCCGCCACGGTCCCCCCGCCCCTCTGCGCCCCCCTCCGCCCCCACCAGCCATTTACTTTTTTAAAATGAGAGATAAAACAAGCAAACACCCTCTCCGTATCCTCTCAGTCTTTTTTTTTTCTCTCTTCCCTTCTGACGCCCTTCTATACAAGAAAACCACGACCAATGTGATATGGATGCACGCGTCCATATTTTTATATATTTTTAGAGGTTGTTTTTGACTCGCTGTCCATAGACACCTATTGTATCTGTAAATTTCAGGACAGTTGTAGTTGATAAATTTCTGGTGTCAAGATTTGGGGCCAGGAGCTGGGAGACAAGATATTAGCTTCAATCTCATAATCTCTTAATCACATTACACTTTAAGTGAGCATGTGTAATTTCACCCATCAATGATTTATTTAAGCATTTGGAGCACAATTACTTGTCTCATACACAAATACTGACTGGAGCATTGTTTGCTAGAAAGAACCCTGAGATTTAGGGGGAAAGGACGTAGCTTTTCCGTTCCATTACGTGTCCCACCTCGGAATCAAAATTCATCTGTAATCGAGACCCGCAGGGCCCGTCTCCTGAAAGGAAGGGGCCCCAGAGGCAAATTCACCCGAACCACAAGGGGTGGGGGCGCCCCATCCTCCCTTTTCTGGGTTTAGATTTTTAAGCAGATCTTCAAAGCTAACATAAATGCCCATTAAGTAGCCGCATGCAAATAGGATGGAGCCGGGCAGCTAACCCAAAGCCCATCTCACATAAAACAAAAGCATGATTGATGGCTACCCGGATGCTCGTGTGTTTAGAAAAAAAATTATACTTGTCCAGTCTCCCAGGTGTCTAAATTATTGAAGAGCGATGTGCATATTTCAACGAGAGAAGGTGGCCGAGGTTAGGGACCCGCGGTCGGCGCCGCGAATGCCACGGTGTGGTATATTTGGGTCTGGGGAGACTCCCGTGCCAAGAATTTTTTAACACATTTTTCTCTGGGTGGCCGAGGAGGCAGCGCTAACCTGACAGCTCTTGGGCAAATGGTTAGAGAAAATGGATCGCTTTCCTGGGCCAGAGACCTCACTTCCCGGCCTGGGAAAAAGGCTCTGCAGGACTGACCGCTCCGCTCCGCCAGCCCTGCAGACCGGCGGGCAGGGCCCGGGCGGCGCCCAGCCCAGCCCAGCCCAGCCGTGAACTTCCGCCCGCGAAGCGGTTGGGGGCCTTTGCGGCCCAGCTCAGCCCTGAGATCCGACTGTAAGGGCGGGGCCCACTGAGCTCGGACCGAGCTGGAGGCGCTCCCGGCGTCGGTTCTTTGTTCTGGCACTTTCAAGGCCTTCGGAAAGTCGCCCCGTCGGGTGGGGGGGTGGGGTGGGGGACCGGATCCTGCTGGCCTGGCTCCGAGCGGGAGACACGGTTGGGGGTGCCCTAGTGTTGGGACCCAGCGGCCACTTGGTGTGTGTGGTGGGTGTGTGTGTGTGGGGGGGGGTGGGGATTTAGTAATGCGGGGCGTGGTAAAACAGTGGGCAATGGTGGGAACTTTCCAGTATCTCGTTTTAAATCTTGGAAGGAAAGCTTTTTAAAGTAAGCGAGCTTCTCTGCTTCTCTCTTCTCATCTCCCTTTTTCTGTGCCCTTCCTTCTTTGTCTCTTAACTCCCTGAATCAATCTCTCTGCCTCTTTTTCCCCCTTGTCCTCCAGCCTCTGGCCCGTCTGTCTCAATCTTTCCTTTCTCCCTCCCTCCCCCCACCTTCCTCCCTCCCTCTATCTCCCTCCCTCTTTATAAATATGCACTAGAGGAAAAAGAAAAAAGTCCCAGCGATTCCTGCTAACAGAGAGTGGAGCCCCAGCCTGTGGAGTTCGGGCTTGAGGGCCCCTAGCCAGCCAGGGAACCCCAGGGGGCGCACCCTTTCCTGCTGGGCTGGAGGCGGCGGCGGAGAGATGCGTGGGCCCACTGCGTGGGGAGAAGTTAGTATTTCCCACGCATCGAGTCCTCACCCCAAGCTTGAATCCATCTTGCTGCTCAAGTCAGGCTCGGCGGATTCATAATAGCGACGACAAAGAGTAATTACATATTAGAAAACAAAACAATAATTACACCACCGAGTCGACACACCAGTCAGCGAAGCACAGTCGCCTGGGTTGGAAACAGCAAAGCCCGCGGCGCCGGCGGCTGACTCAGCAAATCGGAAAAGCCCAGGGACCGCGTCCACACCACATCGGCTGATGCGAAGAGCCTGTCCAGAGGCTGAAGAGCAGACGCGCTCCTGCCCCCGCCCCAGTCACCTGCTGAAAGGTCTTAGAGGTCATAAGATCTGGGTTGGGAGCTGTCCCGCAGGAAACCATGCCACAGGCGCCCAATAAGCGGTTTCTTGGAGAGCTGAGTTTGGTTTTTTAATCTCGGTGGACACACAGATCGTTGAGTTTGGACTATTGTTTTTACATTTTCACATTTCGAGAGAAAGGAGGGTCTTACATGTATGTTAATTTCCCCCCAGCACCTGTCACCTGGGTCCTTGGTTACTTTGCAGCGCGCTCAGGCCAAGGCGTCTTCGGGGTTCTGCTTTATTTGCCCGAATGTTAGGGCCACCCTGCCCTTTTCACTTCTCCCCCCACCGCCCCGCACCCAGAGGCAGGTCACAAAGCTCAGCTGGGGACAGAGCGCGTCCCTAACCAAAGCCCCCTTGCAATCGCTGCCATATTGCCCAGCTCCCTTGTATCCGCCGCTGGGGAGTTTCTTTCGGGCATTGCTTTCCTTTGCCCTCTTCAGGGGCTCCAGCACGTCCCCTGGTTGGTCCCGGGGCCCAGGCCCAGAGCGTGGGTGCCACATTGGCGGTGGTGGTGGGGGGTTGACTGGGGAGTGCAGGCGTCGCCCGCATCGGCTGAGAACTGCCTGGCTCCAGCCCCTGCCCACCGAGGCCGGCTCCGCTTGCAGTCCGGGTGTGAAAAGAAACACAATCTGTTTGGGCCAGGAGCCGGTGGCTAGACGATGCAACTAAACTTGAAACGTCAGGAAGGGCTTTTAAAAGACTCTTTCTTCCGGGGTTGGAGCTCGCCTCAAAGGCAAGGGGGCTTGGGTGGAGGATGCCAGTGCGCCTTTGGCAAGGCTGGTGTCGTAGAGCCAGATCCGAGCTGAGGACAAGCCACGCCTGCCTAGCACAGTGGACTGCGGACAAAGCCCCGCAGCACCCTCTTAGGCCCCAGGTGTGAGTTGCATTCAGGACAGGGGACCACCCCCATCCCCACTCCCCTTAGCCAGGCGACATCATCCGCAGGCGGGAAAGGAGTCAGACGTGGCCCAGGAGGGAGAAGGGCGTAGCGACCCAGAATGGGCACAGGGGACTGGTCTGCAAAGCCGGCGGGTAAAGGCCGGTGGAGGCGAGCGAGGAGCCCGCCCTCGGTCTAGCGCCCTCTGCAGGGCTCACGAGCCCCGCCGGCCGTGGACGGCTCTCCTTTCATCCCCAGGGCTAGGGGAAGGACAAAGGACCTATAAAAAAATCCAACAAAAAAAAAATATCAGCTTGACCCCCAAAAGAACACTGTTTAATGAGGTGGAAAATTCTTCCACACAAATTGCTTTTTCTACTACTTTATGAGAGTTCATAAATGTTAATGAAATCCAGTTACCAAAAAGTAACATACATCATTGCAGCTGAAGGAAGGCAGAGGAAGGAAGGTGGTAGTTAACGTACAATCATAATTAAAATAACAGCAGCGGCAGCAACAATGCGGCCTATGGCTAATGTGGTTGGAGCTCTCATCCAGCGCCGCACCATTACATCCCATCTGGGCTGGCCGCCGTGTTTCACTGGACGGGAACCAGTGCCACGCAGCCGCTGCAGCGCCGCAACCCAAGACGTCGAGGCGCAGGGGTTGGGGGGTCAGAGTGAACATAAAAATGAAAGGCTCTTCTCTTTCTCTTCTTTTGCAACCGAATGCTAGTTAGTGACTCAAACGTCCTCAAAATGCAGGCAGGAAAAGCCTCCCCATGGAAATGCCTGGGAGAGGAGGGAAGACCGCAAGACGAGTTCATTGTCTTTTACAACCTGCAGGACAGTCATTACTCCTTCCTTCCTCTCTGCCATCGGACTGTAAACTCTCAGAGCAGACCTTATTCTGGTACTTCTATCCTCAGCGTCCAGCCCCGCGTTTGGCACACCGTAGGGGATTATGCTGTGTGTTGCATAAGTAAATGATTAAATGGACCAATAACAGAAAGTGAAATGGACTATCTACCTGATAGCATCTGAAGATGGACCAAGATGCTGGAGCAATCTATTTTATATATATATATGTATACATATATATATATATGTATACATATATATATATAATCTAGATAATATAATCTAGATTATATATAAAAATCTGTTAAAGGTTTTATTTTATTCATTTGACAGAGACAGAGTGAGAGAGGGAACACAAGCAGAGAGAGTGGGAGAGGGAAAAGCAGGCTCCCCGCTGAGCAGGGAGCCCAGTGCAGGGCAGGATCCCAGGACTCTGGGATCATGACTGGACCCAAAGGCAGATGCTTAACTGACTGTGCCACCCAGGCGCCCTATTTTTCTTAACTTATTATGTACAGGAACAGTTCTTGGCACTAGGGGTATAGCAAACAACCATAAGGCAAAAATCCTTCCCCTCATGAAGTTGACATTTTGATTTGGGACATTTTGGTAGATGTATTGTTTTACATGGCTGGGCAAATGGCTTCTTATCTAACTTTGGGGAAATGCTTTAATTTTTACCTTCCAAATCCCTCTTTACTAAATGGAGCTTAGGAGAAGACATTTAAGGTCTACTGGTGAAAGTCATGATATAAAGCATATGCTTTTGTTTTCTTCCAGCCTCACTGATAAAGAATTGGGCAAATAGGAATACAACTTGGTGTTTTGATATATGTATAAATTGGGAAATGAAATGATCACCACCCTCCAGCTAACTAACATATCCATCACCTCACTTTTGTTGGTGACAATTCTTAAAAGGTAGCAAATTTCAGGTATGTGTTACAGCAATGTTACAACTTACAACCGTAGTAGTCACCACACTGTACATTAGATTCATTGATCTTGTGTGACTGAAACTTTGTATCCTATCACTAAGATCTCATCATCTCCCTCTACCCCCAGACCCTGGCAAACACCGTTCCAGTCAGCTTCTATGAGTTGGACTGTTTTAGATTCCACCTATAAGTGGACTCATGCAATATTTGTCTTTCTGTATCTGGCTTATTTCACTTAGCGTAATGTCCTCCAGGTTCACCCACATTGTTACAAGTGGCAAGATTTCCTTTTTTTTAAGGCTGAATAATATTCTATTATGCATATGTGTGTATGTGTGTGTATCACATTTTTAAAGAATAAGTTTTGAAGGAGGATGTTTTATATTTCTTTAATGGGGTCATTTTGTCTTAAGGCTTTATTTCTGAAAGAGAAAAAACAGATTTATTTTTTGTAAATATGTAGGACAATTTGAATATTTTCCTGTTCCCTTCGAGAGTTGCTGAAATCAAGTCATTTTAGCTTTGTGTACATGGCTTAATATTTCATATCCTCTAAATATGAATACTAATACTAATAACTATCTTTTTTTTTTTTTTTAGCCTGTGTCTTTTGCCAGTTACTTTACGCAGTGCATTATAGGCTTTACCTCGCTTAAACTCTCAACAGCCCTTTCAGAGAGGTCCTGTTGTTAGTATCTTTATTTTTTAAAGGAGGGAACCAAGGCTGAAGGGAAGGGGGTAAGTAACCTATCTCAGGTCACCTGTGAGTAACTGGCAATTTGTGATCTGTAACTTAGGACACTAGAAGGGCAAGTGCATCTGCTATGGGACTTTTAGCCACTGTGATCAAGGGCAAGCCATTTGTCCTCAGCTTTCTTATCTATAAAATGTAGTTAGTATCAGTCTAGTTTATATAATAGACAGTGTGGTACAGATAAAATTTGATCCATTTATAAAAACACTTTGTAAATATTGAAATGTTACATGAATATATGATACTTCTGATTTTATTATTTTATTTTAAAGAGTTTATTTTTAAGTAATCTCTAAATGCATCGTGGGGTTTGAACTTACAGCTCTGAGATCCAGAGTCTCATGCTCAGCTGACTGAGCCAGCCAGGCATCCTGGTACTTTTGTTGTTGTTCTTCTTCTTATTTTTTGAGAGAGAGAGAGAGAGAGAGAGAGAGAGAGAGATGGTGGGTGGGAGGAGCAAGGGGAGAGGGAGAAAGAGAATCTTAAGCAGTCTCCACACCCAGCATGGAACCTAACCCAGGGCTTGATCTCAGGACTGTGAGATCATGACCTGAGCTGATCTCAAGAGTTGGAAGCTTAACAGACTGAGTCACCCAGGCACCCCATTATTATTACTGTTATTATAAACTCTTTCTTAGCCATAATCGCTAGTACCTCCATCAACCTACTCTGCGCCAGCAATCCCTGAAACAGACTGAACTCTGGTTGAGCAGTTGCTTGGGGACACGGGTGATGATGGAACTGGAGGGAACCAAGGAGGATAGACAGTGCCCGTTGAAAGGAAGAAACATGACTGGCAATGATTGGACTCTTCCTGAGTGGCCTCCCTACATCTGGTGGCATCTCAGGGTTTGGTGGAAGTGGGCGTCTGAGAACCGCTGGCCGCCCTGCATGGTATCCTTAGGGATCCCCTCCTTCCTAAGTGCAGGGTGCTCTGATCCGCTTTGCCCAGGCCATTGGCTGTGCAGTTGGCCATCACTCCTTGTAACGAAGCCAGGCACAACAGGGAGAAAAGTTAAGTTCTCATTTTGGTGAGTACGTTTGCAATGTGGCTTGGAGACAACATAATTACCACTTCCCACACCTTATTGTGTCTGGTAGAGAAGTGGTCACAAAGACATCAAACAACCCTCAAAACTCTGTCACCGCCCCCTGCGCCTGTCATCCTTGAAAAAGTGGGCAAGACCTTGTGGGTGTTTGAGACAAAAAGCCTTGAGTGCTTTTTCACCCTCTGTGCTTGTCTGGGGCAATGCCTGGAGAGGTCTTTAATGTTTGAAACTTGGGTCAGCTCGTCAAGGAATAAAGAGGCAGGGCTATTAAGGACATACTGGCCTCTTAATTGTTGTAGTAGTCAGTGTTTATAATTCATATATTCACGTGTTTGTTCACTAATTCAACACTTTTGAACTGTTTGCTGGGATTTCAAAAAAAAATCCACTAAGAGGCTTCCAGGCAGGTGGGGAGGGAGGTGAGTAAAAAATATAATTACAGACAGAGGAGTAAGTTCTAACAGGGATTGACACATAGAGTGAGACTGGCCGGTGAAGCATTGTGGTATATAGAATTAGGTAAAAACACGCATTCTCACTTGGGGTGATAACTGCCCTCAAAGGGGGAAAAATTGGTTCTTGGGGGACAAAAATGTCTTAGACACTATGATGGTTTCTGACCCATCATGCGCAACCCTATTTGACAGTATCTCATTCCTCTGTATTTAGTTTTTCTTGTTAGATAGACTTTAAATTATTTTTTTTCTCCTTAGAGGTTGCGATAGTAATAATAATAATCAAAAAAACAGGCTAATGATAACCACGGAGCCAGTCCATGAATTTGCCTTAATAACTCAGGCTTGTCTGTGTAAAATGACCAGGATGGCTTTTGTGACTGCCTTGCTTGGGTCGTTTCAAAGCAGGGATCAATTTGGCCGATTTCTCCAAACATTTGTCATTATTTTACCAACTAAAATTCTTCTGTTTTGTGGTTTGGTACAGAGAGACCCCCCTCCTTCACTCTCACAACATAGGAAAGTGAATTCTCAAAATTCCTCTAGTTCCCTCAGAAATTAGTTACCTCTGGAGAAGCATGGAAAACCAACTTTTTATTTTTTTAAAGATTTATTTGTTTATTTTAGAGAGAGGGAGAACACACAAACAGGGAGAGGGAGAGAGACTCTCAAGCAGACTCCCTGTTGAGCACGGAGCCTGACCTGGGGCTTGATCTCACGACCCTGAGATCATGTCCTGAGCTGAAATCGAGTTGGCCACTTAACCAGCTGAGCCACTCAGGTGTCCAGGAAACCAACTTTTTTTTTTTTTTTTAAGATGTTTTGCCTACTGTTGATCCGGTAGGTTTGATGCTCTTGTCAATAGTTTTTTTTTTTTTTTTTTTTTTTTTTAAGATTTTATTTATTTATTTGACAGAGAGAGATCACAAGTAGGCAGAGAGGCAGGCAGAGAGAGAGGGGGAAGCAGGTTCCATGCTGAGCAGAGAGCCCGATGCGGGGCTCGATCCCAGGACCCTGAGATCATGACCTGAGCCAAAGGCAGAGGCTCAACCCAGTAAGCCACCCAGGTGCCCCGGGAAACCAACTTTTAACCTTAGTTTCCCTGTTGCAAAACAAAGCTCTTAGGTCAAATGTTGACACCTGCAGAAAGGAGAGGTTTTGGACAAATGATATTCTGTATCATTAATCACAAATAGATGATGGTTGTATTTGCAAATATGTTTCCTTCTACTCATGAGGAGGTTAAGATATCAAATTTTAATACACAGAGAAAGCAATAAAATCCCTTCACGAGGTTGTAAGTATTTTATTCTTTTGGTTTGCAGTTTTTATTCTTTGGGCTATAACTGTAATTACCACTTCTGTATCTTGCCCAAAGCTTAACTTAAGAAATCGCTGAGCCTAATAATATCTGAGATTTTTGGAGACAGCTTCGAAAGGACTTTTTTTTTTTTTTAAGATTTTATTTATTTATTCGACACAGAGAGAGTCAGTGAGAGAGGAAACACAAGCAGGGGGAGTGGGAGAAGGAGAAGCAGGCTTCCCACTGAGTAGGGAGCCTGATGTGGGGCTTGATCCCAGGACCCCAGGATGATGACCCTGAGCTGAAGGCAGATGCTTCGGTGCCCCCGAAAGGACTTTTTCACCATACAAAGACATTTAAGTAGTAGAACACAAGTTGGAAAATGTATTAATAGTCGGACTCTAACAACCAAGAAAGCAGAAATGCTAATTACTGAGCAGCTTGAGCAAAGAAGAAGGGGGGAAAATACCAAAAAACAAAAAACCCATGGCCTCGGGGGGGGGGGGGGGGATGAAAATGGTCACAAAAATCGCTTTACCTGAAATGACTTCATTGAAAAAGGATAATGGAACTTCCTATCCGCGCCCCCCCCAACCCCAGTCCACCAAGTTTAAAAAATAAAAAACCCTACCACCCACAGAGACACCCTGGGTAGTTGTAAGCAGTCATTGAATACATTAGGGGGTGTGAGCAGAAAACCCAGCTTAGGACTGGTTTCCAACAAAGGATGGAGCAGGGCAAGTCTCCCTGGCTTCCCAAAACAGGGTTGAGTGGGGAGGGGGTGGGACCACACAGTGCTTCTTGAATAGCATTTCAATCCATCTGGGTCAGAAGGGGCTACTGCAGATATAAACCTTTACATATAAGCCCTTCTTGTGTGAAGAGGTTGCTTGCCCGGTCTCATACCACAGTCATACAGACAGGGACACAAAAGCCATTTGTTAAAACTTCAGACAAGGCTGATGGGGAGTCATGAGAAGGTTGACCCACATTCCTAGGGAATGCAACGCACAATTCTTCTCATTCACACCATATTAGTATTGACTGTTTTATTGTAGCCTTGTTATTATGGTTGTTATTCCTTTAATGACACCATTTTCGAAAGTTTAAAAGTTGACTGCTAACATTTGCTTCACTTTAAATCTTGGTGTTAAAGTTTTGTGTGTGTGTGTGTGTGTGTATTCACACATGAGGATGACCAAAGAGGCAATTTTGTTCAAAGGAAACTTTTCTTTAAATTCCCAAATATTTCCATCTTTTTGTCTATAACACTAGGTATCTTTTTTTTTTCCTTCCAATTTATTTATTTTCAGAAAAACAGTATTCATTATTTTTTCACCACACCCAGTGCTCCATGCAAGCTGTGCCCTCTATAATACCCACCACCTGGTACCCCAACCTCCCACCCCCCCCCCCCGCCACTTCAAACAACACTAGGTATCTTTGAGTCAGTAACCCTTGTTGTCAAATAAAGATGGGTGACTTTGGACTTGGCAGTGGTTTAGTGGAGAGTGGATTTGGAGGCAGAGGACCGATGGCTTTTAGCTGTGGACAAACCAGTTAATATGGGTGAGCTTTCATTTCCTCATCTGTAAAATGGGCATAATAATATATATATTCTGTAGGAATTAGGTAGAATAACGGGTATGGTAAAACTGCAGAGTGCTCTGGAAATAGAAGGTGACTTCATCATTAGGCTGAAATGAGACAGCAGCCAGACTTTCCCTCCAAGATCTTCATAGACAGCTACTCCTCATCCCAGTTCATCTGCCACATTGGATGAATGTTGAGCATTTTATGTAGCCTAGAATTATATTCCAGAGCCTAGTTCTAATTCTATCAATCTCCTCTCCACAAAATGGTAAAGATTAACTTCTCAGGCTCTTAGCCTGGCAGGTAAGGTCTTCCTTGATCCAAACTATACTTGTTTTTCCAGACTTTTGTTCCCAGCACCCCAAGGCTTTGGGGTGCCACACTTGCCTGGCCTGGACTATGCCAATTACTTATGGGACGCCTCCTAGCCTTTGCTCAGCCTAGAGTGCCATTTCTCCCACTCGGAAAAAGCAAAAAAAAAAAAAAAAAACAAAAACCAAAACACACACACACACAAAAACCCCCCAAAATTTATCCTTTAAATCCCAGCTTACAAATACATCTTATAAGGCATCTCTAATCCCCCTAGTTAGAAGCAATCGTCTCTTCTCCTGGCTTCTTAGAGCATAATTTTTGTAACTTTCTTTAACCCTGTTTTAATTCTATTTAAACCCACTTGCTGCGAACCTATGATTATCGTCATTATTTGCTGAACATCCTAGATCTCTGTAATAAAGTTAATAAATGTAACTCGGGGCATGCTTCAGGTACAAGGAGGACCTCTTTAATAAAGCATGAGGGAAACTCGCAGGCTACTTTGTGTTTGGCTAGCTGTTTATTTCTTCACCAGATGACAAGTACACCAAGGGCAGGGCCTATGATTTATTTAGGTCCGTGTTCTCTCCAGTGATTGGCTGAGCCTTGCATGCATTAGTCACAACAGCAACCACAGAACGTTGGGCTAATAAGATACATAGTATGGTTTAGCTCTTTGGGTGTGAAAAATGTTAAACAAAGGGCAATAATTAAATGCGATTTGGAAATGGGTATACTTGGAGAGAAGATGAGTTCCTGAAAACATACGACCCCATTAGTTTTTTTTTTTTTTTTTTTTTTGGCCTGTGAAAATTGGCTCTGATTTTTCAATTTAAAGGAAGGTCTTTTTAAAGACACTCCTGCCCCCCCCCCCCATTTCCCGTGTTGACTTCTTTTGTAAGTGAAGGACTGTGCCAGGCTTCCAGGTTGGGTTTTCTGTGAGCAGAGAGATCTCCTAGTTAGCCTTTTCATCTCCCTAAAACCCCCACAACTCTGAGTTGTTGCCAGCAAACAAGTTAACTGCTTTTTCATTTTGACAAACGAACTCCTCCAGGATATTATAGTTGAAAAATCAGCGGCTGCGTGGCCCATGGCCTTTTTGCGGCCGAAATTTCCTATGGCTTTCTAGGGTGGATGGGTGCCATCTGAATTAATGATAAAGCCACCCGATTTTATTGGGTAATTAATAAATGCTGGGAAAGGGAGATCTTGGGTGATACATATTTGCTTCTTCCTGGTATTTACAGGAGCAAAACATAAACCAAAAATGAAGGATGCTTTGGGCCACTTACAGTAAAGTGACTCTGGGCCAGTTGTGTCCCACTATGACCGCTCCAAGTTAATGAAAAGATCAGGGCGTCTGGCGGCTTCTGTAAACATGCATACACTTCCCTAGCATGTGTTTTTACTTTTCTTTTAGGGTACTGGGGGGAAAACCCCCTAAAATCAGCCCTGTCCCCAGCAAGCACAAGTGTAGGTAGAACTCACACACAGTGAAGGTTTCAGAGTGCAGTCTGCCACCGAGAGCCCTCTTTTCCAACAGGTCCCTGGTTTGTTTGTGATTCAGGTTGTCGTACGTTTTCAAAGGGTCTACATTTCCCTTTTGCACCTGCCATGAAAAAGTAAGACAGTGTGAAAAGAGACACTGTGGAATTTTCTCCCCATCCCATCTGTTATGGGTTGTACGGTGTGTCCCCAAAAGATATGTGGAAATCCTTACCCCAGGACCTCAGAATGTGACCTGATTTGGAAACGGAGTCATTGTGGTGTGTGATCAGTGAAGTTGAGGTCATTCATCCAGGGGTAGGGGGAGTCCTTAAGCAGTATGATTGGTGTCCTTCTAGGAGGAGGGAAATTCGGACACAGTCACAGAGGGAGAAGGTCACATGGCGGCAGGCAGAGACTGGAGTAACTTAGCTGCAAGCCGAGGAGCGCTCAGCACTGTCAGTCACCACTAGAAGTTAGAGAGAAGCGAGGCAGGATCTACACGGACAACTCTACACGGAGTTGTAGAGGGAAGCAAGGCCCTGCTGACACCTTGGTGTGGACTCAGAGCCCCCAGTACTGTAAGAGAATACATTTCCACTGTGTTAACTCATCCAGTTTGTGGTTCTTTACTACGGTTCCTCTAGGAAACTAACCTACTATCTTCTCCTCTTTGGGTTTCTCTGTCTAGAGGCAATCGATGTTAACACTTCTGCTGGCAATACTTGATTTTATGCTTTTAAAGATTTTATTTACTTATTTGAGAGAAAGAGAGAGATAACACATGTGCAAGCCGGAGGGGAGGGCAGAGGGAGAGAGAGAATGTCAGGCAGACTCTGCACTGAGCGTGGAGCCTGATTAGAGTTAGACACCCAACCGACTGAGCCACCCAGGCACCCCACATAAAGATAAAATATATGTTTTTAAAATATTTATTTATTTATTTGACAGAGAGAGAGACACAGCAAGGGAGAGAGAGAGAGAGAGAGAACACAAGCAGGGGGTTGGGGGATGGAGAAGCAGGCTTCCTGCCTAGTAGGGAGCCTGATGCGGGACTGGATCCCAGGATCCCGGGATCATGACCTGAACAGAAGGCAGATGCTTAACGACTGAGCCACACAGGCACCCCAAAAATAAAATCTTAAAAGAAAAAAAAAAGGTTATATCATTCAAGGCTGGAATGCCTGGAACACATCTCTTTACAGGGGAAGTTCAGAGAAATCAGGGTAAGCTGAGACTGGCACTTCCAGGCCCCGAGTCAACTTTTGGCATTGGTGACAGTGAAGCAGAGCAATCGTGGATGAGCTGGCTTTCTGTCTCTGGTGTCTCTTGGGAGTCTCCACGGTCAGAAGGGCTGCTCCGAGAGGGCCACAATTCTGCCATTCAGTTAACGGGGGGAGATTTGATTTGAGGAGGAAGGCAACAATAGAGAATGGGGATCACTTAAAAGAATTCACTTTGGAATTAGATCCTTGGATTTGAATTTCTGTTACCAGCTGGTGACTTGGCCTGGTTACTCTGCGGAGTGTTCTTGGCCTAGAACCCCTCTGTGTTTCAGATTCATCATCGGCAAAATGACAGTTGTTGTGAGAAGTACAGAGATCTTTGGTGTGAGTGTTCATGCCTTGCCTGACCCTTTAAAGTTAAGTTGGGGATGAGGAGCTGAAGACAGTGAGCAGTGCTGTGGGGTGAAAACAGAGAGTCATACAGACAGCATAAGAATGACAGGTACATGAAGGAGAAGCTACGGGCATCTCTGAAATACATAATATATTGTTAAAACAAGCATGTTTTTATATTAATTGGCATTTCATAACAGCAATGTAATATGCTTCTGTCCCATCACAGAGTTAGAGTTACCAATGTCCTAGGTTCTTTGCTTAAAACAACAGAGACTTTTCAAAAATTCTTTTCTCCCTTTGTTCCTTCGTCCGTTCCTTCCTTCCTCCCTTTCTTCCTTCCTTCTTTTCTCCCTTCCTCCCTTTCTTTCTTCTTTAAAGATTTTATTTATTCATTTGACAGAGAGTACAACAAGGGGAAGCTGCAGAGGGAGAGGGAAAGTCTTCCCCACTAAGCAGGAAGCCCCATGCAGGGCTTGATCCTAGGATCCTGAGATCATGACCTGAGCTGAAAGCAGACGCTTAACCGACTGAGTCACTCAGGTGCTCCAACTTTTTAAAAATTCTTATTTATTTGTTTAATTTATTTTTTTAAAATAAACTCTATATTCAGCATTGGTGCCCAACTTCAGCAACCCTGAGATGAAGAGTGGCAAGGCTCTATTGATGCAGCCAGCCAGGCGCCCCTCTTATGGAGACATTTTTCTGTCAAGTTTATCTCTTGAGGTGAGAGCTCCTATAAATGGTGTAGCAGAGACAATCTGGAAAGGAGCTGAACCAAGAATCCTCTTCATGGACAATAATATTGAATCTGGAAGAACTATGAGGCAGCAGTCTCTCGCCTCACGCATATCCGATGATGGCCCACCCACGGGAAGCAAGGATTCTTACATAAAGTTGTTGACGAAGTTTGATTCACCTAGAACTATATTATCATCAAACTTAACATTTCTCTATCAATACCATAAGCCTTTATCAAGCCTTTAAAAAAAATTGAGGTATTGCTATTGAAAATATTCTTTAGGCTGGTTAATCTTATGAAAAGGAAGTAAACTCTCTTGGGTGTTCTTAGTGAACCCTGACTGATTTGCCGTGATCTTATCTTCTCTTTCTTGTGTCCACAAAATTTCCCCTCATCCCTGTGTTTACTTTTCTAGAATTTTGTCAGTGAAAAATCTCAGATTCACTGATCTAAAATTTGCAGAATATTGTTTTTTTTTTGTAAAAACCCTAAGTGTATCTTGATCTGATTTTCCAGAATCTCATTTGATTTCCAATACTCTTCAAAGGCAACCACCTGATTTTCCCATGAAAATTTGTAGCCTTATTGTTTCAATTCTTGAAGTTGAATTCGTTTGCTTTATACCACAAAATTGGTCGGTTCAATATTTTCCCTATAAAGAATACTTTTGATGGCAAATGTCACTTTCTAGTGTATGAAAACCGAAAACCATCAGATAAGAAGGTTTCAAGATCTCCCAATAAATCACTATCGTTAGGGTCAACAGCCTTGACCTAAAAATCTCCAGAAAGATGTAATCAAGGAACCAGTAGAATGGACCAGATTCTCTTACTGTGGATACCAGCTGCTGAAATATCCGATATTTCCTGGCATTGTGCCTTTATGTCATAGAAGATATAAAGTCTTTAACATGCAAAGGGCAAAATAAATCCAAACCCCTGAACAACAAGACTTGAAGTAGCCTCCTGCCTGAAATGACAGATCTCAGCAGTCAACAAAGACATTTATTCTGCACTTGAACCTTCACTGGTGGAATGTATCACTCTTTTCTAAGCTCTGAAGAAGAAAGCCTTTCAAGTGTGTTGTTATGGGCCTAAATACCACAGGAGAAATAGAAATGATAGACGTCATCCCTGGGTGAATCAGAAATGACATGAATCACATGGCCCAAGACCTGTTGGAGGAGTTTAGGATCTTGACGGATGAACTACTGAGAGACTTGGGAAACACAGAGAGACAACGAGCCCAATTTCTCTGCCCTGGGCAGAGGGTGATTGGGTTTAGCTTGCACTGACGATGGGGAAAATGTCTCTCCTTCTCATTTCTCTGGCTCCTGTGTTCACCTATAGCATCTGTGAAGGCTAATGGGGTGCTCTTATATATGAAGCACGCCGAGGTGGGGACTCCACAGTGCTTTCTACTTGTGAAACTTTTTCTTTTTGCTTTGCTTGTGCAAACTGTGCTCATATGGAAAGACACCCTCCATTCCACAACCTCTTCCCTGAATATTCAATATCCATTGATCTTCCCCCAGTTTGATCTTTAGAACTAATTCTCCTGGTGTTTGGGTATTTCTTTATGTTACTGTCTCCCTCTGTGCCTCACCTTCCCTAACCAGTTCACCAGCAGAATCCAGAAATAGGGACTCTATTTTAATTTTGTTTTTGCTCTTTCATGTTTTCCTTTTAGTGCCTTTCACCTAGTATGAATGGGTGAATGGCAGAATTAATGCATTGATACATAACACAATGATTTTTCTACATATCATTTTGAAAATTCCAGGTCCTTGAGGATCTGAGACAGTCCGAACTTTCTCCCGTGAATGCTTCTTAGCACACAAGTCCCAGTTTTTGATTCTGAAAGTACTCTCATGGCATCTCATTATGGTAGTTTCTCCAATATGTCACTCTTTATAAACGGATTGATCACTGAACCATTTCCAAGTTAGTTGGGGCAGCCCAATACCCTCCTCCCATGGTCCACACTGGTCTCTAGCCAGCAGATTGCCTTCTCATCATCTACCAAGGTAAGTTTCCGTCAAGAAAAGCCTGAGGTCGCCTCCCTTAAAAGAATGTGCTACTGCATTGGTTTTTACTGATGCCCTGTCAACAGGACATGTATTTTCAGTTGTTCCCAGAAATGTTGTTAGTTCTTTTGCTGATCTGGTTTCACTTATGATCAATGGCCCATGGGTGCCAAGGATGCAGCCAGTCTGGAGTCTGAAGCTTTGGATGAGACGTTAAGTGGGGTCCTTGCTAGTCAGCTGGAACTCTGACCTAATTTGTACAAGTCTCTGTGCAAAGCAGAGGTATGGGTTCCATAAAGCAGTAGGCCAGGAAACCCTCTCTTCTTGCTTCAGAGGCCTTGAATTCCCCTGGCTGCAAAGGTAAAGCTTTGGACAATGGTTTTTATGTCTTGGGCAAGCCAGAATCCTTTTGAGATCGAAAGGAGATACTAAAAGCAATTTTTAAAAAATTAACTGGACTACAGTTGAAGCAAACGGGGACTGTCCCAGAAAGTATGACATTAGAAAGCTCTTGACGACTCACACATGCACGTGTTAACAAAGTGGGCACATAAAGTTTTGGGGTTTCATGAAGACCCTCCGAAGCCAATCCAAGAGCCATGTTAGGTTTCAGGAAGGGACCTAAAGATAAAAATCCCTGATTTGGAGATTCTGTCGTTTCTTTATGCCTGAATCCTGAAACTTTTAAAGACTTTGCTCAGCCTTTCAGTGACTTGGCATACATGCATTGGTCACTTGTAACCTCAAGCATCTTGCCAGGGCACGGAGAGGTAAGAGCCATTAGGGTCCTTTCCTTGGAGGAACTTCCCTTCTGGATTGGGAGATGAAAAGTAGTAGCTTTAGTAACGTACTGCCACGGCCAAAGGAAGAGCATCCCACCATAATTTAATTTCTGGATTCTCTTTTTGAACCTATCTTATTGCTGGCGTCAGCAAAGAAGGAGGTGACACGTGGACTGTTGTTATTTGGCGGCAGTTTGCCAGGGATAGAAGCCTGATGCAAGTATCCGATTTATCATCGGATAAATGATAAAACTTACCTTGATCAATTAATTAAATTAATTAATTTAAATTAATGAATTAATTAATTGAATTAATTTAATTAATTGAATTTAAGTTAAAAAATAAATAAAAGAGGAAAAAAATGAAGTATCTGACTTGTGTGAAGAGACCAATCCTTGGCATTTTTTCCCAATACAGAAATAGCAAATCTCACCATTGCTACAAAGCAGAGGACAGGGGCTAAAATTGTGGCTTACAAATCAAATGAGTGGGGTGATGATTTGTTTTACGTGTCATCTTGACCCAGTTTTGTAAGCAAATGCTATACTAGGTGTTGCAGTGAAGGTGTTTTGTAGATGTGGTTAACAACAACCCCTCCCCGGTCAGCTGACTGTAGTACTTACTCTAGCACTTACTCTACGTAAGGGAGATGACCCTTGCCATGTGGGTGGGCCTGACCCAAACTGTTTGAAGGGCTGAAGAGCAAAAACTGAGGTTTCCCAGGGATAAAGAAAGTCTGTGTCAAGATTGTAGCATCAACTTCTTTTTTTTTTTTTAAGATTTTATGTATTTTTTTCTTGAAGATTTTATTTATGTATTTGACAGAGATCACAAGTAGGCAGAGATGCAGGCAGAGAGAGAGCAGGAAGCAGGCTCCCCGCTGAGCAGAGAGCCTAATTTGGGGCTCTATCCCAGGATCCTAAGATCATGACCTGAGCCGAAGGCAGAGGCTTAACCTACTGAGCCACCCAGGCACCCCAGAAGTCGTGTTCTTAAATATGAAGACATTAGGGGCAAAATTACATAGTACAGAATTACCTGGAGTTTAGAAAGTAATCTTAAGAACTTGGCATTATTGGAAAATATGCTTGCAAAGGCCGTAGGGCCTCCTTAGAAGATGGATAAACAAAATCAAAATCAGAAACTAACTTCATATGACTGTCCAAAAAATGAACATGTGCATACCACATACGGTGAACACAATGTTGTTGTTGTTGTTTTTAAGATTTTATTCATTTATTTGACAGACAGAGATCACAAGCAGGCAGAGAGGCAGGCAGAGAGAGAGGGGGAAGCAGGCTCCACACTGAGCAGAGAGCCCGATGCGGGGCTCGATCCCAAGACCGTGGGATCATGACCTGAGCTGAAGGCAGAGGCTTTAACCCACTGAGCCACCCAGACTCCTCAAGATTTTATGTATTTTTTACAAAAGACAGAGAAAGAGAGAAATGGAGCACAAGTGCACAAGCAGAGGAGAGCAGAGGGAGATGCAGGCTCTCACCTCAGCAGGGAGCCCGGTGTGGGACTCAATCTCAAGACCCTGGGATCAGGACCTGAGCCAAAGGCAGATGCTTAACATAATGAGCCACCCAGGTGCCCTGTAGCATCAACTTCTGAGCGAGTTTCCCGTCTGCTCTCCTGCTCTGCAGATTTCAGGCTTGTCACCCCCCCCCCAATAATTTTTAGAAATAAATCTCTTTATCTACATCTGTATCATCTATAGATCGATCTATCTGTAATGATATCAGTTTATCTCTATTTTTTTGGTTTCTGTTTCTCTGTGGAACCCTGGTTCATAGACCAGGGTTGAGGCCTATATTTGTATCTGGGTTCTGAATTCTGAGTCGCAAAGTTTGTAACTCTATGACTATAGACAAGTTTCTTAATTTGCCAACATATCTCTGTCTTCTCATGTAAAATGGGATAACAATAGGAATTTCCTCAAAGGGTTGTCTAGAAGATGTCCAGCCTGTAAGATCCACTCCTATGCCCCTCTCGGCAGAGGCCACTAGTAAGATCTGTGCCCCCAAGGCAGGCTATAGGTATGCATTTGTCCAGATTACAGGGATCTGGTTGGAATGGAGCCTTCCGCAGAGAGGACATCTAAGGAAGCAGCTCAGTACAGCCCCTTGGATATGAGCTGGATGGTTAGCAGAATTCTGGAAGGGCTTCTTGCATGGTTCCAATGGTGATAATATTTGTTTAAGGTTGCCCGAAGAGAGACAGATGATCAGAGAGGCTGTTGGTCCATAGGAAGGAAACCAGTATAATCACAGTTTTCAGTCTTGGAAAGATGGTTTTCTATAAGAAGGAATAACTGGGCAAAAATGGGGAGCATAGACACAAGTCACTTGATCTCTTTCCAAAATGAGAGCATCATGCCCAGTAAATAAAAATACTGAATGATGCTTAGTGGGAAATTATTTATCCGTGGAAAAAGTTGAAGTAAGATGAGTAGGTATTGGCTTTATATTCCAACTCCCCATCTCCCTTGCCTCAGAGCCTGGCTTGGTACTGCTCAAATACCTACGTGGGGTTCCCTCCACTTTGTATGGGCTTAGTGGCCACATGTTCTCCTAGGTTATACTTGCAGAGACGGGGTAAATTCAGGATCACTCTTGGGGCAGGTGGTGATCCCAGGTCTGTGCATCAAACATTTCTGGCTCTTCACCTTCTGGGCACATGTGGGATTGCACCTCCTGGTCCTCTCGGAGCTGGGTGGGGCTGTGTGACCAATTCCAGTAAGGAGATGACATGACAGTGACCTGAGTCACTTGTGAGCTAGACCATGTCATCATTTATTCGAGATCGTCTAGTGCTCGCTTTTCCTCTGGCATAACAGCTGGCGGTATTTGAGATGATGAGTTCTCCATTAGCCTGAGTTTCTGAGTCAATGCAATGCAAAGAGCCCTCCTGATGACCAGAAGTGGGCATATAACATGACCAGGGAACAAATCCGTTTTTGAGCCATTCATAGAGATTTGGAGGTTGTTTATAATGCAGCATAACCAAATGTGTTCTGACTGATATTGAAGCTTGATCATTGAATCACTGAATGTCATATAACCAAACCTTCTCGCTAATCTAGTATCCCCTCAAAACGTCCACCAGTCCTTTCACCTGGAGCTTGCCCAGAAGAGGACAGATGTAAATCCCTAAGCAAGAGCAGGCCCCTTCATCTTGTCCTAGAATTAGATATTTGAGGACTCCCATGGAATTGGGCCTGGCTCTAGAAATGAAAAGGTAGAATAATTTTAAAGTTATTAGTTACCAGACCTGGAAGGGAAGCTTAGAACCAATCATCCAAAACTTGCATCTTACCAAGAAGGAAATCAAAGCTCATAGAAAGGAGGATGGTGATTTAATTAAGGTTCTATGGCTTGGGGCGTCTGGGGGGCTCAGTGGGTTCAAGCCTCTGCCTTCAGCTCAGGTCATGATTCCAGGGTCCTGGGATTGAGCCCCACATCGGGCTCTCTGCTCAGCAGGGAGCCTGCTTCCTCTTCTCTGTCTCTGCCTGCCTCTCTGCCTACTTGTGATCTGTATTTGTCAAAAAAATAAAGAAAATCTTTTTAAAAAATGTTCTATGGCTTGCTAGTTAGGTATAGAATCAGGATGAAAACTCAGGCCTCTTGATTACATTTTTATCCTGTTGAATCCAGGACTATTTGTAAAGGTATATATGCAGTCCACTGGGTTCTAAATCAGCCCTCCAACAGAAATATAATGCAAGTTACAGATGTGCCAGTTTTTAGTAGTTACATAAACAAGCAAAAAGAAAGGGATGACATTAATTTTAATAATTCGTTTTACTTAAATCTATCTGTAAACATTAGATTTCAACATGTAACCAATATAAAATTATTAATGTAACCAATATAAAATTAATTATTTTACATTTTTGTATTGTGTTAGAAATCTGATGTATATCTCACACTTATATCATATGTCATTTGGCTTATCCACGTTTTGAAGGCTTAAGAGCCACATGTGGCCAGTGACTACCATATCCAAAGCACAGCTCTAAATTCTTGGAGGGCAGGGGATTTCAACTCAGTTCCCTTTGTAATGCCTATTTTCCCTTAAAAATAAACCTAACTAAAGAGGTAAAGGATTTATACTTGAGGAACTATAGAACACTCATGAAAGAAATTGAAGAAGACACAAAAAGGTGGAAGACCATTCCATGCTCTTGGATCGGAAGAATAAACATTGTTAAAATGTCTATACTGCCTAGAGCAATCTATACTTTTAATGCCATTCCGATCAAAATTCCACCGGCATTCTTCAAAGAGCTGGAGCAAATAATCCTAAAATTTGTATGGAATCAGAAGAGACCCCGAATCGCTAAGGAAATGTTGAAAAACAAAAATAAAGCTGGCGGCATCACCTTACCTGATTTCAAGCTTTATTACAAAGCTGTGATTACCAAGACAGCATGGTACTGGCATAAAAACAGACACATAGACCAGTGGAACAGAGTAGAGAGCCCTGATATGGACCCTCAACTCTATGGTCAATTAATCTTCGACAAAACAGGAAAAAATATACAGTGGAAAAAAGACAGTCTCTTCAATAAATGGTGCTGGGAAAACTGGACAGCTATATGTAGAAGAATGAAACTCGACCATTCTCTTACACCTTACACAAAGATCAACTCAAAATGGATAAAAGACCTCAACGTGAGACAGGAATCTATCAGAATCTTAGAGGAGAACATAGGCAGTAATCTCTTCGATATCAGCCACAGCAACTTCTTTCAAGATACGTCTCCAAAGGCAAAGGAAACAAAAGTGAAAATAAACTTCTGGGACTTCATCAAAATCAAAAGCTTCTGCACAACAAAGGAAACAGTCAAAAAAACAAAGAGGCAACCCACGGAATGGGAGAAGATATTTGCAAATGACAGTACAGACAAAAGGTTGATATCCAGGATCTATAATGAACTCCTCAAACTCAACCCACACGAAACAGACAAACACATCAAAAAATGGGCAGAAGATATGAACAGACACTTCTCCAATCAAGAAATACAAATGGCTATCAGACACATGAAAAAATGCTCATCATCATTAGCCCTCAGGGAGATTCAAATTAAAACCACATTGAGATATCACCTTACACCAGTTAGAATGGCCAAAATTAACAAAACAGGAAACAACATGTGTTGGAGAGGATGTGGAGAAAGGGGAACCCTCTTCCACTGTTGGTGGGAATGCAAGTTGGTGCAGCCTCTTTGGAGAACAGTGTGGAGATTCCTCAAGAAATTAAAAATAGAGCTTCCCTACGACCCTGCAATTGCACTCCTGGGTATTTACCCCAAAGATACAGATGTCGTGAAAAGAAGGGCCATCTGTACCCCAATGTTTATAGCAGCAATGGCCACAGTCGCCAAACTATGGAAAGAACCAAGATGCCCTTCAACGGATGAATGGATAAGGAAGATGTGGTCCATATACACTATGGAGTATTATGCCTCCATCAGAAAGGACGAATATCCAACTTTTGTAGCAACATGGACGGGACTGGAAGAGATTATGCTGAGTGAAATCAGTCAAGCAGAGAGAGTCAATTATCATATGGTTTCACTCATTTGTGGAGCATAACCAATAGCATGGAGGACAAGGGGCGTTAGAGAGTAGTAGGGAATTTGGGTAAATTGGAAGGAGAGGTGAACCATGAGAGACTATGGACTCTGAAAAACAGTCTGAGGGGTTTGAAGTGGCGGGGGGGTGGGAGATTGGGGTACCAGGTGGTGGGTATTATAGAGGGCACAGCTTGCATGGAGCACTGGGTGTGGTGAAAAAATAATGAATACTGTTTTTCTGAAAATAAATAAATTGGGAAAAAAAATGCCAATTTTTAAGTCACACATGATGACATTTTTAAGTTTCTTTTCTCTGGATACTAGACATCTTAATACTTGACCCCTAGTCACTTTGTACATCCTATGTAAAAGCGGTGAATGAGCTAATGTCTGAATTCAGTAGAAGGTTCTATCTGTTTAAATTCAAGGTGCTATTCTCTTTTATGTCTGTGGGGTAGTCCCATTAGCACCCATGGGAACTATGCATGTTACTGTAATGGAAAAACAAACATTTCTCATGGGGCGAGGAATAATACCAGGTTACCAGCAGGGATTGGCTTTCCCAGTGTGGGTGGGGACTTCCCTACTAGGACTGACAGGACTGTAAAGTCTTGTTCTATGAGGCTCTGGTTGGTGGCAGGCAGATGGGCAGGAGACGTGGGGCAAGATAAACCTGGAGGTTAAATACTATTATTTTCAGAGCTCATCTATGACCACTTGTTCCCCACAGTGGCAAGGCATTGAAGGAAGGAGAGACAGAATGCTGCTCCTTTAGTCCAGAATGGCTGGTTTGGATTTTCTCCTTTGACTGAGTTTGGACGACTTCTTATTCTCAAGTAATGGGGCAGGATTTCCAGGGATAGCAAATGTTGGTTACCCCACAATATGCTGGGTTTCAGGCCTATTGCCTTCTAACTCAACTTGTCTAGGGATCAAATACTTTTGAACCCTTTAAAGCCATGCTGTAAGCTCTGGGTGAGTATGGCCTGCCTTTTTAAGGCAGACGGTATCTTTATATAAATGAATTTGTCGCTCTTTACCACCCCATGATTCCCAAGCAGCTTTTCAAAGTTTTGGCGCACACACGTTCTTTTCAGCTTCAGAGCCCAAATAAGAAATTGTGGCAGGCTGGGGAAAGAAAGAGTTAGCAAAACACAAAAAACTGTGTATGATTACCGTTCCTAATAGCTGCTTTTAATTTGGCACCTATTCTGTACCATTCATTTTGTATATACTATTTCTCCTTAAAGGTGAGCATTATGATCTCTATTTTTAAAAAGATTTTATTTATTTATTTGAGAGAGAGAGATCACAAGTAGGCAGAGAGGCAGGCAGAGAGAAAGGGGGAAGCAGGCTCCCTACTGAGCAGAGAGCCCGATGTGGGACTCAATCCCAGGACCCTGAGATCGTGACCTGAGCCGAAGGCAGAGGCTTAACCCCCTGAGCCACCCAGGCGCCCCTATGACTCTCTATTTTAAAGCTGAAGACACTGAATTCCAGAGAGGGTAGGTAACTTGCTCAACGTAGTAAGAAAAATAATACAAAACTCAGAAATAAGCGAAAGGATGACTTCCCCATGTCTTTTCTGTATCATCAGAAGCACTGTCTAATAGCACCCTCCCCTCCAGATTATTTCATTCTCTAGAGGCAGGTACATGTAACTGACTTTGACTGACTGTTTCTTAGGATTAAGGCCCAGATTGTAAATTAGAGTGCAACTTGTTAATTTTTTAATTTTATTTTTATTTTTTATAAACATATAATATATTTTTATCCCCAGGGGTACAGGTCTGTGAATCGCCAGGTTTACACACTTCACAGCACTCACCCCAGCACATACCCTCCCCAATGTCCATAACCCCACCGCCCTCTCCCAACCCCCCTCCCCCCAGCAACCCTCAGTTTGTTTTGTGAGACTACGAGTCACCTACGGTTTGTCAGCAACTTGTTAATTTGTAGGTTGCTAATTACAACATATTTTTGTTCAGTAGAGATGCAAATTATTTTTTTCTATTACGAAAGATGTTCCCACAGGTTATACTTTCATTAACCAGTAGGACACTCTCCAGTTTTGTGGCTAATGTAACTAAATTTTACAACATTTCTTGCCCGAAGAGGTAAACAAATGTCTATTTTCAAATGCTGGTAGAACTATCTTTACCATCTTATTGTTTCCTTCATTAATGAGTTAAATCAGTCTTTGTTCTATGCTTACTGTATGTTTATAGGAGAGTCAATGTAAAACCTGCCAAAGGTTCAAGATTTCCCCTTACATGCCAGCTAACAAGTTGGCCTGCCAGAGTTTCATGGACGCTGGCAGAAGACACGAGACTCCCGGGTCAGAAACAAAAGACTTAATGATTATAGTTCAGCAAGCAGCAAGCAGTGGTGTATTTCCAACAGTTACTCCTGCCCTCAAGTCCCACAGGGGTGGCAATCATTATACTAAGCGTGAAGAACCTGAACCTTTTATAATGTTCAGTAAGTGTGCCTTCTCTTTTGTCTCCAGGGAGACACTATCCCTATCTTCCAAGACCATTTGCTATGGAAATGGCCTTGCAAATGTCTTCGCAACTGTAACAAAGGACAGTCAGTGTTTTGTAAGCTGCACAGAAACTCTAGAGATCCATGAAGAATTACCTCCCAATAGGCAAATTTTGAAATTTTGAAAATTATGCCTTGATTAAGTTTTCATGGCTAATAAGTGGCAGAGTCTGGATTCTACCTAACTGCAAAGCCTGGGTAATTTCCACTATAGTGTGAAGATCTATGTCCCATCACATGTACTAACTGAAGAACCCCCACTACTAGGAGTTTGTTTCCTATCTTCCATCCTAGAGTGGTATGGTTTGCATTTGGAAATGATGCATCAAAGCATGGAACTTAGTTTTAAGTTCCCAAAGAGGGATCTTAGTTTTATTACCAATGTCCTGTAGGTCTTGAGATGCCTAAAACACTTTATTCTGATAGAATTTTAATAGGACCCGAAAACCATGAGAACTTGAGGTAATTAAAACACTAGTCTGTGGAAAATTAAAGAGCAGGGATCACATTTTATTCATCTTTTTATCCTTGGGACCTGGCACAGTGTTCAGGACCTAGTAGGTGCTCAAGAAAATTTTTGGAATTAATAGATTCGAGGACAAAGAAATACTCCTCTTGCTCTTTTCTCTTATTCACTTTCTCCTTGGATCTCTCCTCTTCAAGCAGACAAAGCAGATACCTGTTGAACTCATTTATGGCCTTTGCTTTAGCTGCTTGTTCCAATAACTTATTCCATATGTTTATTTCCCTTAGTGTGAAAAGCTTTGGCTCGCACTTCCTTTTTTATTTATAGTTTCCTGAGTTTTCAGGCCTGTCTCTGCTTGCTCGTTCTCTTTGCCAGACACACACACCCAGGAGTGTGAAGCGGCCACGTGCTGATGTGTGCAACCTCCACGCATGGGTTCTTGAAAGAAGAGCCATTGTTTCTGGAAAGTCATCCTAAGCTGCTGTCCCCAGGCCCGCGGAGGCTGACTGCTTCACTCCCGAGACACGCTGTTCATCTGACCAAATACCCTCTCTCTGCTCAGGTGAGTGCAGCCCATATGGTGGGAGAAGAAAATGGGAACAGACCCACTGAGCTTCCAAAGGGGCCCAGAGGAAGTTGACAAAAGGCCAAGCTTTGAAGGGCACAGTGAGTCAATCTACTTGCCCAAAGGAAAACCAGGGATTAGAGACCTACTCTTAATTAACAGGGGACAAAGTAGCCATTACCAGGATACTTTTCACTTGCAGAAGCAAATTCTGAATTATCAATGGAAGAGCTAAGCTGTAGAGAAGAAAGGTGATTTTTTCTGCCCATTTCTGAATCTAACCAAATGTTGACCCACAGCCATTTTATGATAGGACTTTAGAATGCTCCAGGGGTCAGAGATAAGTATCCTCCTCCCCCTGGGTGGCTTAGGACAAGCAAATACTCTTTGACTCCGGGGACAGCTAAGAACCACTGAGGCCATATAGAAAGCACCACATATGTTTATGCTGGTCTTTCAATCCCTCTCTTTTAAAAAAGATTTTATTTATTTATTTATTTATTTATTTAGCAGAGAGAGGAGACAGTGAGAGAGGGAGTGGGAGGAGAAGCAGGCTACCCGCTGAACAGGGAGCCCCACATGGGGCTTGATCCCAGGACCCTGGAATCATGACCTGAACCGAAGGCAGATGCTTAATGATTGAGCCACCCAGGCACCGCCCCCCCTCTTTGTGTGTGTGTGTGTGTCTGTGTGTGTGTGTGTGTGTTCACCCTAGAAAATGGCCCTTCTCTTGCTTTTCTAGGGGGTAATGTAATGACTTGCACATGCCGGGAGGGTCACCAGGCTCACAACCCTTATAGCACATTTCTCTAGGCTTCCCAAGGGAGGGCAGGCCAGTGACAGGATTTGGGCAGTTTTGTTCCTGATAGAATGAGCAGGAAAGCAGAGGACTGGCTGTCACGTCTAGAATTGTCCAAGCTGCAACTGATGTGGGAGAGCGGGACTGATAATTCCTGAGGTTATTTCAAAAAGTAAATCTAGGGGTGCCTGGGTAGCTCAGTAGGTTAAAGCTTCTGCCTTCGGCTCGGGTCATGATCCCAGGGTCCTGGGATCGAGGCCCGCATCGGGCTCCCTGCTCAGCGGGGAACCTGCTTCCTCCTCTCTCTCTGCCTGCCTCTCTGCCTACTTGTGGTCTCCATCTCTCAAATAAATAAATAAAATCTTTAAAAAAAAAAAAGTAAATCTAAAACAAAACCAAACAGAAAGTAAGGCTAAGGTTTTCCTCCATTTAGCTCTTTTATTGAAAGAAGTACTTTGTATTGATAAAAAGCAGAGGCTGGAGGCTGGAGCCAGGGTGTCTGGATTCGAATTCCGTTACTTACAACCTGTGCTGTGTAACCGTAGGTGAAACTCTTCTGCCTCAGTTTTCTCATCTGTAAAATAGGGATGATAACGGCACTACCTACTTCCTGGGGGCTATGTTGGCTCATCTCATGGGGTTGTTGTAAGAAATAAATGAGTCAATACCTACAGCATCTGTACAAGAATACCTGACCCCTAAGTTATCAGCTATTATTATTAAATTGCTCTGAACCAGGAAAAAAAAAAAAAGAAAGATGAAAGAAAGAAAGAAAGGAAGGAAGGAAGGAAGGCAGGCAGGCTTTAGTGTTCCTGTTGCTGCTGATAAGGGCACTTCCAATCTTTTCTCTTGATAATCGCATCCTGCACTGATGGGAACTGGGTGGGGCAGCCGGGAAGTAGAGCAGGGAGCAAAGGTGTAGCCAGATAGCAGGAAGGTGTGAAAGAATCAGCTCTGCCCTCCTACACAGGGCAAGTCCCGGCTACACCAGGCTCCTGTGCCTCGACAAGTGCGGAAGAAGCCAGAGCCACCATCAATCATCACCATCACCATCATCATCATCATCATCACCAATCATCATCATGCCTTATGGTCCTCTGCCAAGGAGCTCGAAGATTATTAGTGATGAAACCATAGGACAGCATGAAGTTCAAGCCCGTTAAGCTCTCCAACCTTTCCTGGGTGCCGGGACTCTTGTGTATCAGTTAGAATGCTGCCTGCATGGAGTAGGTGCTTACTGAATGCTGGTCCCTCCCCGTGAGCTGATACCTCCCCATCTTCACTTTCCAACTGGCTTTCTGTCACTTATTCCAGGACTGATGTTCCAAAATCTCACCAATTCCTGCAAATTGGGTACCCTCACTCACCCTGTCCCCACTCTCCACAGATTCTGTCACATCCCTCATACAGGGGACATGGAGACCCCCGGATAAGCGGTCAGTGCCGTCCTTCCCAACCTGGTTCTCCCATGTTACCTCTTGTTCATCCATCTCTGCCTTGTGTTGAGAGAACGGGCATGTCCCCTTCTCTCTGAGGCAAACCCTCTGCTACCTGGGCACCGCATCTCAGTCCCTTCCACCTCTGCTCCCTTCACTCCCTCCTTCTGCTTACAGTTCTCAACCTCATTTTGGAATATCTGTTTGCTCCCTCTCCTTTAGTCCTTTCTTCTTAGCCAACAAAAAGGTCTGTGTCTCTTTAAATTTAAAATAATCTTCCACTCCCTCTAGGATCCTCTCTCCAGACACTCCTCTGTCTCCTTTCTTTGTACATTGCTACATTTTGTGAAGGGGGACACCTTTTCTTGTCTTGTTCTGTGCACCCAGGTGATTTCATCCATTTCCATGGCTTTGCCCAACATCTGTTGCTGGTTGTGACTTCTTCCTGTTACGTACTGTTATTTCCTGTTACCTACTGTTACTTCCTGTTACCTACTGTTACTTCCTGTTGCCTGCTGTTACTTCCTGTTGCCTACTGTTACTTCCTGTGACCTACTGTTACTTCCTGTTGCCTACTCCTGAGCTTCCACAGCACCACATTGGAATGTAACGTGTCTCAGAAATAGTGCATTGTTCCTCCCCAACCAACCTGTCGTCCTCCTGCCCCCTCATCCATTTTGGATAATGCCGTCACCACCTAGGCAGTCTCTCCCACCAGAAAACCCTCACCATCATCCTTATTCACAGCCATCCCTCAGCCTCCGCATCTCATGAGTCACAAAAGATTTTACTGGAAGATAATTCACAGCACATACTTCTTGGTTCTCCTTAAACATGTTTGTCAAATCTGACTGACCTTCCCATCAGTGCCTGCCGTCAGCTCCTCACCTTTGGTCTAAACTATGGCTCCCACCCAGCCTGTCTCTCCCTCCCACCAGCCTCATGTCTTCTAGTTCATTCTCCAACCTGTTGCCAGTGTGATTAATTCAAAAAATTTTTAAAGCCTCTTGGGTTCGTTCATGCTCTGCAGAGTGAAGTCCAAACTCTTTAAATCGTTAATGTGGTCCATAAAGTGATTACATTCTGCCTCTCCTCCCCACCCCCAAGTCTCATCTAGACAGAATTATGTAGTTTCGCTTGTGGGATTTCTGGAACAGGCGCCCACACGCCAGACAAGTCATATTTCCAACCCTTTCCACACTATCACTCTTACAACTCCAGCCTTTTAAAAATTCAAATATAGTTCAGCTACGTTATATTAGTTTCAGATGTACAATGCAGAGACTCAACAGTTCCATACCTTACTCAGGAGTCATCGAGATAAGAGCACTCTTCATCCTCTTCAACCATTTCACCCATCCCCCCACCCACCTCCCATTTGGCACCCACCAGATTGTTCTCAATTGGTGAGAGTCTGCTTTTTTGTTCGTCTCTCTTTTTTTTTCTTTGTTCCTTGTTTTGTTCCTTAAATTCCACATATGAGTGAAATTGTATGGTATTTGCCTTTCTCTGATTTATTTTGCTTAGCATTATACTCTCTAGCTCCATCCATGTTGTTGCAAATGGTCAACAACAACAACAACAACAACAACAAAACCACTCATTCTTTTTTATGGCTGTGTAATATTCCATCCTGTATTTCTACCATATCTTCTTTATCCAGTCTTTCAATCTCCACCAGAGTCTCTCTCTCTCTCTTTTTTTTTTAAAAAAAGATTTTATTTATTTATTTGATAGGCAGAGATCACAAGTAGGCAAAGAGGCAGGCAGAGAGAGAGAGAGAGGAGGAAGCAGGCTAACTGCTGAGCAGAGCCCGACTCGGGGCTCGATCTCAAGATCCTGAGATCATGACCTGAGCCGAAGGCAGCGGCTTAACCCACTGACCACTGAGCACCCAGGTGCCCCCAAAGTCTCTTTTTGCTCAGCTCTCTTTCTGACAGATTCTCATTCATTTTTTAAGGCTGAACTCAAGAATTCTGTCTTCTGTGTAGCTGGTACAGGTGGAAGATATAATAAATAAACTTAGAGACATTATAGATGAGCCTAGAATGAAAATTCTATGTGTATGTCTGCAGAAATACGTTGCTATATGGAAGATGATTTCTCTCACTCAGGTCAATTTCTAAATGGCAATTATCATTTGAATAGTATTAACTACAAGTAGATAGATGTAGGCCACATGGGTTAATGCCGTGTCTTCTGTACCTTGGAAATGTTTGGTTATACGAAGTCTAAGTGACTTTTTTTTTTTACCAATGATGAGGACTTTGTTGATCATTGCCATGGTGCCTCAAATTGCTGTTTTGTAAAACAAATGAACTGATGAAAAGATTTATAGAAAATCTATTCCGAGTATGGTCCTTAGGGGAACACCTCACACAAAGAGCTGGGAAACACAGTGACCATTTCCTGGATGCCCTGGCAGATCAGCACCTAGAAGTGATGTCTGCGATACGTCCCAGCTGGCTGTGGTGACATAGAAAATGATCGGTACAGATAACAGGCATGGTGGGAGGCCAGAGACAGGTGAGGTCAACTCAGGCCTAAGCAGAAGGAGGGAGGGCCAATCCCCTGGAGAGACAGCTGTTGCTCAAATTTGTGAAGACAGAATAATAACAATACCTAGAGAAATTTAGGAAAAAAACAACCCACAATGAGTAGGTTTTTGAATTGCGGCAAAGATGGAGAAAGGGAATCAGGAGAAGCTGAGATTGTTCAATAGTTTAAAGTAAGAACAAACATATTTTCTGCAGCAATCTATGAGAAGGAAGGGCAGGCTGTCTGACGGGCGGATGGGGATGGTAGTGGGAGGGATCTTTGCAGGGAAGGGACAGAGGAAGTTGACTCTCAGGCTGAGAAAGGTCACACTACTCAGTGTTCTTGGCCTGGGGAATGACATAATAAGAGCTTTAAAGCAGGAACTGAAGTGTACCAGTTCCTGGCAATCTCTTCTTCCCCCAGGTTCTCAATGCTTTCATGTGTCCACGAGTATGGTCCTACGGGCCATACTGTGACCTACCTGCCATGCACAGTGTCTCCCAAAAGGAGGGCATTTAACTTCATCTACATTTGAAGTTTATTCTGCAGGTCATAGTGGGTTGAGAATCCTGATCTCCAGAGTTCATATTTTCAACCGCTCCAGGGTAGCCAAAGCAATTCCATTAGCGTATCTGTTCTCAGAGGCAGATACTTGTAGCAGTAGGTACCTGAATCCATACGAAGAATGCACCTGTTAGATGGAATCTAGATCTGGCAGCCATGCAGTCCGATTCTAAGACAGCCAAGTCAGGTTGTAGGCTGAACTATGGGACACAACAGGATATCGATTGGCTTTAGGCTGATGACAACTGCTTTGCAGAGTTGATAACTTGAAGGTGTTTCTATTCACCAGGATATTTGAGTTTGATGGATTCATGGAAGTGATTGGATGGTAAAGAACATGCCCTCTCCCCTTGCCTCGCCTTTCTCTCTTCTTTCCTTCCTTACCTTAACAGTATTTTTGAAATGCCTCATCTTGGGTCTGGTGTCACAGGGGTAAAGAAACCCAGAGCAGGGGTGCCTGGGTGGCTCAGTGGGTTAAGCCTCTGCCTTCGGCTCAGGTCACGATCTCAGAGTCCTGGGATCAAGCCCCATATAGGGCTCTCTGCTCAGAGGGAGGCCTGCTTTCCCCTTCCCCTCTGCCTGCCTCTTTGCCTACTTGTGATCTTTCTCTCTCTATCAAATAAATAAATAATTCTTTAAAAAAAACACACACACTATAAAGAAACCAAGTACAGTTTCCTTCCTCTATTAAATGTATATTCCAGAATGCAGGACCAAAAAATGATGAGTACACCAATTAAAAAAATATATATAGGGCGCCTGGGTGGCTCAGTGGGTTAAGCCGCTGCCTTCAGGGTCCTGGATCGAGTCCCGCATCCGGCTCTCTTCTCGGCAGGGAGCCTGCTTCCCTCTCTCTCTCTCTGCCTGCGTCTCCATCTACTTGTGATTTCTCTCTGTCAAATAAATAAATAAAAATCTTAAAAAAAAAAAAAATATATATATATATATATATATATATATATAAATTTGGGGTGCCTGGATGGCTCAGTGGGTTAAGCATCCGGCTTTGGTTCGGGTCATGGTCTCAGGATCCTGGGATCGAGTCCCATATGGAAATCCCTGCTTAGCGGGGAACCTGCTTCTCCCTCTCCTCCCTGCTTGTGCGCTCTCTCTCAAATAAATAAAATCTTTAGGGAAAAAAAAGATTTTATTTACTTATCTATTTATTTATTTGAGGGAGAGTGAGAGAAAGAGAGAACATGAGCAGGGGGAGGAGCAGTCGGAGAGGGAGAAGTAGACTCCCCGCTGAGCAGGGAGCCTGACTCTAGGCTCTATCCCAGAACCCCAGGATCACGACCGGAGCGGAAGGCAGATGCTGAGCCATCCAGGTGCACCAAGGGTGGATTTTTAAAAGAGGGAACTATTACAATGTTTCTGTATCTAATGAAAGTGGTACAGAAGTGGCAAAATAGATGGATGGGAAGAAAAAGGAGGTCGCTAATCTCTTAAGAAGACAAGAGGAATGGGCTGAAGAGAGAAAGTGGACAGGTGACCTTAAAAGGTAGGACATAGGAGAACCTGGGTGGCTCAGTGGGTTAAGCCTCTGCCTTCGGCTCAGGTCATGATCTCAGGGTCCTGGGATTGAGCCCCGCATTGGGCTCTCTGCTCAGCAGAGAGCCTGCTTCCCTTCCTCTCTCTCTATCTGCCTCTCTGCCTACTTGTGATCTCTGTCTGTCAAATAAATAAAATCTTAAAAAAAAAAAAGTAGGATGAGGGCAGAAGAGAGCATTACTGACAGGTTGGCAGAACTAGGTTGTGGGAAAACAAGTTCGTCCATTCTGTTGTTTCTATTTTCTTTGATAAATAAAGCAGTCTTGTCAAAGAGAGGGGGTGGGTGGGGATCTTTGAGAATCTCGGGAGAAGAAGAGACCCTATGAAATAGCCATTTTAGAGGATCAGAAAGTGATATGACTCGACATCTCGGGTTGTTAGGAAGTTCTGAAGAGCGGCTTGAGATTTTTGTTCATAAATTAAAAATAAAACTTGAATTTATTTATTTATTTTTAAATATTTTATTTATTTATTTGACAGAGAGAGATCACAAGTAGGCAGAGAGACAGGCAGAGAGAGGAGGAGGGGAAGCAGGCTCCCCGCTGAGCAGAGAGCCCGATGTGGGGCTCGATCCCAGGACCCAGGGATCATGACCTGAGCTGAAGGCTGAGACTTTAACCCACTGAGCCACCCAGGTGCACCCCTCAACCCTGAATTTAAAGTGATACCTGGTAGCACAGTTGTACGCTTTCTTCTGGTCATGTTCAGCGGGAAGACAGATGCTGAGCAGATGGAGGCTTGGTTTTAGCCGGGTTTGGGAGCTTTGCCAAGTGAGTTCTAGATGGGAGGGAGAGAGAGAAGGGGGTTGAGAGTGTGTGCAAGGGGGAGACTCTCTGGATGGATCATGGACTCCAAGCAGGGTGAGGAGGGAAATGGATGCCTCATGGGGCTGCTGGACAGGGAGAAATATTTGGTGACGTAAATAGATTTGGGGTCATGTGAGTCTAAGAATTGTGGACTTTTTCTCTTATGTGTCATTAATCTTTTTCTTTGTACATGTCTCTTTGTGCAAAGACCTCTGAATTTCCAAGACTCTGGTCATTTCCTCCAAGAATTCATTCCTAGAATTGATGTCCTCTTTCTCTCAACTCCTGTTATATCTTATTATATGTATTTTATTCAAATGTACTTATGAATAACTATCAAGGACTAATCATGGTTAGAAGGACTGGGAACATGAGCCTGAGCACATGCAGGTGTGTACCTGGGTTCTCACAGAGGTGTGGTCTGTTATGGAGACACATGCTACACATTGCAGATGAATTGCATTGCACAAGACTTAAAAATTCCCCCCAAAATTCAAATGTGATGGGTATTTCTTTGCAATTAGATTGCAAGTCCCTAAAATCCAGGACTTTTTTGCCATAGCAACAGCAGGGGCTCAGCGAATAGTTGTTGATTCCTTGAAGATGTTCCCTTCCAAGGTCTTCAGGAAAAACATTTGGCTGGGAAGGTCCTAGACAGTATTTTTTCAGATGGCATGAGTTGGAATGGTTTGCGTTCACTGGATTTGGGAAAACCTGGAATAATTCTGGAATGATAATCATCTCCTGTGTTTGTGCCATGTTTTGTGGGGACCCTATGTCCCAGTAACCCATGATCAGTGTCCCGCATGTTTCTTACATTAATTATCTTGAAAGGCTGAGCTGTGAGTGTGACGTTCAGATCTAAGTAGGAGGAAAAACACAGATCTCACAAGTGTGCTTACACAGGTTTGTTGGAAGATCTGGTGCTTCAGGGACAGTTAGCAGGTAGTGACCATGTGCTCAAATCAGACACAGCTTTGTCCTTACCAGATGTGGACATTTATCAGGGACTCTGTGCTAATTACTCAGAGAGGTCTTAGAACAGCATGTGTGCCCTTTTCAAAGAAAGCCCATTATTTACAGTACACATTTATAATTATTTACAGATAAACCAGCCAGATGGATTCATTGTTTTACATCATGTCATAACTGCCTTACAGAATGTTACCTAATTCTGTCAATGATTAAGATGGATTTCAGGACATAACTCAATGTAGAAAGTTTGAACGTAAGCCCAGCTTTTTAGTTACGGGAGGTTATGAAGTATTGAACTATGGTGGTTGTCAAGTGGAAGGGCTTGGGATCTTTCCGTTCCTTGACATCAGGTCCATCTGGCTAGTAATATCTAGCATTCGTTTTTGTTCCAACGGAACATCTCTGTCTGCAAGTGGGTTTGGAAGTGAACAACTAGTTCAGATGTTGGTGACGTGCCTGAATGCTAGGATACGGGAGGACCATCTGAAAATGATGAGAATTGAGAGATCCTAAAGCCTTGATTCTGCTGCCGTATGTCCCAGCTTGGTGTGTGATTGCTCTATTCGAAAAATGATAGATTTCTCAATCTAGTCTACCTGCCTGGCACTCTATCCGTTGTGCAGAATTGTACCGATGGACTTGTTCTCAAGCTTGGGGTTTCCTGTAAGAAACCGACCTGATGTCTCAATGGGAGCAACTTGGCCTTTCAGCTTGTAGGCGAAGCACACATTCCAGGGAGATGGGTCAAGGTAGAAGACATGAGTGTGCCCACGCCCTGCTGTGCGGGCTGCTGTGGGGAGCATGGGAGACAGACAAGTGGTCACCAACTTTCTATCCCTCTGTAACCTCCAGATCGTAACAACAACAACAACAACAAAAATACACAGGGAATAGGAAGAGATTGGGACACAAACATCCACAGAGGGAAGACCACATGAGAATGCTGGAAGAAGGCAGCCGTCGATAAGCTGAAAAGAGACAGGTGCCAGAAGAAGCCAAAGAACACTGGCTGACGATGCTGTTAATGAACAGAAACTGCCCGTGAGACATTTTACAATACGGGGCTTGCAATCAGGAATATTTGGTATGTAACTTTGTTCAGGGTGCCATGACAGATCTTAGAGGCGGCAGGCTCACACGAGACGATTGTTTGCTCCGAGTTCTGGAGGCTGGAAGTCAGGCAGATGTTCACAGGGTTGGTTTCTTTTTTTAAAAGATTTTTTTAAAAAATATTTATTTATTTATTTGACAGACAGACATCACAAGCAGGCAGAGAGACAGGCAAGAGAGAAAGAGGGGTCCCGGCTGAGCAGACAGTCCGATGCGGGGCTCGATCCCAGGATCCCGAGATCATGACCCAAGTTGAAGGCAGAGGGTTATTAACTTACTGAGCCACCCAGGCGCCCCTCACAGGGTTGGTTTCTTGTGTCCCAGTCTCTTCCTATATGGATACCAGTCAGATTGGTTTAGGGTCTACATCCCAATGACCTAATTTAACTTTAGTTACCTCTCCAAAAACCTTACTTCCAAATCAAGTCAGATTCTGGGCTATCAGTGGTTAGGATTTCAGCATAAGAATTGAGGGAGGGGACCTACAATTCAGTCCATAACACCTGGAGAATTTTCAAACTGGTGCACTTCTTCATGGAATCTACTAACTTAGGTTCTGAACTAAAACCATATTGAGACTGAGCAACTCCACTTCTGGGAATATATCTGCAGGAAAGGAGAACACTATGTCAAAGACATACCGCACTCCCATGTTCATAGTAGTGTGATTTACAAGAGCCAAGACAGGGAAACAACCTAAGTGTCCATGATGGGTGAATGGATAAAGAAGCTTTAGCCTATAACACACACACACACACACACACACACATTCACACAAAGGATGGTATTCAACCACAAAAAAGAAGGAAATCTTCCATTTTCCACAACATGGATGGACCTGGAGAGTGTTATGCTAAGTGAAATAAGTCAGAGAAAGACAAATAATGTATCATCTTACTTATATATGGAATTTAAAACAAAAACAAAAACAAAATCCCAATTCACAGAAAAAGAGATCAGATTTGTGGCTACTGGAGGTAGGGTGGGGCCGTTGGAGGAAGGCGGTCAAAAGGTACAAATTTCCAGTTAGAAGCTGAAGAAGCACCAGGGTTGCAGTGTCCAACGTGATGACCACAGTTAACACTGCTGTATGACATACAGGAAAGTTCTTAAGAGAGTAAATCCTGGGGTGCCTGGGTGGTGCAGTCAGTTAAGCGCCTGACTCTTGATTTCGGCTCAGGTCATGATCTTAGGGTCGTGAGATCGAGCCCCAGGCTCAACATGGAGTCTGCTTCAGATTTTCTCTCTCCCTCTCCCTCTACTCCTCCCGCTCATGCTCTCTCTCTCCTTCTCTAAAATAATAAATAAATAAATCACACACAAAAAAGAGAGAGGGGCGCCTGGGTGCTCAGTCAGTTAAGCCTCTGCCTTCGGCTCAGGTCATGATCTTAGGGTCCTGGGATTGAGCCCCGCATCGGGCTTTCTGCTCAGCAGGGAACCTGCTTCTCTTCCTCTCTCTCTGCCTGCCTCTCTGCCTACTTGTGACCTCTGTTTGTCAAATAAATAAATAAAATCTTAAAAAAAAAGAGAGAGAGAAACTCCTGAGTTCTCATCACAAGCAAAAACTTGTTTTTTTCTTTTTTCTGTCTACACGAGGTAATGGATGTTAACTAAAGTTACTGTGATCATAACATGATGTATGTAAGTCAAGCCGTTACATTGTACACCTTTAACTTGGGCAGCGCTGGGTGTCCGTCATAGCTCAATAAAAGTGGAAGACAAATACCACACCGATTCCATGGAGAGTAACAGTGAATTTTCCAAGCTCTTATCTTAGGTATGTTACCCAGTTCCTCTGGGCCTCCAGGGTCTAATCTGAAATACGGCGTTCATAATACTCACTTTAATTTCTTGTTCTGGTGATCCATCTGATGAGGTGTTGGCAATGATGGGCATTGGAAAATGCAAATTACTGGACATATAAAAATATTAATATTGGTAATAACGGTAATACAACTATAAAATACGTATCTCTGGGGTACACTTTGTGGGCTAATGCTCCTTCTGCCAAGATTACCTACTCCTTGGAAAGGTGTCAGACGACTGTCTCTTTCTTTCTCTCTTTTCTTTTCTTCCCTTTTTTGTTTCATTGAAGTGTTGCTGTCTTTTTTCTATATGAAGGATCAGCATTCACTGTGGCGTGATGGCAGCCTAACCTACCACGCACCTGTCTGATAAGATTTCTTGAGTGAAAATATGTCCAAATATAAAAAGGAGGGAAAAACAGGGAATGAAGTTTGCTGTTCTGGTCTTTATTTTGCTTTTGATATTGGTCATTATATCTTTTCCCACTTTGATCTGCCTTCTAGAAATCATCCTGGGGATATTTTGGGTAGAGACGTTTTCTAAGCTGGTAAGTAGCCATTTTATTATAAAAGATTTTATTTATTTATTTGACAGACAGAGATCACAAGTAGGCAGAGGCAGGCAGAGATAGAGGAGGAAGAAGGCTCCATGCTGAGCAGAGAGCCCGATGCAATGCGGGGCTCGATCCCAGGACCCTGAGATCATGACCTGAGCTGAAGACAGAGGCTTTAACCCACTGAGCCACCCAGGTGCCCCGGAAAAACAAATCTTTATTGAAAGTCTGTTATGTGCCGGCCAGGGCACCCATCCGAACTCACTTCGTTCTCGTGATCATCATCTGTTTAGGCAGATGAGGAAACAGTCTCAGGAGGACTAGTTGGGGATCTAAACCCGGATCTGACTCCAAAAGCCTGTATCCTTTTTTTTTTTTTTTTTTTTTCCATGACACAAGACGGATAAGAAAAGGAGGAGGAAGGTTGACGGCAGGTGTTATACTCTACCTGTTGGTTAAGTTCTCTACATTTTCATTAATTACAGCACCACGGTCATCTAAAATTGCTAGGATGGGACTTCATGCCGTGACATTCAGAATCCCTGGCAAGGAGTGCCTCTTTCTAACTGACCACCTTTTGATGAGTCCATATTGGTCATCTCTTAACTTTCATGTCTCTGGTAAATCCTGGACGTACTGAACATCCTTGAACTTTTAACTCCCATTTTCCCCTCTGCATCCCACCTGTCCTGTTATCTCTCAGGTTTCTCATCAGGAAAAGGGCTAGGTCAGAGTTTATCACACATTTCTCCCGCATCTTTGGTGCTCCACCCCATTCCATCCTTATCTCTATCTGGATTCTCATTTTTTTTTTTTTTTTTTTTTTAGTTACACCCTCTCCCCACTCCCTTTTCCCACCAATTCTCATTCCTGACCTCTGCTTTATCCCCTTTTCCATTCAGTGTTGCAACATGTCCTTCCAGGTGGGGACTTAATCATCTCAGAAAACCAGAGCCTGTCAAGTGACGGCTTTTTGAAGTCCCTAAAAACAGAAACCGTGCAGACTGAAACAAAAGATGATGCATTTTTTTTAAAAAGATTTTATTTATTTATTTCATAGACAGAGATCACAAATAGACGGGGGAGGGGGGGACGCTGAGCAGAGAGCCTGATGCGGGGCTCGATCCCAGGACCCCGAGATCATGACCTGAGCCGAAGGCACAGGCTCAACCCACTGAGCCACCCAGGTGCCCCAGGTGATGCATTTGTGACACCATTCCTTTACCTTCCCTGACCTCAGTATCATGGGGGCAAGTCTTCACATCCCTTCAGATTTTTATGGAATTTGGATATCCCATCCACTTCATTTTGCCACTTCCCTTTTTCATCCAGCGTGCTAATGACATAATCTTTTAAAAGGTAGTTGTGTTAGAAGGTAGTTTTTATTTGCATACATTTTCCTGTCTGTATGGACCATTTTAATTTAATCAATGCATTATTATCATATATTGACCTTGCTCCCCATTTTTTCTTACTCTGAGTTACCCTGACCTTGGTGGTTACATCATAGAGCATTTCTCTGAGTTCTCTGTCTTTAAAAATATTTTATTTATTTATTTGACACACAGAGATCACAAGTAGGCAGAGAGAGAGAGGAAGAAGCAGGCTCCCTGCTGAGCAGAGAGCCCGATGCAGGGCTCATTCCCAGGACCCTGGGATCATGACCTGAGCCAAAGGCAGAGGCTTTAACCCACTGAGCCACCTTGGCGCCCCACTCTCTGGGTACTCTCTTAAGGCCCATTCTTAGAAATGGATATCGAGGCTCAACTTCTATGCATGTATTTAACGCTATTGAACCAGGTTGCCTAAATTACTTTTCGGAAAGGTTATCTCAGTCTGCCGTCCCGCAGAAGTGTGGGAAAGGTTCCAGTAAATACGAAGAACAGTATCGGTTCCTTCTCGTGCATCACTAATTAGTCATGTGCTCTTGGGTAACCCACTAACCTTTATCACTTCAGTCGGTTCGTATGTAAAATCGAGGCGTAGGAGAACTCTAGCTTCCTCCATCTGCCCTGCGGTTACGCTTCGGATCTCACACAGTGGGGATGACTGCGCTCCTCAAGGTTCCTTGGGGTTCTCAAAAGGAAATGTTCTCAAAAGGGAATTTGGAGAATTGCCTTAAAACAGAGGAGTGGCTGATACAGAGATTTCTCTTGAAGTCTTCCCTGGGGAGAAAGGAAGGATTTACTTTCGTCCTCACTCTCACTTTGGTCCCTTTATAAAAATTGTTCGTGGTGGCCCTAAGTACGTAACAGAACTGTCTTAAATCTTGTTTGCTTTTCAGTTAACAATGGGGGCAGAGGCTAGTGTCATAGTTCCCATTGAAGCGTTATTGTTTACAGATGAAGCAGCAGGAGATGTAAAGGCTGCAGACCAGCTCAGCCTTAGGGGTCAGAAGTTAGGAAGGAAAGCTCTAGACTTCTCCCCAGGGGTCTAGGGACCTGTAGGTTAGTCTTCAATGCAAAGAATGGGCTGCCCTCAAGATACAGTTCTTATGTGTGTCCCACGGTTTCACAGGTAACCCATGATCTGAGTTTATCTCAAGAGGTGATGGGGACTAATAGGTTAAGTTCTGGGAACATCAGCAACTGGGCATTCCATCCTGATCTTCTGTGGAATCTCTGCCTTTCCCCCTTCCCTCTGGCAGTGGGTATTCATGTCCCACCAGGTATCTGGCAAAAGGATGAGACTTGGTATATGTAGTGCTGGGCTCAGAAATGACCAGGTCAACATATAGTTGAAAAGAATGATAAAACAGCAGCATCAAGCAGCTGCCTTCGGCTCAGGTCATGATCCCAGCATCCTGGGATCGAGTCCCACATTGGGCTCCTTGCTTGGCAGGGAGCCTGCTTTTCCCTCTGCCTCTGCCTGCCATTCTGTCTGCCTGTGCTCGCTCCCCCCCCCCCCCGATAAATAAATAAAATCTTAAAAAAAAAAAAAAAAAAAAAAAAGAACAGCCATGAAAGTAGTTTGGCTTACTCAAGACTCTTACTTTATTTTTTCTGTTTTTTAAAGATCTTATTTATTTATTTGAGAGAGAGAGAGCGCCTGCGACCAGGGGGAGGGGCAGAGGGAGAGGGAGTGAGAGCATCTCCGTGAGACTCCCTGCTGAGCCTGGAGCCAGATCAGGGGCTCGATCTCGCCACCCTGAGATCACGACCTGAGAACAGGAAGTGACTTCTAGTTAAGAGTCGGATGTGTGTTTGTTGAACACCAGGCTCCGCGGGTATAAACAGCCACCAGAGCTTCCCTCAAGCCGCTCACAGTCCAGCAGAGGAAACAGGGAAGACAGTAAATGCGGCAGCAAAGTCAGAAATCGAAGTTTATACAAATACCAAAGTAGTATTTGTACTACGGAGGAGGGAATGACTCACTTGAAGGTTGTACCAGAATAAAACTTCAAAGTCGGTAGTGTCTGATGGATTGCAGGTTCAAGCCGCTTTCGGGACACATGGACTCCTAAATTCTGCTCTAACGTCAATTGGAACGTATCAGAGCCTCTCTGGTTTCATTATGAAACTGAGGATATGTACATTAAAATCACATTTAATATTTCAAACTGTTAAATTACCTACTAGTGTTTCCTTTTTTTTTTTTTTTAAGATTTTATTTATTTATTTGACAGAGAGAAATCACGAGTAGACAGAGAGGCAGGCAGAGAGAGACAGAGGGAAGCAGGCTCCCCGCTGAGCAGAGAGCCTGATGCGGGACTCGATTCCAGGACCCTGAGATCATGACCTGAGCCGAAGGCAGCGGCTTAACCCACTGAGCCACCCAGGCGCCCCAGTGTATCAGGTTTCTGCATAATGAGGTGTATGTGTAAGAGTTACATACACAAATCCACTTTCTAACTATTTCCTAAATGATTTGGGACATTCAGGAGAACCCTGTGGGTGATTAATACTAGAAAATTCAACCTGTGTAGAAGATAAACATATACTGTTGAATATCATAATGTTTCTCTTGTAGAAAAGCATTGGGGAGATCTGGGATTGAGAACAACAGATGTTCCCTATGTTAAAAAATGTCTAGGGGCATCTAGGTGGCTCGGGCAGTTAAGCGTTTGACTCTTGGTTTCTGCCCAAGTCATGATCTCATTGTTGTGATCTTAGGGTGGTGAGGTCGAGCCTTGTCTGGGGCTCTGCAATGACCCTGGAGCCTGCTTAAGATTCTCCCACTCCCCTACCCCTTCCTGCTTTGTGCTCTCTCTCTCAAAAACAAGCAAACAAACAAACGGATCCTCAAATGCTGTCCTGAGGAAATTCATCTACCAACAGAACCAAGATGGTGGAGAAGGTGCTAGGGCAAGGTTTGTGTTGGGAAAACACTCTGTAATATTTCCAGCTTTTCTTCAGCTTCGTAAAGTTTCAAATATTTGAAGACTTTCTGATTCTTTGACAGTGCCAAGTGGAGAGATTGTCGTAGTAATGTTGAAATATTTGAGTAAACTATGAAACTGCTACTCCAAAAGACGTTGAAAACTGAATGTGAAAGGAGTAAGTTCTACATTTAGAAATAAATGTGGAGGGAAAATAAAAATTATGAGTGCTGCTGTGTGTCCTAGCTTAAAGACCTTAAAATAGATAAAAATATATATGACAGGGGCGCCTGGGTGGCTCAGAGGGTTAAAGCCTCTGCCTTCGGCTCAGGTCATGGTCTCAGGGTCCTGGGATCGAGCCCCACATTGGGCTCTCTGCTCAGTGGGGAACCTGCATCCCCCCCTCTCTCTGCCTGCCTCTCTGCCTGCTTGTGATCTCTGTCTGTCAAATAAATAAATAAATAAATAAATCTTAAAAAAATATATATATATGACAAAGATATAAATATGTAATATATAACAAAAATATATATGTAAATATATAACAAAATATACAAATAAATATATAATATGTAACAGAAATATGCATTATATATATATACAAAATATATAGAGCAAAATATATATAAAATATAAAATATATATGTAACAAAACATATGTGTATTTACACACACACACACACACACACACACACAAAACAAAGGCTCCTGGAAGACCAATACAACACATGTGGTCCACAAAAATATGTTTAAGTTCCTCTGTCCCAAATGCCCTGAAGCTGGTGAGAAGGGTCCTCCTAAATTCACCTTAGATTGAAACGGGTCACGTAGGACCGCAGACAAAGCTATTCTTTAAGCGGGAAAGAGGCTGAATGCTCTAGATTTTCCCCATCTTAACCTTTAGAAGGAAGATCCCTCATGCCACTCCCTCTGCACCCCTCAGACCATCTGATTTTCCTGCACTTTGTTCAGCAAAAGTATGCAGGTAATGGAATTTGGCTTTTCATGCTTCTAGGCAATTCTGTGGGAAAGAATCCCTGGTTGTTTTCACATACTTCTTTTTCTTTTCAGTGATAAGAGATCCACTCAAGAAGACTGGGCCCATGCAAGCTGTCCAGTTTCTTCACTATTCTTTTTGAGTGTTTCCAGAATATCGGACGGGAGGACCCCTCCCCTTTATATTTTTATTTTTTAATTTTTATTTTATTATTTTTTAAAGATTTTATTTATTTATTTGACAGAGATCACAAGTAGGCAGAGAGGCAGGCAGAGAGAGAGGAAGGGAAGCAGGCTCCCTGCTTGAGCAGAGAGCCCCATGTGGGGCTCGATCCCAGGACCCTGGGACCATGACCTGAGCTGAAGGCAGGGGCTTTAACCCTCACCCAGGTGCCCCTCCCCTTTATATTTTTAATCAGATATTGCAAAATGGTTATGAGAATGAGTCACTCAGCTGCAGACTGAGAAGGAAGGGCACCTTCTGAGCATGTTTTTTTTTTTTTAAGATTTTATTTATTTATTTGACAGAGAGAGGTCACAAGTGGGTAGACAGAGACAGAGAGGGGAAGCAGGCTCCCTGCTGAGCAGACAGCCCGATGTGGGCCTCGATCCCTGCCATAGGCAATCAATAGACCCTGAGACCATGACCTGAGCTGAAGGCAGAGGCCCAAACCACTCTAGCCACCCAGGTGCCCCTTCTGAGCATGTTTAATGACTCTGGTTTGTGACTTCATTAAAGTCCCACAACAAAAATCAGATCTGAACCCTGCTGCTGAAGAGGCCCCCAGGAGGTAAGTATTTGATGAGTATTTCCAAAGTGGGTGTCATTTTTGGAAGTCCACAGACCAAGGATTTGCGAGCAGGAATTGCAGCTGTCCCCATTTACTGGTGCGTCCCCAGAAGCTGCCGAGTGCCTGACTTCATAAGTGCTCGTTAGATGAATGACTTTGTGCAGGGATGGTGGGTGGACTTACTTATCTGCTTCCTCAGGTTTTGTGACCCCACTACCAAGTATGATGCCTGCCATAGGCAATCAATAGAGGCTGAGTTTAGGGGGTTAATGAAATCCCAGGAAGCGTTCAGTAATTAACCTAAGTCCTCCGTTCGATTATTTGGAACCCTTAACAATGATCTATTAGGATTGCTCTCTTTGCTCCATAATAATTTTAAAATTATGTTTCATATGTTTTTCAAGTCAGAGTTGTCATATCCTTTCTGGAGTCCTGGTCTAGAGTGGGTCCACTGGGGGCAGCCATGTTGAATGTCCCGTTTCCGCTTGGCACACCTATGGGGTGGTGTTAGCAGATGGGTCCAGATGGTTTTAGCAGATGGTTTTAGCAGATGGGTCCAGAGAGAAGCACCTGTGTGACACTTAGGCTAGAAGAGAAGTGAGTATGTTGGGACTTTAAGGTAAGGAGCTAATAAGACCTCTCACCAGCTCGAGTATTGCCTTTACAGCCTCTTCCCACTCTGACGGAAAAACAGGCTGGGAGGTCTGCAGAGAGTCCTCTGCAGACGGGAAGCAGAGACCCCGGTGCAGCCCTATAGCGAATCCTAAGTGAGGGGAAGAAACCCAAGAATACTTCTTCCTGGTGATCTTATTTAATATTCATGGAAACCTATGGGGTAGGTATTGTCATTATCCTCAATTTATAGGAAACCGAGGCCCAGAGATGTCAAGCAAATTTCCACGACTGAACAGCTGGCAGGTGGCAGAACAGATTCTAACTCAGGAAGGCTGATTCCATTCTTTTTTTTTTTTTTTTTAATATTTATTTTATTTATTTGACAGACAGAGATCACAAGTAGGCAGAGAGACAGGCAGAACGAAGGGGAGGGGGAAACAGGCTCTCCACTGAGCAGAAAGCCCAATGCGGGGCTTGATTCCAGGACCCTGAGATCATGACCTGACCTGAAGGCAGAGGCTTAACCCACTGAGCCACCCAGGTGCCCCAGGCTGATTCCATTCTTAATCACTTTTAACCACCACAGGATGTTAATTTTTGTTCCCTTCACTCAGCAAATATTCATTGCTAGAATTTGGAATAAGGAAAATATTTTTTCTTTTCCTTCCTCTTTTTTTTTTTTAAGATTTTATTTACTTACTTCAGAGAGAGACAGTAAGAGAGAGCATGGGAAGGGGTAGGGTCAGAGGAAGAAGCAGACTCCCTGCTGAGCAGGGAGTCCAATGTGGGACTCAATCCCAGGACCCCAGAATCACGACCTGAGCTGAAGGCAGACGCTCAACTGACTGAGCCACTAGGCACCAAAGGCAAATATTTTCTTGACTAGGATGAGTCATTTGAACATAAAAAAAAAAAAAAGTCCTCGCCTCTAAGAAAAACCCCATAGAAGAATATCTTAGATTGCACAACAAATGACTAGTTTGAAAATATCCCTGATGCTTATGTAAGAGCTATTTTAACAGTATCCTAAGGTATATGGGACTGGTGTGAGAGAGTTAAAATCCATGGCCACAGTGCTTTTACACATGAGGACTTCTCTCTCTGTCAGCCTTTAAGGGATGGGATTAGTGGAGTCTAAGAGCCAGTGGATTACCAGATCGATGGTGATGTGAGAGGTCTTGGGTGGCTTCTCCTGGGCACTGCTTTTGTTCCTCGTCCTGCTATGCTCTGAGAAGGCAGTCTCATGGGTTTGCTCCAGTCATGGGAGCACACTTAGGGACAGATATTAGACAGCACAGAGACAGGTGTGCGCCTCAATGAAACGCTTCGAGGTGCGTGGCTGGACCGCATGGGTTTTCGCTTCGTTTTTTTATTTTGTGCTTTTGAAATGTGGGTAAAGACTGCTGCTGTTTTACCTTTTCACAGTTACTTCTTTGGCCCTGTTTGGTTTGGCAGTTAAGAAAAAAATCAACAGAAGGATTGCATTTCAATGGCATAACACCTAATCCTCAGGCAAATGATTTGTCCACGCTTAATATAAAGTACTTATGATGTATTGTTTGATGTAAACACTAGTTCTAATAAAATGGTGCCCGAGGTACACTTCTTTAACTCGTAATACCCTATTTGTGTTGGCCTGCACACATTGGATATAAAGCCATTATGATAAAATATATCCTCTTTAGCTTGATAAAAACACCAACTGGACTACAAGACCCATACCGAGAGAGAGAAGGGAGACCATAAAACACAAAGCCCCTTATGATACTTGGAGGCAGCACTGGGGACCCGCCAGCCAGCCCTTCTCTGGATGGAAAGTTTCCCATAGCCTTGGAGGAATGTCCGTTTAATCATTTCCGGCACTTTATTTGAATCTAATATTGTGCCCAGCCCAACTACGTTTAAGTGGCTGCGTTGGTGAAGTTGTTACAAATGGGAAGGAACAGCTGCCTTGAAATAGTGACTCTCGAGCACAAAGGAAGGTTAAAGGAAGCACATGCAATTCAGCCCACCCCAGATAGCAAATCTCTGCTCTCCAATATCCACTTGTTATAACCTTTTTCTCCAGGACCCCGTGCTGCTTAGAAGCATGCAAGGTTAATAATAGCAGGCAAAAAAATGCGAGGCATTTCAAGACGCAACATTCATCTTACCGTTGCACTAATGCGGGGATGACAAGAAGTCACTTTCAACCTCCTTTCCCGCTGCTTATATTACCTGTGCCTTGGGAGATGAACTCCTTTAGGTATTCCAGAATGATCGCTGTTCGTATGGTGGGAGAAGAAAGAGACGCATATTTGCCATTATCCTCACCTGATTTAATGCTTATAAATCAGTAGAAACTCCACCTCAACCCAGTCCTCTGAGTCTCTCAACAGTGTCTCTAAGAGCGCCGTTCACAGTTCACGTGCCGACTTACTTCCAAACACTGGTGATCGAAAGCCTTCTCGGTAATTGCGGCTTGAGCCGAAGAATGAAAAATCACAGGGTCTGACCTAAAGGGACTCGGATTTTCAGGTTTCTGCCTTACCCTGACTCATCTGTTGCCGCCCCAAGAGTTGCAGGAGAGGTCCATTTATTTATTTATTCATTCATTGATTCATTCATTTATTCATTTATTTATTTGACAGAGAGAAATCACAAGTAGACAGAGAGGCAGGCAGAGAGAGAGAGAGGGAAGCATGCTCCCTGCTGAGCAGAGAGCCTGATGCGGGACTTGATCCCAGGATCCTGAGAGCATGACCTGAGCCGAAGGCAGCGGCTTAACCCACTGAGCCACCCAGGAACCCCGGAGAGGTCAAATTTTAACGGTCCTTATGTCTGTCTTTTCCAGGAAACGACTCCTTCAAAGAGCAAGTTCTCAGAGTCGTTTTTGGCTTAGGCTTTGCCATTGAGGGTATCTGTAAATAGATCAAGTACTTAAATCCATGGAAGTTATCTTACCTTTGAGGACAAATCTGCCAGCAGAACTGAAAACGGGAATGGCCACAAAGGGGAAAGGTGGGGGGAGTGGATGAAGGGTCCCTTTCTTGTCTTCAGCTGAAAGGTCTGTCTTCGTCATGACAACCCTCTGAAAAACCTGTGTTGATCTTCACTGAAAGGTACCAAGACAAATGTGCCCACGGCACATTCAGTGACTTCCGGGGCCACCATAGATCTTGTGTCCCTGGGCACCCGGAAGGGGGCAGGGAAGCCAGGGAGAGGCCTCTCCTAGCTCCTGCTTTGCTGTCCTACCCATCGGCCTGCAGGAAAGAGGGCGAGGTTCTAGTTCATTGAGGGAAGCTCGGGAAAGTGGGGCCAACTCCTTCTGGAACTCTACGTTTAAAACCGGGTCTAGAACTGGAACCCAGAGGCCAGGACTTAGGGAAGCCCCATAGGTATGTATGTGTGCAGGTACCGGCTCAAGTCAGCAACTGTTTGAGGCCTTCCAGGGCTTTTTGTGCTCCGGGCAAGTGAGTTTTCCAGAGAGGAAGGTCACTTCCCAGGTCAGACTCCCTGTGCCGAGGAGGAAACTGGAAGCAGGTCCTATATAAGAGGTGGAACTAGGGTTGGACACAGAAGGAGAGCCAGGAAACCTTTCAGTGTCTGTAACGCAGGAACCCCTTTGATCCTACAAAAACTCCTTTCTTATGAAATCCTCAATGTTTTCTTATCCTTCCTTCTTTTTCAATTTTTGGTCCATTGCCCAATAGTGAAGGTAAGGAGATGCTTCTGAAAGCTTCTGCCAGCCATGAGTGGGCACTTATACTCACCATAGAGTTTAAATCTTTTTTTCAACAGGCTTTAAGACCTCGTACAAATTCTTCTGTGGATCTGGAGTTATGTTATTCCATATAATGCTAGCTCAGTTAAATAAAGGAAGGAATGAATTGTGTTTAGGAATCTTCTACTTGCAGACTTTTTTTTTTTCATTGCAAATGGTATTTCATTTTTCAAATGAGGCTCTTCTTTTATTTTGAAAACTCCTTCAGAAGGATAGGAAGGGGATTTGCTCTTTTAGCTAGCTACCTGAGAGAGTGCCTATTATTAGCTTCAAGACCCCTATTACACTAGCAAGAGAGAAAAAAGCCACTTGAGCTATTCCTTATTAGGAAAAAAAAAAAAGCCTCATGTTGAGAATTCAGAATTCTTCATGCAGAAGGAGAAACTGGCTGTCTGGGATATTATAAACAAGTGAAATAATGCTGTCCGAAACCTGATATGATACCTAGCTGTACTTAGAATTAGTTTGGTCATTCGTATGTAGTGTTCTTACTGTTGACATTTTTAATTGTTGACTTTGAGTCTGAGAGTATACAATTTTTGGTTTTAGATTTTTCAAATAGATTCCAAAATCCTCTCCCGGGTGACTGTATTCCAAGAGCCATCTGTAAGCAGTCATTCTCTGCTACAGTAATTTCCTGGGTTCAAATGTCTGTTGTTGGAGTCTCTGTGAGTAGGGGGTAGAGGGCAGAACCACAGACCCACTCTCGGATAAGAATTTTTTGTGGTTGGAGGGTGTTGGTCTTCTGAGCAGTTAGTTGAGTTTGGTGTATCCTCTTTCTGCTGAAAAGGTTATCATTCCACTTTTCTCCAGTTGAACAAGGGAGAAACTTGAAGCCTGGAGAAGAGAATGGCTTTTTGCAAGACCACTCTGATACCTGCTGAACCGAAGTGAAGGGCAAAGTTGGGGAGACTGTCCTGCCTTTGGGTCCCAGTGGGCAGTGGGTCAGGACTATGACAGGAATCCGGGTTGCTGGATACAGTCGCTTTTGGTTCCAAATAGGTGTGGAGAGAGAGAGTGCATGACAAAGTTAGGTATAAGGAGAAAGCGATCTTAGCTGGACTTTATGTTCCAGGGAGCAAATATGGGGTTCGTTTCATGCACTTATTTTGCCTAAACTCATTGCTTTACGTTTGAGATTTGTTGGTTTTAGGGACTAAGTAAGGCAGAACTGAAAGCCTGGAAGGAAGAAGAAACTAATCTGAGTTGTTCCTTGGGAAATTCCACTGTTCCTTTTCCCTTCAGCCTCTCTTAACTCCACAGAATCTGCACAACCCATCCTTCCCTTCATGCCCACGGACACCTCTCCAATTCCGGCCACCATCACTTCTCACCAGCACCTCTGTGGGGGCTGCCTGTGGACTTCCCCACTTCCACCTTGCTGCTCGCTCGCTCGCTCTCTCTCTCTCCCGTGCTCCACGGCTGCAGCTGGAGTGCCCTGTAGACAACACATCTGAGTCTTTAACGCATCTGTTTTAAAACCTTTTTTGATAGTTCCTCATTGTCCTTCGGACAAATATTTAAAATCTCTACTGTGATTTATAAGGCACTTCATTTGGTGGCCCAGTAACTCCCCAGCCTCTGGGAATGGGTTCCATTTAATCTATTAGTCTGGCTCTGACTATCCTTCCACATCTTTGAGAAAGGAGTACAGCCCACTCGTTTCCACCTGCTGTGAGCACTTCTCGCTTAGTCGTCCTTCATGACGGCGTAAAGGGACAACTGCCTCCAAGTCTTGTAGGCTACTCCCACCACAAGCCATGGTGGTTCCTTCAGATGCAAGTTTCCATGGCACCCCATGATCGTCCTTTGATGATTCCCATCAGACTTGTCATAGCCTGTGTGGGTTTGTCTGCCCAGAAGACCAGCGAGCTTCATGTTGGTTGGTTGGGAATGAGCACAAGTACCCATTATGTGCTGGTGTGTGGCACGTCTGAATAAAAAAATGTCTGGAAGGTTCTCCCTAGACTTGGCTTCCTTTTTTTTTTTTTCTTTTTTAAAGATTTTATTTACTTATTTGACACAGAGAGAGAGAGAGAGATCACAAGTAGGCAGAGAGGCAGGCACAGAGAGAGGGGAAGCAGGCTCCCCGCTGAGCAGAGAGTCCAATGCGGGACTCGATCCCAGGACCCTGGGATCATGACCTGAGCCGAAGGCTCAGGTGCCCCGGCTTCCTTTATGTTAAAGAAAATCCAGTTCTTCCCATCTGAGAGAGGATTTTAACCTCACGGAGATGCCAGGTTGATCTGGAATTCCCCTTCCCCTCTGTTTTCAAGGTAAAGAATGAGAACTAGACTAATTAGATCAGACAAGCAGCTGTCCCTTTGATGCCCAGCCCCCAACTCCTATCTGCAAATAGGTTTCAGAAAGGGAAAAAGCCAAAAGGCAAAACACAAATCCAGATCTGTTTGGCCTTCCCTAATCAGGAGATAATAACAGAGTTCTTTATTTTTATTGTTATTGTGATTTAAAATGAATTCACCTTGGGCTGGATTCCAGCATGCTCAAGAATGTCTGCTGGGCACAGAAGGGGACGGGTGAGAGAGGAGGGGAGTTAGCGGAACCCTGGGAAGGTAAATAACTTGGAAAATAAATGGAGAAAATTGCATGTGGTCTTCATCACCCTTCACCGTTACCATGACCTATCCATCTGATGGTAAATCTCTTCTGTTTACCGGACCTGTACGTGGACACAGGTGTGGAACTGAGTGGTTCCCACTCTCATTGGTGGTCCTGGTGATGTGGGGAATCAGGCATGTCCCTAGGCAATCATGATGTATGCTAGGATAGAGGCAGTGCAAGCTTTTATGCAGGTACAGGAAAAGACGCATCTAAGCCCAGTGGGTGCAGGTGGTAGGGGGTGTGGAGGCAAGTAGCTGGTGCAGACCGGAAAGGGTAGTGGGGTCTACCAAGGTGGGCAGTTGGGAGCACTGTGGCCTTGGGGAGAGTGTCTTCCATGAGGAAACGGGCATCTCTGGTGCTGCCTGGGATATATTCATCATGACGATGCCAACAGCATTTGTGCATGTAGGATACCAGCAAAATTCATCCATAAAGAAACTCAGTGGCTGGGAACTGACACTTCCTAAGCATCTGATGGATTTCTGAAGGTCGCTTAGGATTGCCAAGCAGCGTGATTTTTTTTCCCCCCCCTGACTGTGCTGACCCTGTGCCAGGGCAGTCAAAGGAGATCCTCTAAAGTGACTGATCTCACCTTGAAATTCTTTGCCTGCAATGCAGGTGACCAGCCAATCTCTGCCTGCCTCCTCCACAGCAGGCCCTCTGATCACCTGTCTAAGGTGTATTCACAGCCCTGACTCATACAAGGTGTGGCAATGACCCCCTTCCTAGCAATCCCAGAGGTTATTTGCACCAGACACCTTTCCAACGGGTCACCTGCTGAAACACCCCCGGGTGCCTTTCAGTGAGATAAACTGCATATTAAACATACTTCCTGCGGCTCTGTCATTCCAGGGATCGGGTAGGATAAAACACAGAAACCAGGTTTCTCTCTCTCTCTCTTTTTTTTTTCCTGGTGCCATTCTATTGTTACTACAGCCTCCATGGAAGGGCACCCTTGAAAGGACTGAGGGATATGAAAAATGGTATCTAGATCGTTTTTTTGGGAAATATCGCAGTCTTGAACAATTTGATGAAAGAAGAGGAGGAAGACAGAAGAGCGGCGAGAAAGAACTAAGAGCGGCAGCGCTCTGAATTTAGAAACCCTGCTTTGCTATCTGGATCTGATTTGGCCCGAGAATGCAAGCATCAGATAAAAATAACAAGTCACACAGTAGAGGACAGATCTCCGGCTTCTCCCCTGCCCGGGGCCGCGCATGCCCAGTGCATGCCTCTTTGGTGGAGAAGCGCTGAGCCGCATTCCCCAGCAGAAGGCCAGAGTGAGAAAGGGCCTGTGTTTGATGTATGAGCTTTGGCTTGCCATCGTGAGTCACCCCAGAACTAGCTGCAGGCAAAACAAAAATCTTTTGTGATTAATTAGAAAAACTGGACAATTATGAATTGACTGCACACGGCCAGGGGATGGTAATATAAATAGTAATGACTCCAGCGGAGTCTGAAGAAGGCTCCGTGTTTATGTGAGATCACTGGAGAAAGGCAAATTTTTAGCACGGAATCTGCTTCAATAGGACGATTTCTGATCTTGAGCGATTTGAGGATTTTTTGATTAAAATTCCGGCTGACACCTTCAAAAGGGATTCTGGTTGACTCTTATTTGACACCCCTGAAATACTTGTCTCCGTGCCAAATTGATTGTTCTTTTCTTTTCGTGGTTTTTTTTTTTTTTTTTTAAATGACCCCAAACGTATCCTTTTCAGCAGCTCTGTGCAACTGTTCACGTCTTTTGCTAACCTCCCTGCCAGCCCATAGAGTTGTTGGCTGGTTATTTTGCCCTTTCTGGGGCATTGGCTTCCGCTGTTACAGCCTCAGAGGATCTGAACACAGATACCATGTTTATTCTGAGGCACTTGTTGGCTTTATCTTAAGGGAAAAAAAGAACCACCAGGAATGAACTGTTTTAGCAGAGAAAGGAGCGAGCAGAATTCTATAGTGAATTATTGGATTAATGATTTATTCTGTTTGGAGAATGCAAAGTGAAAGGCTCTCCATACCACAAGCTGAGGAAGGCTTTAAGAAAAACAAAACAAAACAAAGCAAAAAAACCCTGGGCATGATCAGAACAGTATATTTTTGGCATGATGTAATCTTGTTTTTTTACCCCCTCCCTCCCCACTTTGTCCCCTCCCCCATCAGTGCATCCTACATAGTGGAGCTGGGGGAGATGATTTCTTTTTAAAGGAAGTTCTCAATGAAAAATAATTAAACCCTGACAGTGCCTGCAAATGTCAAAATACAAATTTCCTCCAGTGATCATTTTTTAACCACCGGGGCAAGCAAGTTTTCCTTTGTCCTGGGGCAGCAATGTGTAGCCAGTAATGGTCCCAGACGGAAGAATCCCACAAGAAAATGCCATCTCAGAACTCTCTCCCCAGCACCCAGCACCCTTGGATAAAACATCTTGCAGACCTTTGAAATTTGGTTTCTGCCAGGCAATTAACCCATCTTAACGTGCCTTCTGCGTCTCCAAGTGCCTTTCCAGGCCCTCTGTTTGCGCTCGCCAGCATTCACATTGTTTTCTATTATTATTCAAGCAGTGCCGGCTCAGTAGTAAACCCATTGACCATTCAATCAGAGCAGTAGCTGCAGCGGATAATTAAAAGTTCCCAACCTCTTGCCCCAAGGCCAGGCTAGAGCCAGTCAGAGAGGAGCCAGGTCCTGGCTGCTCTGGGACCAATCGATCAGCTGATTAACCCTTCTTACTGATTGGTTAGAGCTGATTGCATCTCCAGTAAAGAAATCTCCCCTGGCCCTGGGGCACAAAAGGCAGCTCGACTCGGGGTGGCGGCCGGAGCGCTCTCTGCAGTCACTGTCCACACACAAAGTGGAGGGAGGAGCAAGAGAGCTCCTCTTCCAGCATTTTCAAGATTTTTATCTCCTCACCGCTGTTTTCCTCTGGACGATCTCTGATTTTATTTCTAGAGAGAAAAAGCTCTGTTTCAGCTCCCGGAATGACGGACAAGATCCCTGGCAGAGTCTTGCTGCCATGGAGTATGTGAAACCGTGGATTCTGTTCAGCCCCAGTGTCCCCAGGTGTCCCTTGGCAAGAGTGAATGAGGTCAGAGAACACAGAAGACACACCCTTAATCAATGGGTCTCTCTCTTCAAGGATTGCCATTGGACCAGTCCGCTCTCACAGGGCTCGCATTTGCTGGCTAGTAAATATTTATCTTTGGGCATGGATAAACAGTCTGTTTTCAGTTGTGCTTACAGTTTTGGCACCGCGAGTAAAATATACTGGATGAGAATGGAGGCCTTAAAAAAAAAAAAAAAAAGGCTGCCCCGTGCTGTCTTTGAAGGGACTAGCTGAGATGCTATCAGACAGGTGTGGTGGAGGCACCCTAATGAGCGGTGCCCCTGGTTTTCTTAAAGACTGATTTAGGTGGATTTGGTTGAAGGGCCCAGCAAGGAGATTGTCCTGTGAGAGCATTGGCTGTCCGGCTTATCATCCTATCTGCAGCAGAGAGGAGAAAAGCTGAATTTTGCAAATAGTATCTTAGCCTCCATCTCGAAGAAGTCCCAACTCCCACTGACATCAAAGCCAGGGGGCCTGTGGGAGAGTGCGGGCCTGAGCCCCCATGTCAATAGCTTCGAAGTGAAAAACTCAGCACCACCTTGAGAAAGAAATGCTTTCCGGAGTGCTCGTGATTTGCTCTGATTTGGGGATACTCATCAATGGCTGTGCAAGAATAGAAAATTAGGAGACCTTGTCAGGAAGAAAACTTTTTTTTTTTTTTTTTTTTTGAAGATTTTATTTATTTATTTGACAGAGAGAGAGAGAGATCACGGGTAGGCAGAGAGGCAGGCAGAGAGAGTGGGGGAAGCAGGCTCCCCGCCAAGCAGAGAACCCAATTTGGGGCTCGATATGGGGCTGGATCCCAGGACTCTGAGATCCAAGCTAAAGGCAGAGGCTTAACCCATTGAGCCACCCAGGCGCCCCAGGAAGCAAACCTTTACAGTGAATGAAGTTGGTGGTGAGAGAGACTGACCTCCATTCTGTCTACCTGGAGGGCTAGTTGCATAAGAGGTGACTTTGGTCCCCAAGCCTGCCTCAGAGTAGGGTGTAAGGACCTCGCAGCCTTCATGGGCTGTCACCCGCACAGTGGATATGACAGTGCTCTCGGCCTTGAGGGCTCTGCCTCTCCGCAGAGGCTGAGGGGCAAGCAGGTGGGAAGCAAAATAGCAAAAGGGGTTTGAGGTCCTGGAAGAAGGTAAACGTCTTGTAGGGACACCGAGAAGAAGAGTTGTATTTTCTCTCTTTTCCAAAAGAACCAAAATAGTCAATAATTGTATGACCCTGGTTATATTTATTAACATCTCAATGGCCTCTGTCTCCTTATCCAAAATGTGAGATTATGAGATCACACACACATACCCACACATACACACACACACACACACAGGGAGATTTTAAAATGGACTCACAGCTATTTAATTCTTCTTAAAAAAAATACATTTCTGAAATCAAAGCAGAATTTGTAAAACTTATGCATAAACCAGAGCTGCATGCCATTAGAGTAAAGGGAAACACTACCAAACCCGGGGGCATAAGATAATAGCGTGGGTCCTGTTAACGCAATCATTAGTTAGTAAGAACTTAATTACACGACACTGCTAAATATAATATGGAAAATAATACAAATACCTATTTTTGGTCTGCTGGAAGCTTGCAGTCTGATTTGTATTATAAATGTTACTTATTAAAATGCCCATGAAGCTACTTGGAATTTAAAATGTTTCGAATAAAGGGTTTCTACTCGGACCTACTTTTCTATATAAGATTTCTGTGCACAGAGAGGAGAGGTCTAAAATAGGCCTTAGAAGAGAAACGCATAAGGCAGGACTTGTGAATTTGTTGTGGCCGAATACATTGCGTATACTTGGGAAACCAGGACATTTATGGTCCAGGGCGTAATGAAAGGTCCACTGACAGACACATTTCTATATGGTGGAGAGGTCGCTTTTCAGGAATTTCCCCCATGGAAGTGTTCATTGCGCATTCTTTTTTGCACTAGCCTGCAATTTCTCTTTCATTATAAAGGGGCTATCGTATTGCATACTGTACCAGCCAAATGCAAAACTCGATTGGAATCAGGACAGGTTACGCTTAAGTGGGAGGTTCATAAGTGCTGTCTTATCTGGAGGAAGTTAAGCTAGCATGTCCAGGGTTTCTGAAATAGGGAAGCCGCATCCCCGAACCGTGTCGACTGTGAGCGCAAACTGAACATCAAACTCAGGTAGGGCTCCCGGGACCGAAACACTGTAATTTGAAACTCAGATTAGCCATTTTCCTCTGTGGTAAGACAGAAACCACAAAGTATACCTACTCACTCATCAAACCCCCTCACAGCGGCATCTTTTTTTCGGGATAGGTTTATTTTCTCAAGAAAGCTGGTAAAAACCACTGTTTGGTGTATTAAATGAATGCAATGGATTTTCTTTTAGGGATTGAAAAATTAAAAAAAAAAATTGCTTAGGAATTGCTCCAAAGCTTAACCAACTGGATATGGAGGTTGGAAGACTTTTTTGTTTTGTTTTAAAGATTTTGTTTATTGGAAAGGAAGAAAGAGAGAGAGTGAGAGAGAGTATGAGTGGGGAGGAAAGGGAGAAGCAGGCTCCCCACTGAGCAAGGAGCCTGATGCGGGGCCCTGGACTTGGGACTCGATCCTAGAACCCTGAGATCATGACCAGACGCTTAACCAGCTGAGCCAGCCAGGCACCCCTGGAGGAGTTTTTAAGCATGCGAAAGTGATAGAAGTTCAGGGTGCCTGCTCTCGCTTTTTTTTTTTCCTCTTTGAAAGTTTTTGCAGCATCCAAGAGATCATGTGATCATCAGCCCAACCAAACATCAAAGTTCACTTTATATAGAAAGCTGTGAAGCCAGAGAAGCTGAGTTGCTCATTTCTGTGCCAACTGCAGGCTCGTATCGACTAATTCCGTGTGAAAGAAAGGCAAATGGTCACAGGACTGGTGTCGGTTAGGGAGCGGGACACGCTGACCTCCAACAAAACCGTTCAGATTTTTTTTTTCCCCCCAAAGCTGCAGATATGGGACACTAAAAAGAAAAAGTGACCCCGTGTACCCTTTTTCTTTGAACAGACCAGAAAGCTGTGTTTGGCTTTTGCTGTCTCAGTCTGCTTAGGAATTCCTAATGAGTAAACCGTAGTGTTTAACAGTAAAATATGGTTATGGCTCTTAAATGTAGGCTACATTTAACAACCGTATATTGATTTTTTCTTGTAATTTTATTTCCATGAGCATTTCTGGTTTCTTAATTAGTGGCCTTTTAGAGAGAGATTTAACATTCTCTCTATCAGAGGATTTGGCTTCTGGGACACAGCTTCTCCAGGGAAACTTCTCAGAGGGACAGGGTCAACACCGCGTGCGTGTACAGATGTGCATGGGACGGGCAGCCCTCCCTCCCTCCCCCTGCTAACACAATGAAGACAAAATGACACTGGTGAACTCGGTGACAAAACTCAACAATTTCCAATTGCACACTCACCCCCGTAACGGGAAGAAGTGTTTACCCCATGTTCCTTATTAAACCGAAGTATTTTATTTAATGACCATGACTCATGCAAGGTGTTCCCATAAATCATCGGCTGGTTTACAAACTCAATAACTAGGCTTCCTGCTATAACTAGGCTGTGCACACCTTAAATTATTAACACGCCAGGGCCTTAAGGCAGATCTTTGATGATGATGATATAAACACTGTGAAGACAAGGTGCTCTCTCAGCAAAAGATTATTGACTCTAATTACCATTTACCACAGGAAAAAGAAAAGAAAAGACAATAAAATATGAGGGAGAATTGAAATCTAAGATTTAATTTTATGAGGAGCTTTAAACGCCTCCCCTCCATCCCCCCACCCTTTTTTTCTGTCCTTTATTCTTCTCGTTTGGGACTGTGGTACCCACCTTACCACACTGCTGGAGTCTAACGAGAGCCCATGCTGGGCTAACCCTAAAAGGCTGACAGTTGTTAAGAGGAAAGCAGGGGAGAGAATGGAAACAGGAGAGACTCTGCTGTTGATAATATGTACATTCTTCGAAAGGGATGGAAAAAGGCCAAGGGGGAAGACAAAAGGTAATACGCTGGGGAAAACAACAACAACAACCCCCCTCCCAACCCCAGCTTTAATTGTTTTCATATATATACGAAATAGAAAGGGGAAAGGGCGAATATGTCTGACTCGCGTCATTTTGGTTTAGTGCACTAGAACTTGAGGTCAGCTTTTTAAAAGGAGTCATTGCTCTTATTACGTGCTTCTGTTTACTGCATCCTCATTATACAGTGGTTGGAAGGATGCAGAGACGTTCCATGTTTCATGATCACGGAGCTTATTAAAAAACAAAAACGTGGGCGCCTGGGTGGCTCAGTGGGTTAAGCCTCTGCCTTCAGCTCAGGTCATGATCCCAGGGTTCTGGGATCGAGTCCCGCGTCGGGCTCTCTGCTCAGCGAGGAGCCTGTTTCCTCCTCCGTTCTCTCTCTCTGCCTGCCTCTCTGCTTACTTGTGATCTCTCTCTCTATCTCTGTGCCAAATAAGTAAGTACAATCTTTAAAAAACAAAACAAAACAAAAACGTGGCAAAATGACACATGGTGGGCCGTCCCAGGAATGGTATGTGTGTCGTCTCTTGGTATTTGCAAAGTGGACCTACCAGCTGGTAGAGGAAAAGGGAAGGTCTCAGGGAATCTAGAAGAAGGACGCGTGGGCTTTGTGCAGGTCAAAGGATTTTGTTTCCTTCTTCCCCTGTGGTTTTGAGGATTTCTCATTGCAAAGTCTGACTCTGGCTCAGGCCATTGTCTCTGTAGGCTCAATTGTTGGCTCAGATTGAACACCAAGTTACATCTAATATTTATTTATGGAATTAGTAGGAGGCATCTTCATTTTATGGATGTGAAATTCTCTGCCTGGAGAGGTGACCTGATTTGGCCAACAGTGCTGCTCCCCGGCGTGCAGAGTTCGGAATGAAGCTGGGACCCAAACCAACTCCTTACTGGGCCAGAAGGTAGCGTCCGTTGGAGTGATCTCAGAATCACAGAAATGTGGTCAGTGGTTGGCAAATTTACTCTCAGCCTGCTACATAAAAGGCGTCACTGATGATGGTTACTGTCCAGGGGGCATTTAAAGCAGGTCTCATAATCCAATAAAATTATTAAAATATGACCAGAATATGGGGGTGGGAATCCATTATGGTTGTTAACAGGCTTTTCCTTTTTATTTGAAAAGCTTTCCAAAGATTTTTAGGATCATTTAAGATTTTCGGTACAGGCCAGATTCAGGGACACAAGAATTTGCTCCCCAGCTCTATTTTCTCTAGAATTTCTTGGAGGTCAATGGTGCATCTCCACCACCGGTCAAGTCATCCTTGGGCTCCTGAAGGACAGCGGTTGGGGAAGCTCTCCCAGGCACGAGGACCCTTCTTCAAGAGAGAGCAGTTTGAGGCAGCTTGTTCCTGCTTGTTTCCCCATCTGATAAAGATGGGGCAGGTTTGGCTCTTTTATCCGGGATCAGGACCCACTACAAAAGGACACTCAGGGGACGATCCAGCATGCCCTTCTTCCCTGAAGAGCAAATAGTCAGCCTACATGTAAAATAAGACACACATTGCTTTTTCAATATTTGGGGAGAAATACAACCCACAGAGCTGCATCTCTCTCTGGTCATTTTGTCCAAGCAGGATCATCCCCTGGAGTCTGGAAACCAAAGACTCGGATCATGCACGATCCTCAGGACTACTCTGCTTGTGTCCCCAGGGGCCAGGGTGTCCTGGGCAATTTTCATTCGGGGTTTATTGCGTTGGGGATGATCTTATTTGGGATTTCCAAACGACTTTATCTTAAGTCTTCTTTTTCTTCCCTTCGGAGGCAAGGTCGTGCAGTTTTGTGCTTCCTTATGACAAAATGGCTGCACGACCCCCTCCCATCTCTTCTACCTCAGAGATAACCACATCTGTATGGTGAGCAGAGCTGTAGTTCCTATGTACGATGTATGGACAGTTTTTAAACAGGATTCTTTTCAGATGACCAACATATTGGTACTTTGTGGGAGACCATGAACTAAATAAATAGTAGGGCAGAAGACTTAAAATTATGCGTGTGTGGACACATAAAATGTTAGTGTGCGATAGTCATTGTTAAACGTGAAATTTGCACTTCAAGACCATTTCATGCTCTTTGCCTTGGGCTGATTATAATGCAAAGAGCCACAATGGAAGCCTCGTCTTGAGCTCCTTTTAAAGGGGCCTGGCCTGGGGTGGGTGGAGGAGGCTGTTCCAGCCAAAGCATCTGGGCTCTTTGCTGAGAGATGGCCTGAGGCAGAGCCCTGCTGATTGCTTCACTGGCCTTGCTCCCAGGGGTCGACCCAAGGCTTAGTAGCTTCTCCTCATCAATCTAAACTGGGGAACGGGAACTAACAGAAGAATGTGTGTGTGTGTGTGTGTGTGTGTGTGTGTTTGTCTTGTGTGGAAGGGCAGGAGGATAGGGACAAGGGGCAGAAGCAGGGTAAATTCCAGGGTTTAGACACCTCTCCCCAGAGCCCCAGAAACATGTTTCCATCCTTGAGCTCAGGACTAGAGACAGAGCCCAGGTTGCTCTTTCTGAAGCTACCAGAATTCTGTGCAATTGGGTGTTAGTCCATTACTTGCGTAACTCTTCTTCTTTTTAAAGGATGTCACATTTTTCTTAAAAGTAATGCATGCTCATGCAGTATGTATTTATATGCAGGTAATCCTTCAAAGAAAACAAAATTGTGATCATGTTCTGCATCTGGCTTTTTTATTTTTTTCTTTTTAAGTTTTTTTTTTTTTTTAAATATTGGAACATTTCAAGCATAAACAAAAGAAGACAAATAGTATACACCCTCCACGTACCCATCACCCGGCTTTAGTGATCAGCAACTGATAGCAACTTTATTTAGTCTATACTTAACTTACACCCCTTCTCACTTTATTATTTGGAGGCAAATACTGGACATTCATCACCTCATGCTGTACATTTCCACTGCATTCTGTTTTATAAAATTATGGTAAAATATACAGATGATAAAATTTATCATTTTTAAAAAAAATTTCTTTTTTTTTTTTAAAGATTTTAATTATCTGAGAGAGAGAGAGAGTGCACAAGTGAGGGGAGGGGCAGAAGGAGAGGGAGAGGGACAAGCAGACTCCCTGTTGAGCATTGTCTTACATGGGGATTGATCCCAGGACCCCCGAGATCATGACCTGAGCTGAAATCAGATGTTCAACTGATTGAGCCACCCAGGAGCATCTACTTTTATGTAATCACTGTGCTCAACATGCAGCTCAAACTGACAACCCTGCGATCAGGAGTTGTACACTGAGCTGGCCAGGTGCCCCTAAAATCTGTCATTTTAACCATTTTTAAGTGTACGGTTCAAGGGCATTAAGTACATTTACATTGCTGTGTAGCCATCACCACTGTCCATCCCCCAAACGTTTCCATCATCCCAAACTGAAGCTCTGCACCTGTTAAACACTATGTCCCCAGCATTCTTTCCCTAGCCCCTGGCTGCCACCATTCTACTTTCTGTCTCTATGAATTTATCTGACTACTCTCGGTATCTCACGCGAGTGGAATCATAATATTTGTCTTTTGTGAGCGGCTTATTTTCCTTAACATCATGTCATCAAGGTTCATCCATATTGTAACATGTGCCAGAATTTCCTTCCCTTTTAAGGCGCGGTCTTTTGTTCTAATGTCTTTGTTCCTCCAGTAAGAAAGTACTAAGCATATTTTTAACCCTCTGGTTTAAATATTGTCTCCCTAATAAGTGTTATTGCTTGCTTTTGACTTGTTTATTTGGAAGGATATTAGTGAACTGATTCCAGGAGAGTGTCTTCTTTTCTCCTGCCAAAGCCATGGGTCCCAGCGGGAAGGACAGAAGTGAGCGCTGTGCCTGTAGTAGCTTAAAATCACAAGCACGGAATCCTTATCTTAAAATGTGTTGATCTGTGGCATTTTGCATCTGCATAGGCTTTGCATAGGCTTTGACTTAGGCTTTTGACTTTGCATAGGCTTTTGACTTTGACTTTTACATAGGCTATGTAATGCATAGGCTTTGACTCCCCTGTATGATAAACTAAATGTATCCTAAGATCAGACATTTTTCTTATACTTAATGGTATGTTTTCTGTGGATACAGAAGACGGATGAGCTGAGGCAAGAAACACCCAGGATGCAGTGGGATCATACTCAGAATCTAAAGCATGTTTCTCTGGAGAATCCCAAGTCCTTTTGGAATTAGCTACTACAGTTTCAAAATACCTCAGAAAGTTCGTGAAGCTGCAATGACTTTTCTCATTGACAAGTAAAGAAGGTATATGTGAGCAAAATCAATTGACACCTGAAAAAAACAGAAAGTGAGCAACGGCACAGGACCCTCCTTTTGGCTCTGCCCTCGCTCCTTCTTCCCATCTTCATGCGTGTGCCCCTCTGAGCCATGGTCTCTTTCCTCAGAGCTAAGAGAGAAAGAAGTATGCCCCGTTCCAGTCACATGCGAGGCTCTTCCTATTTGTTGAAGGAAAATCGACAACAGTTAGCTTAAAACAAGTGACAGAGGCAACTCTAGAGCAAAGTGTTGGAGTGTTTGGATCTCTCCAAAAGCCTATACCTTCACCCAGCCTAGCTCTGCTCTCCCCACCTCCCCACGGGGGGTGTGGTGTGCCAGTCTGCTGGTCTACCCTGTGCCTGTGGGCAGATGCCTCAGGGGAGGCAGGGATGAGCCAAGAGAGGCTTCGCTAGCTTTCTGAAGCCGCCCTCACCCTTGCTCTGGGTCTCTTGCTGTTGCCAGTGGGAACGGGCCCCAGGCTCCAGCCTTTTACATAGTCTCTGTCTGGGCGCCAGCCCTGTTGATTTCCTTTCTGCTCCAGGCTCTGACCATACACCATTTCTATCTTTTCCCTTCCTTTTGGGCAAACAAAAAGGGGCACAATAATAGGAGATATGGGAGAGCAGCACTTGAGGGTTTAATACCTTTAATGCCTTCTTTATGCGCATGTGTGGTATGTGGGCGCTCTCCATGAAGTGTCTTAATTCTCCCTCCCTCCTGGCTCCCTCAGTCTTGTCCACCACCCAGTCACCTCCTGCATAAAAGCTTCCTGTCTGACCCACTCATTTGTCCTTTAGTCATCAGCTTGCTTGGTTGTCATTTGCAGCTGCCTTCTGTGGTAATTTTAATCTATATTGTTTTTTAGCCTCTTGTGGTTCACTATTGCTCCCTCAACTCCATGGACACTTCCTCTGGAACTGGGACAGGACCGCGATTTACTTAGCTGTGTAACTTAGCACAGGGTGGGCATTCAGGACACCCGTATTAAAGGAACAATGGCTGTTCATGGGAGGACAAATGGAGGGACAATGACTTCAGCTTAGTCACATGAGGTCACACAGACCAAGGTGGGAGCAGGACAGGAAAGTAAAGCTTAACTTTCCCCAGCTAGCACTCAGCTGTAACTGTTCCAGAAGAGAAGTCATGTCCGAGCCGCTTGCAGATGGCAAGATATGCAATAGTTCATGCTCCTTTTGAGGTTACCATTAGGTGGAAAAGCTATTAGAATGGTCATATCCTCAGAAGTCACTTATCTGGAATGCTCAGCTGTTGACCAGATGAATATTTGGTTTTTATGGTTTGGTTGTCTGCATTTAATTTTAGGAGAGGAGCAATATCTCACCTAAAGTTGGGGCACCTGGGTTGCTCAGTGGGTTAATGCCTCTGCCTTCAGCTCAGGTCATGATCCCAGGGTCCTGAGATCGAGCCCTGCATCGGGCTCTCTGCTCAGCGGGGAGCCTGTTTCCCCCTCTCTCTCTGCCTGCCTCTCTGCCTACTTGTGATTTCTCTCTCTTTGTCAAATAAATAAATAAAATCTTAAAAAAAAATATCTCGCCTAAAGTGCCTTTCGAGACAGCTTAACGCTTAACTTTGGACTGCTAATAATTTTATGAAAAAGGGCTTGAGAACATTGCCTGTCTTCTTTTGAAAAGAAGGCGCATGGCATAAAGAGCTAAGATACTATTTAAGATAGTTGAGAAGCTACCTATCTTATTTGCTAAAAGTCTCTCACTGAAGCATGCCAAGTAGGCCATAAACTAAACATGATAACTGATTTTTTTTTTCATATCGCTAGAGAAGCTTAATCTGAATGCTGCAGTACATAAAACATTTCTGTAATGAGGAATTTGCAACTTAAAATACAATGCTTTTGTAACTCTGGACCTCTTGGGGAAAAAAATAAAATGAGTCATTAAGTCCGTGGAAAACAATATAGGCATTCAGCTTTAAATGTGTTCACCAAACAGGCTCTTTTCTCTGGGACGTGAGGCTTTTCCTTTATGAGAAGAACATAATCATACTATTTCAGGAGAGATTATTACATTAGGGTAGTAGAGTCATCATTGCATACCTGTTTCCATCTATTTCCAAACTGAGAACAATGTCTGTCTTCACCATATAGCTTATACCATCTTTTGCATAGAAATGTGTAGACCATAGAGATTCATAGGCAGAATAGGCTTCCCTAACTTCAGGCTGATTATTGGCTTATAAAATCAAAGGAGGGCAAGAACATCAACTCCCACCTTCCCTCTACTAGGTTACATTTATGGGGATTAACTACATTATTCAATGTATTTCTTAAGAATTAAATTAATCATAATGCATTTGGATTCCCTGAGCATTCTCACAATTAATTTGTGCTATTGAGTTATCAAATATCCCTTTCTTAAGGGATTAGCTCATTTCTGATGTTTTGCACTGGTGTCCCGAGAAGTAATTTTGGACTAAAAAATTGGATCCTTTTTCCAAGGATTTGTTTTTAATCTCCAAAGGAATTCTTGGAACACTGGAATAAAATGGTATAGCAGTGACTAATCCCTTAAGTAAGGATTTCTGATCACCCAATAACACAAATTAGGGACAATAACAGGAGAAGGAAATACTCTCCTCATCTCTTCTGCTTTTTTCATACTAAGCACCAAGATGAGTCCCTATTTCAAATCCATAGTTCCTGGCTTACTGTAGAGCTTTTAAATGCAACTTCAAAAAAATCTTGTGTTTTAATAACTTGTTTCAGGTGATCAGATCTCCCTGAAAATACCCTGAATTTTTAAAAATATCTCAGTTTGAATTTTAAAATTCTTTCCATAATGTCGTTTAACTTCCTTTCCAAAATAAAATCTGATCATCTTTGAGCCATTTGTGGCATGTGGCAAAGGGATTTTATTTCAGGCAATCAATGAGATTGTTGTTCCTTGCAAAATAATGGGTTTGCGAAATAAGGACTAATATAAAGTACAGCACTAGCTAATCACTTTACACATATTTATTTAAGGTAATCTGGACAAGACCTTGTTGGCAGTTATATATGGCAGGAAACTGCTCACAGCTAAGAAAGTGGAGTCATGAGATCACTTTCAAGAGCACAGCAAATCTAGAGACCCAACAACATTGTGAGTAGAATCAGATGATGTGAAGAAAATGTTTGGATCAGTTTTGAGAAAACCATTTTTCTGTTTGGAAAATCACAATATTAATTGAAACCAAAACCTAAATTACTATAGAATCAAAACAAGTTTAAGTTTGTTGATAAAACAGTATCCTGCACTTGGCAGTTTTGCATTTATAGAAGTTTTTAAAAAAATATAATATATGTTTTTATGCTAAGGACATATTTGCATTTAAAAAAATATTTTACTTATTTATTTGAGAGAGAGAGAGAGAGAGAGTGCACAAGCTGGGGGAGTGGCAGAGAAAGAGGGAGAAGCAGGCTCCCCACTGAGCAGGGAGTTCAATGTGGGACTCAATCCCAGGACCCTGGGATCATGACCTGAGCTGAAGGCAGAGGCTTAATGGACTGAGCCACCCAGGCACCCCCATTCCTGGATTCTTAAAAGAATAATCTTTTCTTGATATCTTGAAAGATATCTAGGGGTCACCTGGTAGGCTCAGTCAGTATAGCATGTGACTCTTGATCTCAGTGTTGTGAATTTGAACCCAATATTAGATGTAGAAATTACTTAAAAATGAATTGTTAAAAAAAAAAATACCCAGTGCATAGAAAAAAGAAAGAAAGAAAGAAAGAAAGAAAGAAAGAAAGAACGAACCACCTTTCTTTCTTCATACATTTTTACTGGCTAGAATTTGAAAAGTAAATCATTTAATATCTGAATCAATGAGCATTGATTACCATCACTGTATAACAGTATGTAAGAAGCTTCTCTAGAAAACAAAAGTACTATGAAATCATGGCCGCTTCTTCATGAAATGAGTTTCCTGTGAAAGTTATAGTAAAAGACATTAAAAATCATACTAATTTTGCCTGATAGCATATCTGAGCTATGAGTTAAAAATTATGTGCACTCACTTTCAGAATACTTAAAATGTTCCTCAATTGTTTTTCTTTTTTTTTTTTTTTAAAGATTTTATTTATTTATTTGACAGAGAGAGATCACAAGTAGGCAGAGAAGCAGGCAGAGAGAGAGAGAGAGGAGGAAGCAGGCTCCCCGCTGAGCAGAGAGCCCGATGCGGGACTCGATCCCAGGATCCCGAGATCATGACCCGAGCTGAAGGCAGCGGCTTAACCCACTGAGCCACCCAGGTGCCCCCCTCAATTGTTTTTCTTTATGGGCATCCTTTGTTGGGGTCAACTGTATTCCATATTGTCTGCCCTTCTTCCCAATACATTCATTGGCTCACTTTCATCTCCACCTTGCTTTTCCCTTATAATTCCTTCTGTCTTTGATTAGGGTAAAGGAGTCCAGAAAAACTGTTGGCTAGATTCCACTGAGGAACTTGCAGATACACCAATGACTGCAAAAATGCATGTATTAATTTTGCCTCCTCTGAATTACAAAGGTGTCGAGGTCCAGGTAGCTTATCATAATTAATGGCTCTGGAATAAGAGCATCTGACTTTGAATCTGGGTTCTGCCACCTTATTGGCTGTGTGGTCATGGGCTTGTTTGGAATTTCTGTGTCTCAGATTTTTTTCACCTGAAAAATGGTTGAAGTGATGGCTCCTACCTCGGATTGTTAAGTGTGGTAACTCCGCTAACATGTGTGAAGCTCTAGGTGAGGCTCAAATTATGGCAAACTGTCAGAGCAATTGACTGATCTATTCAACAAATATTTATTAAGGGTCCACTAAGTGTTAGGCAATGTTTCCGGGCACTTGGGACCCATCAGTGAGTGACAGAGATGAAGAGTCCTGCTCTTGTACTGCTGATGTTCCAATGGGGAGAAACAAACCATGAACCAGGCACATCAGATGGAAAATGTTAGGGGCACCTGGGTGGATCAGTTGGTTAAGTGTCTGACTCTTGGTTGGGCTCAGGTCATGATCTCAGGATCATGAGATTGAGCCCCATATAAGGCTCTGTGCTCAGTGGGGAGTCTGCTTAAGATTCTCTCTCTCTGCCCCACCCCCCTGCAAACTCTTTTTCTCTCTTTCTCTTAAAAGAAATAAATAAATCTTAAAAAAAAAAAGTTGAAGAATGTTAGCAGTTGAAGACAGCAATAGGGAAAAAATGCAGAGCAGAGTAAGAGGGATGGAGGGAGCCAGAATGTGCAGATGTGGGTTGCAGTTTTTAAATAAGATGATGCTGGAAGGTTTTTTAGAGGAGGTGATGTTTGGACAAAGACATGGCAACCTGGAGGTTTTAACCATGTGTGTATCTGGGAAGAGAATGTCCTAGACCAGGGTAGCAGCTAATACGAAGGACCTAATGCCTGACGTTTGGGGAACAGCAAGTCACTCTGTCACCTTTTGTGTCAATCCGTATCCTGTCAACCCAATCTCACAGTTAGAGCTCAGTAAGCAAGGAGGAGAGCTATGAGAGATGAAGTTAAAAAAGTATGATCATACAGGACCTTGTAAACCATTGTAAAGACTTTGACATTCACCATGCAGGGCCTGCACTGAAGAATTGCAGATCTAAGTTAGCTTTTTGAAAGATCCTTCTTGCTTTAGCCTTGAGACTAGTCTAAGGATAATTACTGCTTATAGTTGCAGCTTCCGAGCCTTGTAACATGGCTGTCCAGGAATAAGATGTGTGTAAATACTTAATGAATTGGGTAGTTTATGTAGTATTGCTATTGTTTTGTCTTTGTACCTCTAAGTTTTTCTCCCCTAATTCCCATTTTCTCCCTCAGCCTAAAAGTAGGTGCACTGAAGGTTTTAAAAAGTGTGAGGTAGGTTAAACCAAAACACATCTGCGGCCGGGCCTGGTAAAGCTATGTGTTCCAGAGGACTGTTTAATGGCAGTTTACCATAAAGATGACTGGGGACAAAAACGGGGCATGAGAATCTCTCTGTTTTGCATACCGCACATCACAGAAGGCTAGATTGTCTTCTACCAGACCTTTGTGCCATTTAGAAAAGGTAACCTTTTTTGGAATAGTTGCCTTGCTGAACAAGTGTGCTTGGTCTGGTGGGTGGGGGACCAGCTGTGTTTCTGTTCTTGCTTGTTCCCTCAGTCAGAGGCTCTGATGCAGTGCCCAACCTGCACATCCCATCTTTTAGGACACAATAAAGCTTTAGCAAAATCACAAAGTTTGTTTCCCTCTCGAAGGCAGTCATGTGTTCCTTCTTGCTTGAGAGACCTTCCACTTTGGTGACTTTGCTTTCTCTCTCCCTCTTTTTTTCTGTCATCATAGACTTAGTAACTCTATCTCTCTGTTTTTAAACTCCCTGAAAGAGAATTCTGTGGGTTTGGCAAGTTGCCTGCATTGATAGGGATAATGTCCAGGGCAGTTTGTTAGCTCATAGGAGCTGGGAGGACGTTCCTAAACCAATCAGCACTGTCGAGGTCACAAATGTCACAAAGCCTGGTAGAGAATTTACCCACTGAATACAGTTATGAATAACGTAATCTTCTAGAGTCACGTTTTGCCTAGGATTACATCTTGGGTAAAGTGACCTAATTTATAAGAAAATACCCAATTATATTATATGAGAGTTTTCTTTTTTGAAACCTTGGGAAAGAAACTGAAATGCATAATCAACTAATATACAAGGTGCTTGTGTTTATCAGAGGGAGGCCATTTAAGTGTATGGTTTAATGGTGAGTAAGTGCAACCAATGAATGGGCTCCTTGTATCATACCCACTTTACTTTGTCACCTTATTCTAGGTCAATCCCCTATCCTTACTTTCTAGATATATGTTTCTGTCTTTCTACTTCTGCTGTTACACACATGCCTTTATCACCTGTTCTAATCATTACTGTCATAATTTTCTTACCAATATCTCTATTTGTACCTTCCCCTTTCTTCAAAACATCTCTATGTCACCACCAGAATGACCTTTCCAGGATACAAATCTGATCACTGGTCCTATCACTTGGACTTAAATTCTTTAGCGACACCATTGCCTTCAAAATGACACATAAACCCTATCGGGTGCTGTGCAAGACACTCTTCAGGATCAAATCTCCTGTTGACATTCAAGAGTTATCCTTGCTATACTTTTGAATCTTGGTCAATACCACACATTTTCTTGAACCTCTAGGCCTTTTTAAAAAAATTTAATTTAATTTAATTTTTTTATTAATTTATTTATTTTCAGCATAACAGTATTCATTATTTTTTCACCACACCCAGTGCTCCATGCAATCCGTGCCCTCTATAATACCCACCACCTGGTACCCCAACCTCCCACCCCCCCGCCACTTCAAACCCCTCAGATTGTTTTTTAGAGTCCATCGTCTCTCATGATTCACCTCCCCTTCCAATTTACCCCAACTCCCTTCTCCTCTCTAACACCCCTTGTCCTCCATGATATTTGTTATGCTCCACAAATAAGTGAAACCATATGATAATTGACTTTCTCTGCTTGACTCATTTCACTCAGCATAATCTCTTCCAGTCCCGTCCATGTTGCTACAAAAGTTGGGTATTCATCCTTTCTGATGGAGGCATAATACTCCATAGTGTATATGAACCACATTCTCCTTATCCATTTGTCCGTTGAAGGACATCTTGGTTCTTTCCATAGTTTGGAGACTGTGGCCATTGCTGCTATAAACATTGGGGTACAGATGGCCCTTCTTTTCACTCCATCTGTATCTTTGGAGTAAATACCCAGGAGTGCAATGACAGGGTCATAGGGAAGTTCTATTTTTAATTTCTTGAGGAACCTCCACACTGCTCTCCAAAGAGGCTGCACCAACTTGCATTCCCACCAACAGTGGAAGAGGGTTGAACCTCTAGGCCTTTTGATATGATGGTAAGCCCTTTCTCCTTTTCTTCATTTGGTCAACTCCTACTTGACAAAAAGGGAAGTCTTCTTACTTCTTGTTCAGAGTTGGGACCTCTCTTTGGGTGCTGTAGGGTCCCCTGTGGTAACTCTTGGTTCCATGCTTGTTTCACTGTACTGTGGGCTTCTTGAAGACAGCAACTCAGAGTCCTCATCTCTATGAACGCAGGAACTCTCAACACACCTGACTCATAACGGCTGCTCAAAAACAACTTTAAATGGAATCGAATGGAGTAGACCTTGTTTCTAAAGGTTCCTCTCCAAAAGACACTGAGGCTTATTTTTTTAGATTTTATTTATTTGACAGAGAAAGAGAGCACAGGTAGTCAGAGAGGCAGGCGGGGGGTAGGGGAGCAGGCTCCCCGCTGAGCAGAGAGCCCAACATGGGGCTTGATTCCAGGACCCCAAGATTACGACCTGAGCTGAAGAGGCTTAACCCACTGAGCCACCCAGGCACCCAACACTGAGTTTTTAAAGTAAAGCTTACTTCCCTTCTCACTTGGCCCTCAAACCTCTATTTGAGGAAAAGAGGACCATAGTACTGCTTCTCTCCTTCCTGTATTTTACTCTACCAATTCCATTCTCCAGAGCTTTCCTTAATACTATTGCTTCCAAAACCTGATCTGATGATTGAGAACCACGGGGATCTAAGGAAGGGATCTAAAAACTTGGATGACTTATTCCTTTGAGGGTTGCAGTCTCTTGAGTTGGATTGGTCTTATGTCTTAGACATTGAACCTGCTTTAGCTTTTAGAGTGGCTGACTTAAGAAGGTACTGCTATTTGTGAGGTGCGTTCTAGTTTTTCTGAGAGCTAGGGAAGCCTTGATGACTTTCAGGCCCTGCGGAGGTAGGTCTCTGGTTGTGTGACCTGGAAGCAGGGGTCTCGCCCTGGGGGCTGTTATGCTTTGATCTCGCTCCCAGGTGTGGCTGATCGATCACGGCCTGGAAGAGAGTTTGTTCTTTCTCCTTCCACTTGTGTATTTTCATTACATCTCACGTGCTAACAAAAACCCAATTCTTCACATGGTTGATTATCCAAACCTTCCCTGAGGTCCTATTTCCTTTCTCTTCCTCCAACAGGCAAATCTTCTCTTGTCCTCATGCGTTAAAGCGTCTACAGGGTTTCCTCTATAATTCAGTTAAATGGCTACGCTGCCTATGATAAAGAAGTGATGAGCTGTTTGGGCTGATTAGGAATATTTCTTTCTTTTGCATACCTCTTAAGAAAGTGTTCTTACCAATGCAGCACCAATTTAAGATGCTCATTTGTTATTTTACTTTAAGCAGGCTCTACATTATAATTTAATGGTGTAATGGAATCCCTAGTCTAGTTGACAAACACTGTGGTGCAAATGATTTAATTTACTAGCTCAAGCATTAGTCTACATATTATTATACTGATCAGTCATTGCATACTAAAATCACTCATCCTTAATGTAATGATTTGGTATCCCTACAGAGAATTCCAGTCATCAGAATGTCATTAGATACAGTAAAAAATGAAAATTACTATTACACAGCAGTAAACACTATTAACTGTTAGTTAAAATAGCATTTAATTTAGCCATTCAAGAGTTTAGGAATTTCCACAGTTTACTTGGTCCTCTAATAATTGTCAGCGCAAAGTTAATGACACTTCTGCCAATGAAATGACAGGACAAGGAGGGGGCCATGACGAACGGATGTTTTAGATGGCAGATGCCATATTGGGACGGCTCGGAGGGCTTGACTGTTTGGGGTATTTCACTGATAAGGAGAAGATGTGTGCACTGTCCCCTAAAAATATGAAGCAGGGCCAAAGAGTTTCTATGCCTCCAGAATGCAGAAGAACATTAAGAACAGCTGGGCGGAGGGGGAAGTCGTTCCTACGGGTGTGCCTTTTCCTTTCTCCACCAGCTCAGCGTCACATTCCAGCATTCCAGAGGTCTGGACAATGCTGATGAACAGGAGCTGCTGGTAAAATTCTTGCAAGTGTCCCTGGCTGGTGGATGCAATCTTTTCAGGAATTAGGGGCCTGGTTGGAAAGTGTGTCTTTTTGCACAAGGCTTACCGACCCCTGGCTTGCAAACAGCACCAGCTTCCGTTGCAAAACATGCATTTGCCTTGAAATGGCCTTTCCCTGTTGCAGTCTGAGTCCAGCATTCCCTAGCCTTAAATAAAATCAGCAGCAGCATCGACCATGCCTATAAACGTGGGCACACTGTGGGTTACTTGGCTCCAGAGCTCTGTCCTCGTCCAAGCTGTTGTGATTCATTTCCTTGTTTATTCCATAACTGCGTGTTACTGAATTTGAGTTCTGTGCCCAAAATATTGAACTTAGATATGGAAAGGGACACCAGGGACCCCTCTGTATATGCAGAAGGCAATAAAAACAAAATAACAGACAGCACTGCTTCCTGCTTTGCTTATGCTTCTCATGCCAACCCAATGGGGAAAATGAGTGTTGGAAATGACCCGCCCTGGTAAGACAACGGTTGAGGGAAACGGTGCTCAATCTGCAGTATCTTGAAGAAGAGGTCCGATAGAGGTCCAGTGAACGCCAGTCCTAAATCAATGAAGTGGCGGAAACGTGGCAGGATGTGTGTCTGCGGCAAGGTTTTTGGTCTGCCGTGCGGTGCTGCCTGCCACCTTTCACTGAGAATGTGCAATGGAGGGTTGCTTGGAAATAGTTCCTTGGCTGCACATGGCATGGCAGAGTGGAAACCCTTGGTAGCAAAGAGCAAGCAGTGAGTGAGGGGACATGCATTCTTCTCCCGAGGGGACTGTCTAGGACTTGGGTGGTAGAGGCTTGGTCTTGCTACACTGACCATCCGCAGATGACATGTAGAGTCCCATTAGGGCAGGCTCAGATATGATATTGTTCAGTCATTACCGGAAACTTGGGGAGATAAAACTCAAAGTCACTGCCACTCTGTGAGAAAAAAGAACATGTGTTTGCTACTAGACTCAGTCATTCCCCGTATTAATTTTTCCAGGGGCATGTAACTAGACCCTGGGGTGGCAAGATCCTTGTTCCCTGCTGGGGTGAGAACGCAGATTATTAATCTGTGAAATGGATCTGGGTCCTCCTTGGGGTCTGAAGTCTCTGAAACCATCCTTCTCAAAGTGTCATGGACAAAGGGCTCCTGAATTCCTTCCCCTTACAACTGCCTTCATCCTACCTACTGGGAAAGTCAACAAAATAGAAATGAGTGGAAATCACATTAATGACAAGATTTCACCTTGATAATAATGCCGATATCCTGGCAAGAGTTCACCCTGTGTTCTTTATCTCCCGTTGGGCGGCTTGCCTAGGACTGAAAAAGTCAGCACTGTGGTTGGCCAGAACTGATTTCATTGCCCTTTCAGGGAAAAATCAGTCTAGGCTGGCAGAAACTTGGAGTGTGAATATATGTGCATGTGTGTGTGTGTGTGTGTGTGTGTATGCACGTGCCTGCACACTACAGAGTTACGGCACTCAAATTTCCATTTGTGTTCCCAAACAGAGTGGTTAGCTTTCGACACAAAACACATGGAATCCCTTTGTTGGCACATCCCTAACTGAAAATTTCTGTCGTGAGTGGAATATTCATCAGAATAGCCAAATCCAGTGATTCAGCCCAAGACCAATTTCCGTATAGCTAATATTAAGAAATAGGGTGAGGGGTGCCTGGGTGACTCAGTTGGTTGGCTGTCTGCCTTCAGCTCAGGTCATGATCCCAGGGTCCTGGGATCAAGCCCTACATCAGGCTCCCTGCTCAGCGGGGAGTCTGCTTCTCGCTGTGCTCCTCCTCCCCTGTGTGTGTGCACTCTCTCTCAAAATAAATAAATAAAATCTTAAAAAAAAAAAACATATGGGTTGAAAATGGAGAGGAGCTGTGTACTTGTCAGGATGTGCTGGAGAAACAGAACCAATAAGAGACATATGTATTTATTATAAAAATTGTCTCACATGATTATGAAGGACAAGATGTCCTAGGGTCTGTTGTCTACATGCTAGAGAACCAAGAAAGCAGGTAATGTAGTGCAATCAGAGCTCAAAGTCCTGAGAATCAGGAGAGTCAATGGTATAAGTCCCGGTTTAAGTCCAAAGACCCAGGAACCAGGAGTATTGATGTCTGAGGGCAGGAGAAGGTGATTGTCCCAGCTCTACAAGACATTGAAATCACCCTTCCTCCGCCATTTTGGTCTATTCAGGCCCTTACTGGACTGGGCGATGTGTGGAGGGTCATCTTACTCAGTCTACTGGTTGAAGTACTATTCTCTTACAGAGACACTCTCACAGACATGACCAGAAGTAACATTTTACCGGCTACCTGGGCATCCCTTAGCTGAATCTCTATACAGGAATAACAAAAATAATAGTAAATCCTTATGGCATTTGCCATAAGGCAGGCACAGTTGAAATTGTTACGGAGAAGTTGACTCATAAAATCTTTAAATTTATGAGGTAGATACAGTTGATAGTATTTTCATTTTACAAGTTGGGAAGCTGAGGAGGTTTAGGAGTTAAGTGACTTGCTTTTGGTCACACAGCTGTTAAGTAGAAAAGCATACTTGGAACCTGGCAATGTCCAGAAGGATCTGGACAAGTGTCGACAAATTCGTGCCTGCTTCAGAATGAAGGTGACAAGGAGCTGAAAGATTCTTAGAAGGTCTGTTTTCTCCTGTCATTGGGGAAAATGACCAATTGACACCTGGGCTTGCTGGCCTTGGGGACTTGGAAGCGGGGACAGCTCACCATTGGCAGGAGGTTCAAATTTCAATCCCAGTTCCATACCCAGTAGCTATGCAAACTTGGGCTACCTAATATTTTTGTGCCTCAGTTTCCTTCCTGTTAAATGTGGATAATGATGATGACCTCATGTGTTGTAGAGTTAAATTAGGGGAGGTATGTAATAAACATGTAGACTAGAAAGTGTTACAGGAGTATGATTAATACTAGGATAGAGCTGGAATTATGTAAATTATCCATTTCTCTTTGTGACTTTTTTTAAAAAGCCTGATGGAATTTAAATACTTGGCAGTGGAATAGTCTTTCAGACATCTTTTTTTTTTTTTTTTTTTAAATATCTTATTTGAGAGAGAGAGAGAGAGCGAGCCATGAATGGGTGGAGAAGCAAAGGCAGAGGGAGGAGCAGACTCCCCACTGAGCTGGGAACCTGGCGCAGAACTCAGTTCCAGGACCCCGGGTTCATGACCTGAGCCAAAGGCAGACACTTAACCAACTGAGCCACCCAGGTGCCCCTCAGACCTCTTTGTTACCTATGCCCTGGTAAGGCTTTCAACTTGTCATGTAGTTTGATGCTGTTTTTAACCGCAGCAGGATGTTAAGCATTTTATTACCTTAATCCTAATAACAATAGTGTAAGGCTTCATTTTAAATTTTATCCAATATATTTTTATTTCAGATATTTTTTAACCTCTAGAAGATTGATTTGGACCTTTTATTTTATTGTATTTTAAAAAATATTTTATTCATTTATTTGACAGAGAGCACACAAGCAAGGGGAGTGGCAGGCAGAGGGGGAAGCAGGCTCCTCGCTGAGCAGGGAGCCTGTTGTGGGGCTCGATCCCAGGACCCCGAGATCATGACCCGAGCTGAAGGCAGATGCTTAACTGACTGAGCCACCCAGGCATCCCAGATTTGGGCCTTTTAAATAGTGTACTTGGCAGTGAATTTGGCACGTTTTTGCTTTCCCTACTTTCATGAATGTACAGAATCTAGTTCTGACAACTCTTTTCATATCCTGGCCCCACTAATTTTATACTCTGCATTATGTTTGGATCTGTTCGGATTGATTTTTCTTCCTATCACACAGGTCATGGTTTCCTGTTTCTTCTCATGGCTGGTAGTTTTGGACTGGACTCCTGATACTGTGAAATTCTATCTTCTTGGGTGCTGTATATTCTTTTATTATTTTAAAAAGTTTTGAGTTTGGTGCAGAGATGCAGTTCAGACACTCAGAAACAGTTCCATCCTTGCCAGGCTGACTTTTCAACTTTGCGGATGGGACCAGAGCAGCCTTCAGTGTGGGGCTAGCTTTCCCCCACCACGGGAGCCTTTCCGAGGACCGATGCTCAGTGCCCTGCGGATTACAAGGGGGTTCTGCTCTGGCAGGTAGGAACTTGAACTATTCTAGGAACTGTCTGAGCTCCAAAGATGGTTCTGCCTGCTCCGTTGGAGTGGTTTTGTCCTGACCTCTAGTAGTTTCCTCAGAGGCATGCTCTGATTAGTCCTTGGCTGAAGATTCCTGGCAGTCTCACTGCAAATTTCCAGAGCTCTCTCTCTGTGTGACATGGAGAATTGCTGGCCTCCCTGAACTCTAGGCTCTCAACTCAGGGGCACGGCTGGGCCCCACCTGGACTCCCTGCCTCCCCTACAGGCTGGGAACTCTCTCCCGGTGGAGTGCTGGGACCAGGGCTCACCCTGAGTGTTTCCCTCACTCAGGGATCCAATGTTTGAGATGTGTTGTTTTATATATTTTTCATGTATTTTGTTCTTAGTTGTTGAAGGCAAAAGGGTAAACTCAGTTCCTATCACTCCAATGTGACTGGAAGTGAGCAAACTGAGATGTTACTTCTGTTCTCACTTTAAGGATGAATGAACAGAATGGGGGTGGGGTGCATCCAGGGCAAAACGGGGGGGGGGGGGTGGGGAGGTGGGGAGATGGGGCGGGGGTATTGGGGTAAGCAGTGGTGGTTGGGGGGGATGCCTATTGTCTCCAGCCTATGCTTTTAAGGATCATAAACACTAGCTCTTAAGATTTTAGGTCCTTAATGTAAGGCTAGATTTACAAAATTCACATACCCACTCTTCAGCTTCTTCCCACATCCCAAACAGTAATTGGCTTGGAAATTTAACCATTAAGTAGTTCAAAACCTGTAAGTAGATTTTATAAGTGAATGGTGCACATATACATCTCTAAAGGCAAGCCTGGATTTTGACGACCCTCAATTTTTCACATATAGATCAGTTTCTTCATCCCACCTTCTTGTTTTCTTAGGAAACATTTAACTACAGAAGAGATCAGAAAGAAACTTAAAATAAATTGCAAAGAAAACATGCAAAGAAAACACTGACTGGTTGTCTCAGTCGGTGGAGCATGTGACTCCTGATCTCAGGGTTGTAAGTTTGAGCCTCATGTTGGGTGTAGAAGTGACTTAAAAGAGGGAAGCCTGCTTCCCCCTCTCCCCGGCCTCTCCTTCTCCCCTGTTTGTGCTCTCTCTTATGCACTCTCTCTCTCTCTGAAATAAGTACATATAATATTTAAAAAAAAAATTCTTTCTAAGAATTACAAGTTTAAGCACTTCAGTAATTTGAATTTGCCAAAGCTACTGGTGGCATGAAGGTGACCACGGAAATACAGAACAATAGACGTCGTATTATGCGCGGTTTGCTCACTAGCCGTGATTTCCCCCCTTTCTCTCCATTCAAGGAAACACCACATCAAAAAAGAGTGACATTGTAAGGCGAGCAACCTCAGGCTCTCCCCTGGTTTAGAAGTTTAGAAAAAAAGAGCATCCTCGGGTACTTCAATTATGACCACACGGAATCAGCGTGCTGCTCTGCCAACGGGCTGTGCGGCTTCCCTTCTCCCGGTAGGACCGTGACCTGTCAGCTGGGTCACTGTCAGTGTTTGTGAGCGGCCATAGCAAAGTACCGCGGGCAGCGATGGGTCGGGGCGGGGCTGGGGCGGGGCCGTGGGCGGGGCTTCACCAACAGACTGGTACTTCTTCCCATCCCCGGAATTTCTTCCTGGGGGTTCACAGGATTGGTTTCCTTAGAAGCCTCTCTTCCTACCGTCCAGATGCTGCCTTCTCTTGTGTCCTCTTGTGGCTGTCCCTCTGTATACGTGTGTGTCTTAAACTCCTCTTCCGATGACACCAGTCCTATTGGGTCCATGTGATGACCTCATTTTACCTTAATTAGCTTTTTAAATTTTTTTTTTATTTTTTTAAGATTTTATTTATTTATTTGACAGACAGAGATCACAAGTAGGCAGAGAGGCAGGCAGAGAGAGAGAGGAGGAAGCAGGCTTCTGGCTGAGCAGAGAGCCTGATGCAGGGCTCCATCCCAGGACCCTGGGATCATGACCTGAGCCAAAGGCAGAGGCTTTAACGCACCGAGCCACCCAGGCATCCTTAATTAGCTCTTTAAAGACCCTAACTCCCCAGTCACGTTTGGAGGCAGAGGAAATTAGGACTTATACGTATGAATTTGGGGGGCAGTTGTTTATGCAGCTCAGCTCATAACAATCACTAATGCGGGGCTCCTGGTTGGCTCAGTCAGTGGAGCTGGGGTGGTGGGTTCAAGCCCCATGCTGGGTGCAGAGATTACTTAAAATCTTAAAAATCTTAAATCTTAAAATCTTAAAAATCTTAAATCTTAAAAAACAAACAAACAAACAAAAAAAGAAAACAAAACCAATTTTATTTATCTGAAAGAGAGAGAGAGAGACTCAGAGAGAGCATGAGCAGAGTGAGGGCAGAGGGAGAAGCAGACTAGCTGAGGAGTGGGGTCCAGGCAGGGCTGCGTCCCAGGACCGGAGATCATCACCAGAGCCAAAGGCAGATGTTTAGATGACTGAACCACCCAGGCGCCTCCCCTCCACTCCCCCCCCCCAAAAAAAAAGAAAAAAAGAGAAGAGGAAAAAAAAAAAAGAAAACAAACTTAAAAAAAAAACAAAAAACAACAACAGTAATGCCTGGAGAATTTAGGTCATCTACTTAACCAACATGGTTGCTTTAAGCAGAGTTAACTGGTTTGTACTGGGCATCTGGACTTCTCAAGAACTGGGCTGGCAAGTTCAGTCTACGGCAGACACTTCATAACTGTTCTGGCTGTTTCTCTGGGCAGTAAACAGATACACCCGCTGTTCTTCCTAGTCAGGTGAATCAGTGTGACCTGGGCACCTGAGCTCTTGTTACTGATGGATTCTCCTGGAGCCCTTCATGTTCCCCTGGAGCTTAGAAAAGATTCATCCTCTCCAACGCAAGAGTGAGTTGTTTGCAGTCAAATTACTTCCATAAGATCAACCCGAGGAGCTTGCCCGGTTTTGAGCAAGCGTCTCCCTTGTTCCCTTCAGTCTGCCTCACATGTCCTGCTCAGTGGGGCATTAGCAAGATCTGGAAGGTGAGGAGAAGAGAGACTTACCCAGAGCTCCCATCTCAGAGGCTCTGTCAGGATGCCACAGATTCCCGCTCAGAGCAGGACAGCGGGAAATCCTTTCTCCTGAGGCCTCACGTATAAGTATTCCTGATCCTGGGGTTATTGTTTGATAATGATCATTTTTTTGGGGGGTGTGCGGTGGTGGGCAGGGAGAACCTTTTGCATACTTACCAGGTGGCAGAATTGGGCTATGCCTTCCGTCTCTGGCAGGCAGTTCTCTTTGTGAATCCGAGTCTCTTATTTATTCCGAACATATTTGAATCCTTACTTTATTACTTCAAAAATGTACTGTAATCCTGATTCCTGGTTGTGTTTTTATTTAAACCAATCTACAAATGTGGCTCATAAACATTAGTGGAAATGAATTTACATTCTAAAATCTATTAATCTAACCCTACTCATTATATAAGGGAACCGATAAATAGCAAATAAATCAAACTATGTGAAACAATAAAACAGATTAACCAGTATCATTTAAATAATTGCCATCACCAACAGTCATAACAAAGCCTAACAAATTAACACTTTAAGGGTGTTCTCATTTTAATTCTGTCCTTACATAAACAGCGCCAGACTTCAAATGGATTTTGGAAATCCTGTGAGGAAAAACATTGGGAATCAAGGTTGTCAGAACTGGGCCTGAGTATTTCGCCCCCCGTGGATGTTCGGATTTGGGAGGCTGGGCTCGTTGGCTCCAGCCCTGGCATCCCTGACTTACTCTTTCTTCCTGTTTTCGAGGTATGGGGCACCTCAAGGTCAATGCCACATGGCCTGTCCTGAGGCCTTTTTTCTGTTCTTAGGAGCAGGTGGACAGTGCAGCGGGAGGACCCCGAGCTCTCAAGTCAGGCTTTATCAGCCCACCGGACTAACTTCTCCAGGAACTCAAATTCTTCATCTGTAAAATTGGAATATGGATGGAATTTCCTTGAAAATGACCAAATGATGTAATGCGTGGAAAGCACTTCAGAGCCGGCTGTTACTGTGTGTTCAGTGAATGGTCAGGGCGACTACCAGTCTTCCTCGTTCTATCACCCACTCAGCCCAAGTGTGTCCTCCGTTCTTTCCTCGCCACAGTTTTCTCCTTTTTAGTTTTTTTTTTTTTTTTTTTAAATGACCTTCTGCTTTTCTTTTGGGACATAAGGATATTTACATATATGTGTGTAAGAGCATTTTAATATTTTGATGCACTTTTTAAAAAAAATACTATTAGAGAGAGAGAATGCAAGCAGGCAGAGCAGGAAGAGGGAGAAGCAGACTTCACATCGAGCAGAGAGCCTGACATGGGGCTTGATCCCACGACCCTGGGACCATGCCCGGAGCTGAAGACAGACACTTAACTGACTGAGCCACCCAGTCATCTCTATTCTAATGTGTTTCTATGGCCGATATGGAAATGGGTGAAGAACCAATTCTAATTAATCTCTGATTGCCTATCACAAAGAAATATAGCACCTATTCAAAGTCTTTCTACTCCCATCTCCCTCCAGGCCTTCTCCTGCTTTTTTTTTTTTTTTTTAATTTTTTTAAAGATTTTATTTATTTGGCAGAGAGAGAGAGAGAGAGATCACAAGTAGGCAGAGAGGCAAGCACAGAGAGAGGTGGAGGCAGGCTTCCTGCCGAGCAGAGAGCCCGATACAGGGCTCGATTCCAGGACCCTGGGACCATGACCAGAGCCGAAGGCAGAGGCTTTAACCCACTGAGCCGCCCAGGCGCCCTCCTGCTTTATTTCTTAGTGTAATAATTAATTTTACTCAAATACTTAGATACATCACTTATGATGTATCAGTCACAGTTCTGACCTTCTAAACTAAGCTTCTTATTTTAAGACGATCGTAGATTTGGGGGCGCCTGGGTGGTTCAGTCAGTGAAGCGTCTGCCTTCAGTTCAGGTTGTGATCTCGGGGTCCTGGGATCGAGACTCGCTTGTGCTCCCTGCTCAGCAGGAAAGGCATCTTCTCCCTCTCCTTCTGCCTGCCGCTCCCCCTTGCTCACGTGCGTGTTCTCTCCCTCAAATAAATAAAATCTTTAAAAAAAAATTGCTTAAAAAAAGATAACTTGTAGATTCATATGTATTTGTTTTTTTTTTTTTAAGATTTTTATTTTTTATTTATTTGGCAGAGAGAGATTACAAGTGGGCAGAGAGGCAGGCAGAGAGAGAGAGAGGAGGAAGCAGGCTCCCTGCTGAGCAGAGAGCCCAACGCGGGACTCGACCCCAGGACCCCGAGATCATGACCTGAGCCGAAGGCAGCGGCTCAACCCACTGAGCCACCCAGGCGCCCAGATTCATATGTATTTGTAAGGGTACTTGTACCCTTTGCTCTGTTTCCCTCAATGACACCATCTTGCAAAACTGTAGCACGCTCTTATAACTGGGATATTGACAGTGATAGGGTCAGGGCGCCAAACATTTCTATCACTCGAAGTACCTCAGATTGTCCTTTTTTTTGTAGGCAGTCTCTCTTGCCTCCCACACCTCTCTCTCTCTAACCGCTGGGGTTTGTATAATTCTGCAGAATTATAATAGATCACACAGTATGTAACCTTTTAGGATTTTTTTCCCACTCAGCATAATTCTTTATTTATTTTTTAAAAGATTTTATTTATGTATTTGAGAGAGAGAGTGAGAGAGAGGATGAGAGAAGTTCCGAGGGAGAAGCAGACTCCCCATGGAGCTGGGAGCCCCATACGGGACTCGATCCTGAGTCTCTGGGATCAAGACCTGAGCTGAAGGTAGTCGCTTAACCAACTGAGCCACCCAGGCACCCCATCAGCATAATTCTTTAGTGGTTGCTGTGTCGATCAACATATATATGGACATATAGATATATAGATATATATCCCTGTTATGAATTTCAGACTATTTGTTTAATTATTTATCTCTTGAAAGACATCCTCCCTCCCTGCCCAGTTTTTGGCTACTATGAATACAGCTACTATAAAGATTTGTGCACAGGTTATTTATTTATTTTTCCCTCTTCATTTCTCCAGGAAAAACATTCAGAGCTCAATTGCTAGGCTGTGTGGTATTTGCTTGCTCAGTTTTTAAAGAAACTCAAATTTACTTTCCAGAGTGGCAGTCCCGTTTCCACCCACAATGTATCCAGTTTCTCCACATTTTTGCCAAAGTTTGCTGCAGTCACTATTTTTATTTTAGCCATTCTTTTTTTTTTTTTAAAAAGTTTTTATTTATTTATTTGACAGAGATCACAAGTAGGCAGAGAGGCAGGCAGAGAGAGAGGGGGAAGAAGGGTCCCCACTGAGCAGAGAGCCCAATGCAGGGCTCGATCCCAGGACCCTGAGATCGTGACCTGAGTGGAAGGCAGAGGCTTTAACCCACTGAACCAGCCAGGCGCCCCTAAGATTTTATTTTTAAGTAATCTCTATATGCAATGTGGAGCTTGAACTCACAACCCTTTGAGATCAAGAGTCACAAGCTCTATCAACTTAGCCAGCCAGGTGCTCCATAATATATCATATTATGATGATTGATTTTCAGTATTGAACCAGCCTTGCATCTCTGCAATGAAATCTACTTGGTCATGGTATGTCATTCTTTTAAATATTTATGAATTCTATTTGCTATTGTTGTATATTGTTATTAATTTTGTTTCTATATTAATGAAAGCTACTGTTCTGTAGGTTTTTTTTAAATGATCTTTGGTTTATGCATAGACAATTGTTCTGTACTCTTCTTACTCTCTTTTCTGCAAATGACTTGTGTAACTGGTATTAATTCTTTTTTAAATATCTAGTAGAACTCACCAGTAAAATCATTTAGGCCTAGAGACTTCTTTTTTTAAATTATAAATTCAATTTCCCTCATAGTTATAAGATCATGCTAGTGATCTGTTTCATATTAGGTGAGTTTTAGTAGCTTGTACTTTTAAAAAATTTGTCCATTTCACCTAAGTTATCAAATTTATATGTGTAGTGTTGCTGGTGGTATTCTTTTCTTTTGATGTCTGTGGATTTCATAGTGGTATACTTTGCTTCATTCCTAATATTGGTAGTTCGTATCTCTTTCCATTTCTCTTTGTCAGTCTTGCTAAAATTTTGTCAAATTTATTGATGTTTTCAAAGAATAAGCTATTTTATTCCTTTTCTCTATTGTTTTTGTTTTCCACTTCATTGATTTCTGTTCTTATCTTTAGTATTCTCTTCTTGCCTTGGTTTATTTTGTTCTTTTTCTACATTCTTGAGGTGGGAGCTTAGAAAATTCACTTGAGACTTTCTTCTCTTTTTTTAAAAAAAAAATAATTCATTTATTTATTTGAGAGAGAGAAGAGAGAGCATGAGCAGGGCAGGGGTGAGGAGCAGAAGGGAGGGAGAAGGAGTGGGAAAGAATCTCAAGCAGACTTTGTGCTGAGCACAGAGCTCAGGGCTATCCTGGATCTCACTACCCTGACTGAGATCATGACCTGAGCAGAAACCAAAAGTTGGATGTTTAACTGATTGAATCACCCAGGTGCCCCCTTTTCCTTTTCTAATGTATGCATTGAATGCTATAATTTCCTTCTTAGCACTTCTTTAGCTGTGCACCACAAATTTTGATATATTTTATTTTCATTTTCTTTCAGTTCAGTGTTTTTTAAAATTTTCCTTGAGACATCTTCTTTGGCTCATGGATTATTTAGAAGTGTGTTGTTTATGAATGCGTGCTGTGTGATTTCAATTCTGTTCAGATATGTTTGCCTTTAGTTTTGTGAAGTTTGACTTTGATTTGCATCTCGTTGTGAATTTCTTTGAGTTTATTCTATTTGGTGGACTTACTGTACTTTTTTTTTTTTAAGATTTTATTTATTTATTTGACAGAGATCACAAATAGGCAGAGAGGCAGGAAGAGAGGGAGAGAGGGAAGCAGGCTCCCTGCTGAGCAGAGAGCCTGATGCGGGACTCAATCCCAGGACCCTGAGATCATGACCCGAGCAGAAGGCAGAGGCTTAACCCACTGAGCCACCCAGGCTCCCTTTTACATAATTCTTAAACCTTCCAAAAACTGGAAAATATCTTCTAAAGCTGAGAAATATTTCAGGCATTTCCCCACCTTCACCCCACCCAGCTCTGTCCTCTTTGTCTTCTCTTCCTGGGACTCCAGTGACACAAAGTTTAAATCTTTGGTTATAGTTCCACAGGTCTCCGAGACTGCTCTTTTTTTTTTTTTGCCAGTTTATTTTCTCTTTGTTGTTTAGTATGCCTAATTTCTCTTGCTGTATCACAGTTGAAGGATCCTTTCCTTTGTCCTTTTCCTTCTGTTATTTGAGTTTTCTATTTCAGTTATTATCTTTTTCAGTTCTAAAATTTCCATTTGGGTTTTCTTATATCTTCTCTTTGCTGAGAATTTCTGTTTCTTTTCTGAGATTTTGTATGTTTTCATTTGTTCCAAATATATTTGTAATTGCTTATTAGAACATTTTTTTGATTATCACTTTAAAGTCTTTGTCAGATAACCTAATATTTCTGTCATCACAGTGTTGGTATCTATTGATTATCTTTTTTTTTTTTTTTCATTCAGTTTGAGATATTCCTGGCCATTGGTCTGATGAGTGATTTTTCAGTTGAAACGTGGACCTTTGTGGTGTACGTTATGAGATTTTTGAATCTAAGTTAAACCTTTCATTTTAGCTGGCTTCTTTTGATGCTCTGTGGCATCAAAGGGGGTTGGTTGTATGTCCTCATTACTGTCAAATAGAAGTAACAGTCTAGGGGTCTTCCCATTAGAGCTGAAAGGGGCTGGAAGGTTCAGCTTTTCACTAGGGCTCCACTGATAGCTATGTGGCTGGGGGTGTGGGAGTGCCTTATTTGTACTCCTCTTATGGCCACCACTAACACCACCTCCAAGGGGCAAGATGAAAGCTCCAGCTCCCTATTTGTTCTTCTTTGAGGCCTGCCAGTTCTCTGGGCATTTTGGACATCTTCTTATAGCCATGTGAAGGTAGAAGTCTAGAATCTCCACTGGGCCTTTTCTGGCATTGGTGTGGGCTGTGCCAGAGGATTTTTTTTTTTTTAAGATTTTATTTATTTATTTGACAGAGAGACACAGCAAGAGAGGGAACACAGCAGCAGGAATGGGAGAGGGAGAAGCAGGCTCCCCACAGAGCGGGGAGCACAATGTGGGGCTCAATCCTAGGACCGTGGGATCATGACCTGAGCTGAAGGCAGACACTTAATGACTGAGCCACCCAGGCACCTCTGGGCCAGAGGATTTTGTAATTTTTTTAGAGCTGGACAATTATTATCTGAAAATTTTTCCTCCTTGCCAAGTTATCCTTTTCCTGATGCTCAAGTTTTTGTTTACGTTAGTCTATGTCTGCTGGAGTTTCCAGGCTGACTTCTTTTTTAGCTCCAAATCTTAGATATATAGGGCAAAAAGAAACTCACAGAAATCCCTTTATTCTTTTTTGGGTTCTGAGATTCCCTACCTCGTCTGCTTTCTGTTCTCCACTCTTCTAAGTCTTCTTGTGTTGTTTTCTATATAATGCCTCTCTAGGTAAGGCTTTAGTGGCGTTTAGCAGAAGAAATAGGGAAAAGTACACAAACTTCATCTGTTGAGTCTATCAAAAATTTTCATTTCAGTATTTCTTTTCATTAAGTTCTTCCTCATTTCTAACTGCCTCAGAGGAAGAAATGCTACTTGGCTCTCTGGGGTTATAGTCTCCCCAGCCATCACATTTCCTCTTGCCTGCTCTAAAAATTTGCTCCCACAATTACCCCTTCCTGCTTGTATCATGAGCCTTACTTGATAAATACCTCCCTTCAGTTTGAGGCACACTCGTCTTAAAGAAACTGACCTTTGACACGTTCTTTCCTAAGATAGTCCTCTATTTTTTTCCTTCCCCTGAATGCCAGTCTTCTTGAAAGCATTATCTGTACTCTCCGCGTCCACTGATTCGCCACCCTCTCCACCCTTAATCCTTCGTGATCTTTCTACTGACCTCACCAATCTCTTGAAACTGCATTCTCAAAGGTCACCCATCAATTCCTGGAAGTCAAATCCAGTGGCCTTTCCTCAGTTCACATCACTTTGATTTCTCTGCAGCATTCGGCATCACAAGCATTTGAAAATTCCTTTCTCCATGGGCTTCATGGCTCTGAATAACCCTCTTTCCTGCAACACTTGTCTTGCCTTCAAGGTTTTATCCCCACTTTTCTCTTCTCTCTGATTCAATTCTATGCCTGTGGCCACAGGGGTGATTTTAAAACAATACGCAAAGGACGCTAAATTTTTTACCTCCACTTCTGACTTCTTTCTTGGGCTTTAGTCTGACATTTCTAAGTACCTTTCCTTGCTCACCAAATGTCCAGCCAATCCTTCAAATACAGTATGGTCTAAAACCCAGGTCTTCATCTTATCTCCCCTAAACACTCATGTTGCCTTGTTTCCAGTTTCTGCGAATAGAACCGGTACCTACCCTATCACCAAACATTGAAACTTCAGTGTGATGCTTGACATGGCCCAGATCTCATGTGACAACTTCCACGAGAAATTCACTCATTTCTTGCTTGTGGTCCCTTCTCATCTACAGTTTGCCCAGTTTGGGTGAACTTTAACTTTTGCTTAGACTATTCCAGGAGCTCCCTAATTGGTGTTCCTGCTGCCAGTCAATTTCCAGTGTAATCAGTTTTATACCTTGTGGCCAGATTAATCTCCCTTTAATAGCGTCTCTTTCTGAACTTAATTTTGTTTGGCAGGCATTCAAGCCTTCTGTGCTCTGCCTCCACCTACCTTTCCAGCATCATTCCAACATGATTCCCACTGAGGGACACCAAGCTCCTGCAAAACTGGGAATTCGCACTGTTCTGCCGTGCTTCGTCTCCCCTTCTCCTCCAGCACTAAAAATGCAAGTTTTCTCTCTATCCTCTCCTCACACTTAATATGTGTTTTTCTTAGAGTACCCCTTAATTTAGAAGTTGTGTTAGGAATATTTATATCCTGAAATCCCTTCTACTAGGCTGTCAGTGTAGAGTGAGTTTGGATGATGGTTTGATGATTCATTGATTGATTCATTCAACAGATTTCTAAAGCATCTTGGGTTCTGGACAAGGCAGTGGGGATGTGACAGTAAAAAAAGCTCCTTATGTTGCTTCTAGCCTTGGGGTCTTTATTCTTAGTTGTTGGTAGTTTTTTGGTATATTGTAAGGAAGGCCTCGTCCTAGGTCAATGCCGGGCATAGTTCTAAGTCAATGCCTGGCTTGGTCCTAGGTCAATGCCTGGTATATTTGGTAAGTACTTCTTTTTTTGTTTGTTTGTTTCTTTTGAAGATTTTATTATTTATTTGAGAGAGAGAGAGATAGCAAGAGAGAACACAGGCAGGGGGAGTGGCAGGCAGAGGGAGAGGGAGAAATAGGCTCCCAAGGAACCTGACATGGGGCTCGATCCTAGAACCCTAGGATCATGACTGAGACACCCAGGCACCCCTAGAAGGTACTTCTTATTAAATAAATTTTTGCATTAACAAGTATGTGAAGGTAAGATTACCAAAGATGCACAATGACTTTGTTTTTAAACTTTCAGTCATCTAAGCCTTTCTGGCGAAAGAGAAAATAAAAAGGGCACAGCAGAGATAAAATATTTATTGAAAAGAAATGCAAATGCAGGAACATATCATCTGGATCTCTGGATTAAGGCTATGATACGGCAGACATTTTCAACCAGTTTTACAAATGATAGCAATATTTAAAGAACATCGGTCTCAAAAGATGTATTTTTATAAGAATGAATAAAAACTATGACTATGGGAACTGTCTATTCCAACTGGCTCTCTGTCCTTAATTGGAGGCTTCTTAGCATAATAAGACATTTGTCCTCTTTGTATTTGAGACAGGGGTTTCATTTGACTTCCTACTGAGCTTTCCAGTGTGAATTTCTGTTGCAGTGTGCCCTGCGTATGAAGCATGTCTTCTGTCTCAGGGTAGAAGGTTTCTTTCCTCAGCTCTCCGGATCTGACTGGTTTTTGAGCTGGAACAAAAAGATTGCTGGGAAAAGGAAATAGCAAAGCAGGAAAGTGAGTTGCCTGTATGAGGGCCTGTACTTTCCAGAGAGTACGGAATAGGGGTAGTGTGTGCTTTCTGGCTCTCGCTTTTCATTCCTCCTATCTTAGCAGTGTTGTTAAAAAGTCAGCCATCAGAATGTCAGTCTGGACATCTGCTTTTCTGTTCCCCAAATTGTACCCCAAATTTTCTCCTCTTCTCGGATCACACTCATTCCATGATCAACGGCCAACAAGAGTAAAACAAATCCACTCTAAAGGTTTAATTGGCTTTGCCCTCATGCTGCTCATTAAATTCTGAAATCCCTGTTTCTTTAGTTCTTTCTTTCTTTTTTTAAAAAAATTCCCTATCAAACTCCTTTCAAACATATTTATTTATTTTTATTTATTTATTTTTTAAAAAAGATTTTATTTATTTATTTGAAAGACAGAGATCACAAGTAGGCAGAGAGTCAGGCAAAGAGAGAGAGAGGAGGAAGCAGGCTCCCTGGAGAGCAGAGAGCCTGATGTGGGACTCAATCCCAGGACCCTGGGATCATGACCTGAGCCGAAGGCAGAGGCTTTAACCCACTGAGCCACCCAGGCACCCCTGAAACTCCTTTCAAACATATTTAAAGTTTTAGCGTCACTAGATTCCATTCTCATAGTAATTTCTAAACCATGCCAAGAACTTTGGGGCCTTGGAAAAATTTCCAATAGGTGGCATCTCAGACTGTAGGCTCTGTCACACTTTCGTCTGTCTGGGGACTTGAAACAGATCGGGAAGTTAAAGATCTTTCTCTTTAAAGATAAAACTCTCTTTGTTCAGTGGGGAATTGAAGACTCCTTGCTCTCTCTTGCATCGAGGTGAGGGCGGGGTCCCTAAAAACCAGCTCAGTAGGAGGTCTCTGCAGCTTAGGAGAGCCTCTCAGGCAATACCAGACAGCTCCCGTGTCCCCTTCTCTGCCCGTCCCTAGGCTTGTGCTTGTGATGGGGAATTGCGGAGGGAGAGTGTCCAACTTCCTTCCCTACCCCATTCCTTCAAGAACTGGCTCTTGTCCCCTAAGAAGATCTTTGTATCCACAGCTGGGCTTGGTGGCACCAAGAAGACCTAAATTGTCCGAAGTGACAGAGCGAATACTTTTAGCATCATCTTCTTCCAACAGTCATTTATTTTCCTTGCTATGGGGCATTTTATTTCTGACAATAGTCTGAAGGGCAACAGGACTTATGTAATTTTCTTTTAGTAGAAAGCACCATTTTTGCATGCCAATTTGGTCCCTATGCTGATTTATTTGCATTTTAAAGTTAGAAAAAGGGGAAGGCAATGCTACATCAGAGCTTCAGAGAACACAGAGTGGGGAAGTCGGTGAATTACACCACACAGCAGAACGACTTTTGCACAAACCAAAATGGCAGCTGGTTCGGAGA